>NC_068911.1:137027431-137338145 GCF_023091745.1 Budorcas taxicolor | reverse complement strand
GCAATCCCACGGACTGCAGCACGTCAGTCTTCTGTCCTTCACCATCTCCTAAAGCTTGCTCAAACTCATATCCATTGAGTTGGTGATGGCATCCAACCACCTCTGTCGTCCCCTTCTCTTCCCGCCTTCAATCTTTCCCAGCATCAGGGTCTTTTCCAATGAGTTGGCTCTTCGCATCGGGTGGCCTAAGTATTGGAGCTTCAGCATCAGTCCTTTCAATGAATATTGAGGGTAGATTTCCTTTAGGATTGACCAGTTTGATCTCCTTACTATCCAAGGGACTCTTCAAGAGTCCTCTCCAGCACCACAGTTCGAAGGCATCAATTCTTCGGCACTCAGTCTTTTTTACAGTACAGCTCTCACATCTGTACATGACTACTGGAAAAATCTTAGCTTTGACTATACAGACCTTTGTAAGCAAAGTAATGCCTCTGCCTTTTAATATACTGTTTAAGTTTGTCATTGCTTTTCCTCCAAGAAGCAAGCATCTTTTAATTTCATGGCTGCAGTCACTGTCCACAGTAATTTCAGAGCCCAAGAAAATAAAGTCTGTCCCTGTTGCCAATTTTTCCCACCTATTTGCCATGAAGTGATGGGACCAGATGCCATGATCTTTGTTTTTTGAATGTTGATTTTTAAGCCAGTTTTTTTATTCTCCTCTTTCACCTGCATCAAGAGGCTCTTTAATTCCTCTTTGCTTTCTGCCATTGTGAGGTGGGGAGAATGCTAAATAATAAAACAAAGATAAGTTTAGAGACGTAAAACATCAGCAAATGAACAAAACATCCAGCACAATGAATGATTTTTTAAAATAACATACATCACAAACTTGCAGATAATGGGGGATGGGGGATTGAGAAGGTTTCAATATGCCAGGCAGTTTTTATCAGCCAATAACAGTAAAAACTGAAAATAAAACACAACCTTCCAAATTCTAAAGGAGAATAACTGCAACCTAGAATTTCTCATCTTGATAATCAAGTATGAGAAAGAAAGATATTTACAGACATGAACGCCAGAACAGCAAAAAAGAATACTCTCCCAAGAATCTTCCCAGAAATCTACTAGAGGTATTTGAAATATAGTTAAAGGAGTATCAAAAAACAAAAACTAAACCATTTAAACCAGGAAAATATCTGTATAAACAAAAAATTGATTATAGTATACTATATGCCCCAGCTTTCAGCTATTATTTTCCAGTCCTATGAGTATAAAAACTGAATACTAATTGTCCCCAAATTTTTTAACTAATGAAGCCCAAGATTCAGAGAGGAACTAAAGGATGTGAATTAGAGAGAAAGGAATAAAAAAGTCAATCATTTTATCAACTGAAAACATCTTAATTTTAAAATCAAGTAATATTCACTCAGGCATGCACATTGCTAAGAAATGAGAAGAAACATTTAAAGTTGAAACTGGTTGTCACTAAGGAGTAGGAAGGTATGGAACACAAAATTGCTGATAAATGTGAAAAACTTTATACTAGATATATAGTGCAAAATGCCTTACTTCAATTAGTTCAGAATAAAATTTAAAATACCTGAAATACCAAGTAACAGATGGGAATACACATTTAACTTTATAAACACATTTATCCAAAAATGGACACCTGAAAAGAAATTTGGAGCTTGTAAATTTGCTGACAGAGCAGATCAGCGTAGGAAAAAGCTAAGAAAAATCAAGTAGATGTATCTGAAATTAGTATATATTCTGCCAGTTTTTTAATTGGGTTATAGCCACTTCACAATGCTGCAGTAGTTTTCTGCTGTACAACAAAGTGAATCCGCTATATGTATACCTATTATCCATGCCAACTGGACCTCCCTCCTGCGCCTTCCCCCTTCCCACCCCTCAAGGTTATCACAGGGCACCGAGACGAGTTCCCTGTGCTATACAGCGAGTCCCGCTAGCTATCAAATACTCTACACATGTATCATATAGGTCAGTCCCATTCTCCCAACTCATCCCATCCGCCCTCCCCGTGTCCACTTGTCCGTTCCCTATGTCGGCTTCTCTTATCATACAGAATGAAGCAAGTCATAAAAAGGAAAATATCATACATGAACGCACGTATGCGGAGCCTAGAGAAAAGGTACAGATGAATCTATTTGCAGGGCAGGAATAGGGATGCCAGTTTTATTTTAAACTAGACATCGACTCAGTGGACATGAGTTTGAGCAGACTCCAGGAGATAGTGAAGAACAGGGAAGCGTGGCGTGCTGCAGCCCATGGGGTCGCAGAGAGTAGGACACGATTTAGTGACTGAACAACAACAGGACATAAATGTAAAGAAAAGATCAAGACAGCCACCTGCCTAATGACTCACCAACGATCTTAAACTAGGGATCCACATGCTGACCCAACCTGCAAATCTATGCTGTTTGGGCTGAACGATACCACAGTAGAATTCAAGATGACCTAGATGGTTATCTTCCCCGGTAAAGGCAAAAATCTGGCCACAGACAACCCATGTTCCATCTTGGCAACAACCAACCACAACTGAGCAAGGGCAGCCCAGCGCCTTTCCCACTGAGCACCACTCACTTCACTACCAGATAGCACAGGCATCTCTATGCTATCTATTTCACTTTGGGGGCACCCACTCCTAAAAGACAGAAGATAGGCCAAGAACATCCTATCGTACAATCAGAAATAAAGCATGTATGTCTGCACAAATGAAGACAACTCCCATTATTTAAATGAAACAGCAGATATTTATTTTTTCAGTTGCTTGTCCAGCCCCAGTGGTGATTTGAACCTAAGATTCCTGGTTTAAAAGTTGATAGGCTTGAAGGAAACAAACACGCAAGTCATTTTTGCTGCATCCCACAAGCTTGCATTTTTCATAATTTTTCATATTATTTATTCATAATATATTCAGATAAAATTAAGATATGCACATGAGCATATTTTAAAATAACTGTAGACTTTTTTCCAATTTAACCTGTAACTCATTATGTTAAGAATATTAAAAATGATACCAACTTCAGTATTTTCTTCATTTTACTTTTGATTTTGATACATATTATAATCCTATTCATGCCAAACATCTGCAAGTTGTCAGTCTCAGAATGAGGGTGAAGGAAGAAGGGGAGAAACAGTGTAACTTAAAAAACAAAGCCTATTAGTTTTATTTACATGCCACCACACCATCTCCAAATGACCTCTGCCTTTCTAAGTAACATTTTTTTTTTAAAAAACTGAAGTGACAGAGAATGGAACATCACATTAGAATTGAAAGCATGATAAAAAGGTAGAAGTCCTAATCTACAGCTCTACTTAGCATTATTCATGACAAGGGTTTCCCACTTTTTCAGACAGGGTTCAAAATGTCAGCTTGAACCATGTAGCAAATTTTAATGGGATGTTTCTAAATGAGTACCCTAAGAGGGTAACAAGGATTTCTTCATCTGTGGCACATTCAGAATGACACTAGTTACTTCTCACCAGGCCTTAGGAGTAAAGAAAGACTCCCCATCCCATTACCTTTCATCCCAGATCCATTCGGACTCTGGCTGAGCTAGCCACTTCCTTGGCAGATATAGGAGCCAGAATACAAATTTTGTTTTGGGTTTATAAAGAAAAGTATGGGCAAGAAAGCCCTCTCTGAAGGCCACTCTGCTCTGGTTTCAGAAATACTCTGCTAGTGGGGTGCCGCTATACTCTCTGTTGAAAGGTGGCATCAGAGAAGATTTGGTAATGCAGAAAATCAAGGCATCTGGTTACAGAAAACTATTTCCAGTGTAAATTGTAAAATACCACTGAGGTCTTAAAATCTTAGGGCAACTTTTCAAACACGTACTGAGTTTTGTATGATAAAAAATATAGCTATGAGAATAATTCAAACTTAATTGCTGGGCAGCACTAACACAGATTAGACCAACCAGCCAGGTATTGTTCTCAGAATGGTCAGGTGGGAGAGGATATCTCTCCTTCAGAGAGCACAGCCTGTTGATAAGTACAGCACTACATCAGAATGATTCTATAAAGGGAACAAGCAACCAGAACTCCACTGATAAATTCCATAAATTCTTGGTAATATGTGCAACATTAAAAAAAAAAATAGACCACACTTAGCACCCTATAGCAGAAGATATTAAGAAGAGGTGGCAAGAATACACAGAAGAACTATACAAAAAAGATCTTAATGACCCCGAAAACTCACCTAGAGCCAGATATCCTGGAATATGAATTCAAGTGGACCTTCACAAGAATCACCACAAATAAAGCTCGTGGAGGTGATGGAATTCCAGCTCAGCTATTTCAAATCCTAAAAGATGCTGCTGCGAAAGTGCTGCACCCAATATGCCAGCAAATTTGGGAAAACTCAGCAATGGGCACAGGACTGGAAAAGGTCAGTTTATTTCAGTCCCAAGGAAGGGCAATGTCAAAGAATGTTCAAACTACCGTGCAGCTGTGCTCATTTCACATGCTAGCAAGGTAATGCTCAAAATCCTTCAAGCTAGGCTTCAACAATATGTTGAAGATGTTCCAGATGTAAGAATAGGGAACTTTTATTCTTCGTAAATATCACTTAATTGTAAAGCACCTGGCAAAACATTTGTGGGTTACTAAAAAAAATGTTAAGTACGTCGTACATTATACCTTGACACTCTCAAAAACTTTATAAAATCACGCTTTCTAAATAGAGTTAAAACCTTATTGGGAAAATACCTTAAACACTTCAAATTTTACTTTAAAAACAGAAGTATAACTTTTAACCAGGATCTATCGTAAAAGTAGTATAACTCCAGAGCAGTATAGCAAGGTATTATCAGAACTGTATTGCCATCGTAACTGGAACTATTTATAACCCAGGGAGACAAAGATTATTGAAATACAGTCTTATATCTTTATTTTAAATGAGTTTCAAATTTATTTTACCCACAACATTGTAATCATTCTCTTAATCTGAGAAATACAAAGATTGAAATCCTTTCACCTTCCCCAATATTACCACAATCATACAAATATACATGGGTCATACATGTATGTAGCTAGGATCGAAGGGAGGATGGGGAGATTATGCCAAAGTCAGGATATCATCTGAATACTTTCCAGGTAATTGACATGCAATGAACTATGGATGTTACCAGCACTCCCCAAGTTACTGAGCCAACCAGTTGATTTATTTGTGCTAATAAAGAGTTTTATGTTTCCAGGACACATTACACTCTAATCCCATCTCCTTCCAGGCATAACCCTGAGAAAGCAGGACACAGCCAATTCAGAACAGCTCCATTTGGCTTGAGCTTCTGGGAGCAAAGGAGCATTGAGTGCAGCTTTCCTCCCAGTGCCCTCCCCCTAGAGATGCACAGCCACCCACACACACCAAAGGGAGAAGAATGGGAAAGGGCAGATTATTTCTTTCCTGGGAAAAAAGCCAGAGTGAAAGTTTTGGAGGATATAAACACATAACAGCTAGTAGAGAGCCATGGAAACCTTCTCCCCAAGCAAATGTGCTTTGCTGTAAACTTTCCTTGCCCCTCACAATATTTAGTGTTGTGTTAAAGCAAATATTTTAAAAATCCACAAGCATGTGTTGTTTTAAAATTCCTAAAATTAAAAACAAACAAATTCTCCCTCATTGCCTATCTAAAACCAGCAAGACAACCATTCTTTATTACCACAAGATATTTATCAAGCAGCTGACTGCTGGGAAGACAAACTATACTGCAAATTTCTTCTTGCCCCTTCTGCCAGGATTCTAAACTGACGGTCCCATTACATCCCTGAAATTAAGCACATGGCACACCCAAGTGCATCTTTCTGGACAGAGGCTTGCCGAAAGTCCCAGTTATAAGAGCGGTTCAAATCCTGGTTTATATACATGTCATCCAGAACTCATTAACTATCCCTCCAGCCATTCTCTAAACATGTGAGTCTGTTTCTATTTTGTAAATAAGTTCATTTGTATCATTTCTATTTCAGTTCTGTATATAAGGGATATCAAACGATCATATGATATTTCTCATGCTATTTCTCTACATACCACTATCCATTTAAAATGGATAACCAACAAGGACCTACTGTATAGCACAGAAAACTCTACTCAATGCTATGTGGCAGCCTGGATAGGAGGGGAGAATGGGTATATGTATACGTATGGCTGAGTCCCTTTGCTGTTTACCTGAAACTATCACAGCATTGTTCATTAACTAGGTACACTCTGATATAAAATAAAGTTAAAAAAAAAAAAGCATCTTCACAGATTACAATCTACATTAATAGATCCTTCCAGTCACCTAGTTTGGCTGCCGCAAAATTTCTAAGGAATAGAACTTGAAACCACCATTCAGAGTTAATCCCCCTCTCAGGAAATCCTTTAATACAGGTCTCAGATAGGAATGTGAGCCTACACCCTCTGCTTCAGTTCTCTGGGGACTTAGAACAGCCCATCACCTTCACAGGTGGAGCCACTCCCACCCCCTTCATTTCCTTGGTTCCTAAATCCTTCGCTTCCACTGTACTATATTACTTTTTATGATTACTGCACTTTAACCTCTATGTACTTTTTCCACACCATTCACAAAATGACACGTATAAACACAAGCACTGCTTTTAGTCCTTACAAGACTGAGTTAAACTGCTGTCAGCTTAACATGTTTGGCAGAAGCCCTACCCTGCTGATACAGTCAGCTAGTCAGTGATGACACTGGGTCCTTTATTTGCCCTTCTTATTTCTCACAAGTTATTCCCTAACTCCATTGGGCTTCCTGCTGGAGTATACTACTTAGAACTCCTTAAAGCAAAGTTCTATGCTGAGCCTTCACAAGGCTTACTTACACTTTAAAACAAACTTCCCAACTGCTGTAATAGTTTTCACCTTTCGTATATATGGTAGCCTGCTTCTATAATAATAAACTTTTTGATTACTGTTTTGTAGGCACCTAATGGTAGTTCTGGGCTTCCCAGGTGGCTCAGTGGTAAAGAATCTGCCTGCCAATGCAGGAGATGTTAGTTTGATCCCTCTTAGAGGACATGGCAACCCACTCCAGTATTTTTGCCTGGGAAATCCCATAGACAGAGGAGCCTGGTGGGCTACAGTCCATGGGGTTGCAAAACGTCAGGTTGCCTGAGCACACACTGGTAGTTCTAGAATGCTAGAGCATTATATCTCACATCTTTCCAAGTAGCTTTTTACTTTAAAACAAGAATCAGAGTGGAGAGTAGGGGGAAGAAATGTCTTTATGGGAAATATATGAAAAAGATGAAAATGTTTGAGGCTTTAATATTTCTAAGAAAAACCCATAAACGCAGCAGCAGGTAACATACCTGCTACTCCATGATTTTTTGCAGTTGTTTTCCTTAGGTAAGACAGCATCCCAATGAGATCTAAAGGAGTCTCTATAGATTTATCTGAATTGAATACTATAACTTAATGAGATGCACACAGGTGAAGCTTTTGTAGCAGTTTGGTCCTGCAGATAATAACCCAGCAGCATCTTAAGGGAATAGGTAATGAGACCAGGGAGTCATCTGTGGTAGCCACTGAGGTGTGTTCAAAAGCTGCTGATTCTTATTCTAAGAACACAGTTGGATCACACTTCACCACCCACTTGGAATTAGGTTTGGCCATTAGCTGGCCAGAGAAGTGTGAGTGTAACATGGGCCTCTGCACCGAAGCTTTAAAAGCCAGTGCATGGATTTCCACCTCATTTTCCCTGGCTTTCTGCAATTACAAACATGTCTTAAGCTGGAACCTCCATCAGCCAGGACCCTGAATGATATAGTGAGGACCTCTTATGATCCACAAGGGGCTCATAGCATGATGGTGAAGTTTTACCTTAAGCCATAGAGGTTTGCAGATTTTTTGTTGTTGCAGCATAGCCTAAACTTTCCTGAACCACAGCTAGTTTTAAAAACCAATATACGAGACACAGTTCTATGCTATCCCTATGGGAAACTCGAGATTAGTCAGAATGAAGGTACAATTGCCCTCGAGAAGAAGAGATTACAAGAGAGACCAAACAGAACCATGTTTTGATCTTGAAGTAAGGAATGCAATTCCAACTTCCATCTATGGAAAGCACTCTAAAGCCTGGGGTCAAACCTCTAAAAGGAGAGGGGAAGAGATCTCAAATTTTCACAGCAGACTAAAGGTCAAGACAGAAAACGCAGGGAGTCATGAAGGCAGTAGACAGGTGAGTGAGGCTGCAGCTTGAACTCCAACAGGCATAGGCAATAAATAAGATTGGAAATCTAAGATGTAACACACCATGTCAGGCCTCAAATCATCAGAATATTAACAGCAACAATAAAAACCACCATTATGTCCCAACACATCTTCAGTCAGTCAGTTCAGTCGCTCAGTCATGTCTGACTCTTTGCAACCCCATGAATCGCAGCACGCCAGGCCTCCCTGTCCATCACCAACTCCCGGAGTTTACCCAAACCCACATCCATCGAGTCGGTGATGCCATCCAGCCATCTCATCCTCTGTCGTCCCCTTCTCCTCCTGTCCCCAATCCCTCCCAGCATCAGAGTCTTTTCCAATGAGTCAACTCTTCGCATGAGGTGGCCAAAGTACTGAGTTTCAGCTTTAGCATCATTCCCTCCAAAGAACACCCAGGACTGATCTCCTTCAGAATGGACTGGTTGGATCTCCTTGCAGTCCAGGGGGTTCTCAAGAGTCTTCTCCAACACCACAGTTCAAAAGCATCAATTCTTTGGCACTCAGCCTTCTTCACAGCCCAGCTCTCAGGTCTATACATGACCACTGGAAAAACCATAGCCTTGACTAGACGGATCTTTGTTGGCAAAGTATTGTCTGTGCTTTTCAATATGCTATTGAGGTTGGTCATAACTTTCCTTCCAAGGAGTAAGCGTCTTAGGGCTTTCATAACAGTTTTCATAACAACTCATTGAGGTAGATACTGTAATAATTTTTTTGAAAGATGAAAAGCAGAGTGCAGGGGAATACACTGCCAAGGTCATAAAGGAAAGAGGTAGTAGAACCAGGGCTTCAATCCATTCAATCTTACTCTAGGATCTGTGACATTAACCACTGTTACAGAAGAGTACCCCTCAGACTTTAGATCACCTTCTATGTAAGCAATGAGATCCATCTACACTTTTAGGAAAGAGTCGACAATCAGCTTCACGCTTCAAGAACATCACTTATATACTATATACAAAATGAGCCAAAGAAAGGGGACTGATGTGTAGGTAGAGAGAGCATTAAAAAAAAAAAAGAAAATCACTGAAAGGAAGCAGGTGAAAGCCCTGTATTAAGATAATAACTAGTGATGTGAATCAATCAATCCTTCAGAAACCTGTGATATGGTCATAGCAATAAGGCTTCTGCCTCTCAGTGTGGGGTAGCTTAAGGGTCAAGAACAAGTTCTTCACTGTTCCTCTCACTGAGTGGGAGCGGGTTTAATTCCACTCTGGCTTTCTCACACACCTACTTAACAGATTATGGCAGAAATGATGCTCTGAGGCTTCTGACACCAGTCTCCTGCAGCACCTGCTGGGCTCTCTTGAAGCATCTAGAGCCCAGGGCAAAACACTAGAGGTCCCGAGTCATCTTGCAACAGCTTATAAAGGGAAAATTTAATTTTAGAAAAACTTAGCTTATGCACTAGGCCACTCAAAACCTCATAGGTTGTATTCTCTTACTGAGCTAATATTAAAACATTTTTTCCTCATGTGAAAAATTCCAGAATGGAATGTAAAAAATATTAGTATATAAGAGTCTATACAAACAAGTCAAAATACCTTGCTTAGACTACCTTGCTAAGAGGCTTTCTTTACAAACCCCAAAGGTTTATGGGGAGGGCCCGGCTGAGCCCAGCAGCCTTCCAGAGACCCAAACCTAGGTGTGGAGCATGTGATTAATCCACCGTGGACCTTCCATACCAGCCAACAGCTGAGCATCACCAAGTGTCCCTCAACTGACACCCTGTGGAACAGAAGTAGCCTCCAGCCCAACCAGGCCATATTCTTAACCCTCAGCCCATGAGATATAATGAAGTAATTATGTCGCAATGACATGTTTCTGAATGCTTAGACTGGAATAGAAACTGTAACACATTACTTACAAAAGGAACCCTGAAGTTCAACCAACCTTATCAAAATCACTGGAAGCTCTCAAAGCCTCACTTTACTCCAAACAAGTTAGAATGTGTGCACATGAGCCTGAGGACTACCGTAGGCAGCAAGTTCCACCACCCCTAGTGCGTCTTACACTGAAATCTGAGAAGACTAGAATCAAGACCACCTACACAATAAAGATGGAACCAAAAGGCCAGGTTCACCACAACATGAGTGGTATGAAAACTTACATGGTTATCCATCTCCTGCCCGTGCTGGCTCCACAGTCCCTCTATTCTGATGGGAATCAGCGCCTAGGAGGCTTTACCATCTCCCAATTCTAAACCCCGCCCCAAACCAATTAAGGGAGGAGCCTCCAGGTGATTCTAATCGGCAGCTAGGATTGCCAGGAGGGTGGTCAGAGTTAACCATTAGTATTTCACTGCTTTATGAGCAAAAAAAGGGGGGAGTGGAAAATTTTTTTTTTTTTTAAAGCTTTTCTCGAGAAAGAAGCACTTTTTCTCAAAAAAGAAAAGAAAGATTTGGCTTGATTCCCTAAAACTGCAGAGTGATCTCCAGGTACCACTGTGTAACACAGATCAGCAAGAATTAGAATTTCCCCCCTTCCAAAACATCTAAAATTACTTGCATATGTATATCATTGTGGTCAAATATTTTAAATATATAAAGTATATCTTAAATCTCTGAGCTTGTTTCAGGGAGCAGTTTCTGAAGCATGTGACTTTCAGAAGCAAGTTTATATTTCTGCTTTTAAAATATCTTCTGGAAAGACTGGATTGCAAACAACTCTTAAAGGGAAAATTTAATTAAAAAAAAAAAACTTAGCTTCTGCACTAGACCACTCCACCTGATAAGCTGCATTCTCTTACTGAGCTAATATTAGAACATTTTTCCTCACACAAAGAATTCCAGAATGGAATCTAAAGAATATTAGGAGTGTATACAAAAAAGTCAAAATAACCTCCACCCCTTTGGTAACAAAGCGTGGCCCTTTCTCAGTGGTGAGAAAAAGCACTCGGGATGTCGAAAGCACAAACTTTGGGCCATTTCCTATAAAAGAAATATTCTCTCTGAACACTGTTAATATTCAAAGATTAGAAAATGAGGTCATTCATGATCAATGTAATTCTTCTCAGACTCATCACATTCTATTCAAGTATGAATGGAAATGACCCAGTACTTTTGAATAAATATTTATTACTCACCCAGCAGACAGTACTACCTACCAGTCAGGTAGTAGTAGGTCGGGTAAAGAGAAACCACCCAAAGTTCCACCAAAGAGGAAGCTGGATGAACCAGCAGGAATCACCTAAGTGTGAGCCCAGGTGGACATAGCCTGGAAAGGGGTGAGGCTGTCTCCTACAGTGAAAACTAAGCCCCAACATGAACAAAGATATTTCACACCAATGGAAAGCCCTACTCAAACTTGGAAGTGTTTCTCCAAACTCCTGTTGGGTTAGCCCTGCATGCTTCACATTCTTTCTGTGCAGAGCTCCTTCCGGGACGAACTAAACGCACCTGCGGCAGGAGTGAATCAAGTGCAGTCTATAAAGCAAAGTTTTTATCAGGAAGGAGCTAACAGGCATAAAGGCTCTACATTTCTGTAACACATGGTCAACAGAGCAGTGATAAATGTCCTGATGTGCAGAAAAATAATACTGAAGTCGGAGGGTAAATTTTCCATGTTTTCATTATCTGTCCCTGATGCTCTTCAGGGATCCAAGCAGTTCACACAGACTTGGCGGATTACTTTACTTCTCAGCACTTAATTTGCCCCAGCAGAGAAATTAACAAACAATAACCACTGAGACACTTTTTATGAGGATTCCTAAAGTAATCCTGGTGAATTAATCAAGACCTACAAATTATTTCAGCGAGAGCTAAAGCACCTTTTTTTTTTTAACACAAAACATGCTATTAGAAAGTCAGATCCAGAAAAATTAAGAAAATTCTCAAAGAAGTTAAGAGATGGCAAATTTAATAAAACAGGAGTTATAAAGGCATAGAAGAAAATTAACTTGGATGCCTCGGGTTATATGATAAGAATCAGGATTTTCAACTTTCCTGACTTGAAAGACTATTCCATCTACACTTCCTCATTCCAATGCTGAGCAAGAAGACTCTCTTATTGACCACTTTGAAGGATAAATAAGTGAGCACGCAGCTATATAATTTAGAGAAGTAAATCTGCTCTCCTTAGAGCTTCAAAGGATGCTATTAACCTAGTGTCAGTCATACCTATGCACAAACTGTTTTTCTAAAACTAGAGTGATTTATAATTATCCTTGGCTCTACATCTTGATTCAAAATGTTTATTGAGCATCTGCTAAGAGGAAACACCTGTGTTGGTCAATACAGCAGTATAACGTGGTAAAGATAGCTCCTTGCATCCTCAGCAGAGCTGGGGAAACAGAGCACGTTCTGTAAAATCCAAGTGACCCAATGAGTGGTTGAGAAACACTTAATATCAACTTCTAACTTTTATGTAATATGTTATCTTCTAACCAGACTAAGAAGTGTTAGAGTTTCGTGTGGTTTTTTATCAATCTCACCCACCCCCACCAATGATCATCACAGAGCTGCTCACACAAAGGATCCAAACTGGCTTGTTTTGATTTGATTTGGTCCCCTTTTCTCTAGAAAAGAGAAATGTTGTTGATGAGAGTTGGCCATACAGTCTGTGACAATAAAAAACAAACAGGCTTCAATGCAGATTAAAACCCAACCCTCTGACCTAAATGGACATTTTAGTAATCAGAGATCAGACATGGCATGAATAGAACTGATTATAACACTCTAAATTCCCATGAACTTAATACCACTCAGAGTCTCACTGTCTGTTTCTTTGTGCTACTATTTAAGAAAATTATTGGGCAAGAGTTGTAGCAAAAGAGAATTATGGACTGAAAACTAAGCTGCATGAAAGGAGAACATTTAGCCTGGAGAAGACATACTTAAGAGTGATAGAAAAAGCATCACAGAGAAAGCAAACAATGAAGCACCTGATATTTATATTACTTAGCAGATGTACAAAGTGTTTCACAAGCAATATCTCACTTATCTTCCCCATGTGATGAAGTTTGTGACCCAGTTGAACAAAATACAATACTGGGGCTGAAGGCAAGTGCAGGGTTGAAATACAAACCCAGATTCTGTATCATTCTCCAAAAGGGTGCTAATTACCCTCGATCAGAAATAACTCCCCTCAACGAGGGGGAACAACGTTAATATCTCTGGTTGCCTCTTTCAGGTTTAAAATTGTGATTATAAAGGAAAGGATGGGTTTCCCAGGTGGCTCAGAGGTTAAGAATCTGCCTGCCAGTGCAGGAGTCAAGGATACACGGGTTCAATCCCTGGGTGAGGAAGATACCCTGGAGGAAGAAATGACAACCCACTCCAGTATTCTTGCCTGAAAAATCCCATGGACAAAGGAGCCTGGTATGCTACAGTCCATGGGGTCGCAAAGAGTTGGACAGAACTGAGCACATGCATACACAATAAAGGAAAACACAGCAACCAATTACATACCACCTTCAGCGGGGCCAGAAAAACACATAAGTTACATCAACATTAATGTAATTAACTAAACAAAGAAGAAATTTCCATAAATTTCTACAATTCTATAAGAAGATAAATGTCATCTGTATGAATAATATAGAAGGTGAAGTCTTGCCTTCAGGATTACTTTGAGAACTTGTCTTTTAATTCTACAGTGACCGCTGGAATAGAAAAATTTTCATCTTGATTTTAACAAGCACATTCATGGTATTTTCACCAAGTTTCTTGGACCTAAATTAAGCAGTTCATGAACCGCTTAAGTTTTACATTATGATTTTTTTTTCTTGAAACAGGAGATCTGCATATTTAAGCACTAGTTTCTGATTCATGAGGAAATTCATTTGGGGGGGACTATTTTCTAAAAAAAAATAAATTTACATATAAGAATTCCAAATTCATATCACATCTCACAATCATTCCCCAATTAATCAAATTTGATGAGGAATTCTAATAAGGTTTCACAATTAAGTTTTTATGTATTAAAAAACAATATAGCAATCACCATTTAATGTGTAAGACCTAACCACTGCACAGATGATGTTCTAAATTTGAACTTGAAAGGAAAACCCATCAGTGTGCCTGCTTGATTTCTTTAATCTATTCATGTAGGTTAATTACCTGACACTCATTAAGATGACTCTGGGCTTCTTTAAATTTCTGACCATATTAACCTCTCCAACTAATCCTTATTAGAAAAATATTAAAGAGTGTTCATTTCTATTACAAATTGAATTTGAAATGATGAAACAATTATCAAATAAATGGAGTAGAAAACGAGGTTATATGCATGAGAAGATTCAATGCATCAAATATTTTACTTCCATTATTATAAAATAAAGGTCTTAAGGTCTATATTCAAGAAATGTGCTTAAAGATCAATCCTTGAAAAAAATCTCTCCACTCCATTCTTATCCAGTGGGTGACAAACAAAAACCTCAAGCTCATCATTAACAGACTTATTCAGCAAAAAAAAAATCTTATTTTAAACTAAACAATTGGACAAAAAGATTCAACCACCTAGCTCAGTAAGTCTACATAAAATCATTTAATATTGTGAGTCACACATTCCGTATTACTCATTTTGCAAATAAAATGGTAGAAAAAGGCCAATAAAGTACTGGTCAAGATCACAAAAGCATGAAATATGAATGTTACTTTTAAAACTGAAAGCATATCTCTTCAGTTCTAGGATGAAAAATAAATTCAAAGACATTTCTTCCCTAGACAAATTTCATTAAAAATTGTCATTTTCCCTTCAACAACTGATATTTCATCTCTGTAGACTCCTTTTTTAAAAATACTATGAAGAGAATATAACTGATGTTATTTTATAAATGATCACTTAAATTATACCAGAGGTTAGATGAGGGGAAAAAAAAGCACAGAAGTCTGGATTCAGGCAATGAATGAAGAAATGGAGATTTAAGAAAGGAGGTTAAGTGATAAAGGGGAAAGGATGTAACGAAGTGAAGTGAAAGTCGCTCAGTCAAGTCCGACTCTTTGCAACCCCCATGAACTATAGTCCATGGAATTCTCCAGGCCAGAATAACTGGTGTGGGTAGCCTTTCCTTTCTCCAAGGGATCTTCCCAACCCAGGGATTGAAACCAGGTCTCCTGCACTGCAGGCAGATTCTTTACCAGCTGAGCCACGAGGGAACCCCTCAAGTGGATATGTTCACTAGGATGTATGTTCACTGACTGACAGTAATAATTTATGTAACTGATGGTCACAGATAGTCAACATGCCTGGTAGCTCAGCAAACAGCGTGATAACATGAAATACAAAACATGTCTGGTATCTGGGTATCGGATCCTTTTCTTATATAGGCAACAAATTTAAGAGGCCAATGAGGAAACAATGTAAGAATTCCATGATTCTATGTTTCTGGGACAGAAGTTCTTTCTGCTGAGTGTAAATCCACAAACCTTTAAAACTTGAAGGACTAACTCACTCCATTGAATTCATTAAATATTTAGAAATAGTTCATCTGGAAGTTCATGGTTCACATACTGTTGAAATCTGACTTGGAGAATTGTGAGCATTACTTTGCTAGTGTGTGAGATGAGTGCAACTGTGCAGTAGTTTGAACATTTCTTAGCCTTGCCTTTCTTGGGATTGGAATTAAAACTGACCTTTTCCAGTCCTGAGGTCACTGCTGAGTTTTCTAGGTTTCCCAGCATACTGAGTGCAGCACTTTCACAGCATCATCTTTAAGGATTTAAAATAGCTCAACTGGAATTCCATCACCTCCACTAGCTTTGTTCGTAGTGATGCTTCCTAAGGCCCACTTGACTTCACATTCCAGGATGTCTGGCTCTAGGTGAGTGATCACACCATTGTGGTACTATGGGTCATGTAGATTTTTCTTGTATAGTTCTGTGTATTCTTGCCATCTCTTCTTAATATTTTCTGCTCCATGACATTTCTGTCCTTTATTGTGCCCATCTTTGCATGAAATGTTCCCTTGCTTTCACTAATTTGCTTGAAGAGATCTATAGTCTATCCCATTCTATTGTTTTCCTCTACTTCATTGCATTGATCACTGAGAAAGGCTTTCTTATCTCTCTTTGCTATTCTTGGGAACTCTGCATTCAGATGGGAATATCTTTCCTTTTCTCCTTTGCCTTTCACTTCTCTTCTCTTCTCAGCTATTTGTAATGCCTCCTCAGACAACCATTTGCCTTTTTACACTTTTTCTTGGGGATGGTCTTGATCACTGCCTCCTGTACAATGTTCCAAACCTCCGTCCATAGTTCTTAAGGCACTCTATCAGATTAAATCCCTTGAATCTATTTCTCACTTCCATTTTATAATCGTAAGGGATTTGATTTAGGTCATACCTGGATAGTCTAGTGGTGTTTCCTACTTTCTTCAATTTAAGTCTGAATTTTGCTTTAAGGAGTTCATGATCCAAGCCATAATCAGCTCCTGTTCTTGTTTTTGCTGACTGTATAGAGCTTCTCCATCTCTGGCTGCAAAGAATATAATCAGTCTGATTTCAGTATTGACCATCTGGTGATGTCCACGTGTAGAGTTTTCTCTTGCGGTGTTGGAAGAGGGTCTTTGCTATGACCAGTGCGTTCTCTTGGCAAAACTCTGTTAGCCTTTGCCCTGCTTCATTTTGTATTCCAAGGCCAAACTGGGATATTTATAACAAATGACATATATAATACATACACAGAGTTCTTTAATTTAGCTCTTATATAAAGTCTATGCACCAGGTACTGTTCTAAGAACTTTACAAATATTAATTCATTTAATCCTCATAACAACTCTGTTATATGGATCCTATGACTATCATCATATTAGAGATGAGCACTTGAGGCAGAAGGATAAATAACTTATCCAAAATTACACAGCCAGTAAGAGGAAGAACTGAAATTTTAACCCTGGCAATCAACCTCTATAATCTGAGCTCCAAAGGATATTTATAACAGCATGTAAATAAGTTATAGTTTTCTCTGATGATGGAGATAATCATAATCTTTTAAGATTATGTTTTACCTATCTAAATTTTTTTAATTTTCCCACTTAAGCTTGTATTATTCTTATAAGAAAACATTTTACAGACAAATAAAAGAATATCCTAGGAAATAACTAGGGGAAGAAAATGTAAAGTGCAAATCGGAAAGACAGAGAGGACAGTTTAGGTTTCAACGTGGGAACTAAAGGAATGAATGAATATAAGAAAAAAGGAGAAGGCCAAGATCAGAGCTTTCTTTTAAATTAGGTGCTCTAAACTGACACATGTCAGATACTCTAGAAAGCTATTCATTTGGAGCTAAATGTCCACAGTCTCGTACACACAAATTAATTCTGTGGAATATTAATAGACATGGAATGATAGGAAGGTAACATAATCATATAGTTTTATACACTGAATTAAACAAAAGGAAAATGATTACATTGTCAAAAGACAAACCCTCAGAGGTGCTGCTGCTGCTGCTAAGTCGCTTCAGTCATGTCCGACTCTGTGCAACCCCATAGACGGCAGCCCACCAGGCTCCCCCGTCCCTGGGATTCTTCAAGCAAGAGCACCAGAGTGGGTTGCCATTTCCTTCTCCCAGTAGTGCTACCAGAGGCTAATGTTTCCCAACTTATTTGTCCATGAAACACTCTTCCAAAGATTTCATCCTAATTGTTGCTCAGTCTCAGTCGTATTCAGCTCTTTGCAACATCATGGACTTCAGTACGCCACGCTCCATTACCAACTCCTGGAGCTTGCTCAACTCATGTCTATTGAGTTGGTGATGCCATCCAACCATCTCATCCTCTCTTGTCCCCTTCTCCTGCCTTCAGTCCTTCCCAGCATCAGGTTCTTTTCCAATGAGTCAGATCTTCGCATCAGGTGGCCAAAGCATTGGAGCTTCAGCATCAATCCTTCCAGTGAATATTCAGGATTGATTTCCTTTAGGATTGACTGGTTTGATCTCCTTGCAGTCCAAGGGACTCTCAAGAGTATTCTCCAACACCACAGCTTTCTTTATGGTTCACCTTTCACATCCACACATAACTACTGCAAAAACCATAGCTTTGACTAGACAGACCTTTGTCAACAAACTAATGTCTCTGCTTTTTAAGACACTGTCTAGGTTCATCATAACTTTTCTTGCAAGGAGCAAGCATTTTTTAATTTCATGGCTGCCGTCATCATCTACAGTGATTTTGGAGCCCAGGAAAATAAAGTCTATCACTGTTTCCATTGTTTCCCCATCTATTTGCCATGAAGTAATAGGACCAAATGCCATGATCTTAGTTTACTGAATGTTGAATTTTATGCCAGCTTTTTCACTCTCCTCTTTCACCTTCATCAAGAGGCTCCTTGGTTCCTCTTTGCTTTCTGCCATTAGTGTCATCTGCATATCTGAGGTTATTGATATTTCTCCTGGCAATCTTGATTCCAGCTGTGCTTCATCCAGCCCAGCATTTCACATGGACTCTGCATATAAGTTAAATAAGCAAGGTGAAATATAGAGCCTTGATGTACTCCTTTTCCAATTAGAAAACAAGTCCATTGTTCCACGTCCAGTTCTAATTGTTGCTTCTTGACCTGCATATAGATTTCTCAGGAGGCAGATAAGGTGGTCTGGTATTCCCATCTCTTTAAGAATTTTCCATAGCTTGTTGTGATCCACAGAGTCAAAGGCTTAGTGTAGTCAATGAAGCAGAATAGATGTTCTTCTGTAATTCTCTTCCTTTTTGGATGATCCAACAGATGTTGGCAATTTGATCTCTGGTTCCTCTGCCTTTTCTAAATCCAGCTTGAACATCTGGAAGTGCTCGGTCCACATACTGTGGAAGCGTAGCTTGGAGAATTTTGAGCATTACTTTGTTAGCATGTGAAATGAGTTCAATTGTCTGGTAGTCTGAACATTCTTTGGCATTGCCCTTCTTTGGGACTGAAATGAAAACTGACCTTTTCCAGTCCTGTGGCCATTGCTGAGTTTTCTAAATTTGCTGGCATATTGAGTGAAGTATTTTCCCAGCATCATCTTTCAGGATTTGAAATAGCTCTGCTGAAATTCCATCAGCTCCACTAGCTTTGTTCGTAGTGATGCTCCTAAGACCCATTTGACTTTGCACTCCAAGATATCTGGCTCTAGGTGAGTGATCACAACATCGTGGTCATATGGGTCACTAAGATCTTTTTCGTATAGTTCTTCTGTGTATTCTTGCCACTTCGTCTTACTATCTTCTGCTTCTGTTAGGTCCATACCATTTCTGTCCTTTATTGTGCCATCTTTGCATGAAATGTTTCCTTGGTAGCTCTAATTTTCTTGCAGAGATTGCTAGTCTTTCCCATTCTATTGTTTTCCTGTACTTCTTTGCATTGTTCATTAAGGAAGGCTTTCTTATCTCTCCTTGCTATTCTTTGGAACTCTGAATACAGATGGGTATATCTTTCCTTTTCTCCTTTGCTTTTCACATCTCTTCTTTTCTCAGCTATTTGTAATGCCTCCTCAGACAACCATTTGCCTTTTTGCATTTCTTTTTTCTTTGGGATGTTTTTGATCACCACCTCCTGTACAGTGTTACAAACCTCCATCCATAGTTCTTCAGGCTATCAGATCTAATTCCTTGAATCTATTTGTCACTTCCACTGTATAACTGTACAGGATTTTATTTAGATCATACCTGAATGGCCTAGGGGTTTTCCCTATTTTCTTCCATTTAAATCTGAATTTTGCATTAAGGAGTTCATGATCTGAGCCACAGTCAGCTCCCAGTCTTGTTTTTGCTGACTGTATAGAGCTTCTCCATCTTCACCTGCAAAGAATATAATCAATCTGATTTCTGATACTAAAGCTCCATAAAGCACAATCTGGGGGAGAAATGATTTAGAATATTCCCCTCATCCCTCATTCATCCAAACAAGTACCAAGTGTCAAGTGTCTTGGGACAGACAGCCAGGCATGTGAACAACAGAAGACAGGTTCTGGTCCCTCCTCATTACTCACCGGCCCAACTAAGCCTGTTTACTCAAGAGTAGAAAACGGTCAACATCACCTGCTCCCCAGTGTCTCTAACGGAGATGTTTAAGAACTGAAATGAGTTTGCAAAGCACATTCGCACATGTTAGCAGTATAATCCTAAGCAAACAACTGCCTTCTCTCCACATTCTAGGGCTAAATTGACATTACTTGTTCTGGTTGCTCACAGTTCCCATTACTTTGCCTGGAGAGATGAGTTCAAAAAAAAAAAAAACTAAAAAGAAAAGTGTTTTCAGGGGAACTCAGCAGCAAATAAATAGCATCCACAAAGGAACCATATTTATTAGTGAGGCTTAATCAATGGTTAAGATCTCTACTAGGGAAAAAATCCTGCCTCAGCCCCTTCCATATGAGAAAAATTATTTCATTCTCAGAAATGAGTGATGGAAGTGGTACCCAGTGCTAGAGTCGTGTCCCCACCACAGTCTGTGGTGCCGTGAAAACCCAGCCATTTAATCAGGCAGGTTAATTTCCCATACCCAATTCTCCAGACAGCTTAATTCCTTACAAGCTTGAAATCACCATCTTTATACAAATATAAACATAAACCACAAATATAAATGTTCTTTGCAGTTATTTTTCTCGCTAAGCTTACTGTTCTTGTTCATTCACTCAGTCATGTCTGACTCTTTGTGACCCCATGGACTGCAGCATGCCAGGCTTACCTGTTCTTCACTATCTCCTGGAGCTTGCTCAAACTTGCTAAGCTTAGCTTAGTTGAAAGATTATTTGGAGGGTGTTCTATGTTTTTGTATCTGCTAAAAGTTTTTTGCAACCAACATTCCACATACTTTTCTACCAGATAAACAAACCTCTAAACTTCTAAAGTCAGCAAAAGGAGCCCCTTTATGAGCAGCAGAATTCATCCTTGAATGTGGAAGTCAACTAGGCAAGCATTTTATGGTCATTGTGCCAAGCAACTTAGAAAACAGTCATGTGCCATGCATTCTGTTTCAGTACTGACAAAAGAAAATGATACAAGAAGTGACTTGGAAGATCATGCTCAGTTAGGCAGTCAGACAGACAGGAATCCCTGATTCAAGATTCTCAGCATCTCTAGAAAGGAAAAACAATTAGGAACAAAATAGATAGAAAAAGAAGAAAAGATGGGGCTGAACTGGTCAGTGGTTGCTGATTTTAGAAGCTGGGTGATGGACACATGGAGGTAAGAGGCTCATAATATATTCTACACATATGTTGGAAATTTTTCACAATAAAGCTTTTTTAAAATAAAAAAGGAAACAGTAGTTATTAGACAGTAAAAAATTGAGGACTTTATGTTCTTGTATCTCATGATTCTCCATAATACTAAATGTAACTATTTATGAAATTCACTCTATCAAATAAGCCATCACAAGACTCACTGCGGTGCTACGTTGTTTTCATTTCATCGTCTTTACACCCAGTAGTCAGAGAGCTCCTGAGAGCAGAGCACATATCCTGCTCACAGCATCTAGCAAAACATCTGCAAATAATCAGTTGCTCAAAAAGAAAAAAAGTTTGCTGAATGAATGAATAAAATCCTATTTCTTTGTTTCGCTGAAGAATTCAAATTGAGCCCAGTAGCACAGCATTCTCTCATTTCCCTTAAAACTAAATTCTGAGTCTCAATTTTGACCAGGGCTCTGATTATTACAAAACAGTAGACAAAGCAAGAATACATGAAACTTATAAAATATGCCCTTATTATATCCATGTGTCTTTACACAAAGATACTCGACTCTCTGAAACAGCTTCCTCAGTACCACTCTAATAAAAAAAGATCTTACAAAATGACTATTGTCAAGTGGATAAAATATATAAATATCCCGCATCTTAATAAGCACCAATATTTTATATTTTTTGGAAACTGTTTCTTTTTTCTCCCCCAGCTTCTTCCTGCCATGCTTCCCTCATTTCTCCACTGCCACTATTCTGAGGACACAGGCAGTAATCTCACTAGCACTGGGGGTGTGGGGGTAGGAGCTATACCATTAACCACTATCTTAAACACACTATACCCTATGGTACCCATCCTTGCCAAAACCCTCAGACTGCATTGCAGTTTTTCATCTGTTCAATGCTTGGCTTCACCACGGGCTCCATATCAAAGATTTAGAAAGAGCAGTTTCCACCGTCAGTAGGGAAGCGGGCATGAGATAAGGTGGGGCAAACAAGCCTTTGCTGCCCTTTGGAGATTGTAGAGGGACGTGATGTCTTTCCTCTTGGCATCTCAAGCGGATCTTCTGAGTGCATTTTCCTATAGAAATAAAGAAACTTCCACGTTACTAAGGTATAATTCTGATACACCAAGGGTCAAACGGGATTTTCTGAACTGATGCAGCATCTAAGCACCTGTGAAATGAAGAGCAAACTTTCAAACGACTCCAGAAAATTTTCAGAGCAAGCCCTGTCTATAAGGTAGACGCATGACCCTAAGGAATAGACATTTCTCTAGCCAGGTCACGGCAGGCGACATTCAGACTTCTGCACTTAAAGACAGTGATGGTGAAAGAAAATTCATGAAGGCACCTGGTCAAACCACCTCATAGACAACATCATAGCTGAAGTCTTCTTCTTTCTTTAATTCTGTGCTGTTTACATTGCAGGGTTTCAAGTACTTATATTTTCTTTATAAACTATTTTCTTATATTTTCCTCCAAGAAGTATGCATTAAGTACTTGTATAGGTCAGGGAATAAAATCACCACCAATAGAGCTATCTAAAAGACAGAAAAATGGTATTGTCATTTTTAAAGCACATTCACAGAACTCGGTGGTGATGGGAAATGGGTGATTAGGAATTCAAGTGCTACACGGGCAGCAGTTCAGCACTGGATCCAAAGCACAGAGCCTGGAGTTCCATAGCCAGGGTACAGTCTGGGTCCACCACTGGTTAGAATGAATGTTGGGCAAATAACTTACTTCTTGCTTGTTTACCTGTTAAGATGGAGATAAGACTACCTACCCAAAGAAGAGTTGTAAGGATTAAATTTGGCTAAGGCCTCAGCCCATCCCTGAACACAGCAAACTCGCCACACATTGTCACCTTCTCTGAATTCCTTTCACATCCTACTTAGAGTGATGACCATCTTAATGTTGTCATTGTTCAGTGGCTAAGTCATGTTCACTCTTTGCGGCCACATGGACTGCAGCATGCAAAGTTCTTCTGTTCTTCACTGTCTCTTAGAGTTTGCTCAAATTCATGCCCCCTCTCATCCTCTGCCGCCTCCTTCTCCTTTTACTTTCAGTCTTTCCCAGCATCAAGGTCTTTTCCAATGAGTCAGCTCTTTGCATCAGGTGGCCAAGTACTAGAGCTTCAGCATTAGTCTTTTCAATGAATATTCAGGGTTTATTTCCTGGTTTGATATTCTTGCAATTCAAGGGACTCTCAAGAATCTTCTCCAGCATCACAACTGGAAAGCATCAATTCTTCAGCACTCAGCCTTCTTTATGGTCCAACTCTCACATCCATTCATGACATAGGTATATGACTACTGGACAAACCATCGCTTTGACTATACAGACCTTTGTTGACAAAGTGATATCTCTGCTTTTTAATATGCTGCCTAGGTTTGTCATAGCTTTTCTTCCAAGGAGCAAGCGTATCTTAATTTCATGGCTGCAGTCACTGTCCACAGTAATTTTGGAGCTCAAGAAAATAAAATTTGTCACTCCTTCCACTTTTTCCCTATTAGTATATGCCAAAAAGTGATGGGACTGGATGCCGCAATCTTAGTCTTTTAAATGTTGAGTTTTAAGTCCGCTTTTTCACTCTCCTATTTCACCCTTATCAAGAGGCTCTTTAGTTCCTCTTCATTTTCTGCCATTAGACCAATATCACCTGCGTGTCTGAAGATGTCGATACTTCTGCCAACCATCTTGCTTCCAACTTGTGATTCATCCAGTCCAGAATCTCACATGATGTACTCTGCATGTAAGTCAAATAAGCAGTCAAATACATAGCCTTGACATACTCCTTTCCCAATTTGAACCAGTCCATTGCTCCATGTATGGTTCTAATTGTTGCTTGTTGACCTGCATACAGGTTTCTCAGGAGACAAATAAGGTGGTCTTGCACTCCCAGCCCATTAAGAATTTTCCACAGTTTGTTGTTCAGTCTTCATTCCAATGCCAAAGAGCAATGCCAAAGAATGTTCAAACTACTGTATAAGTGTGCTCATTTCACATGCTAGCAAGGTTATGCTCAAAAATACTTCAAGCTAGGCTTCAGCAGTACATGAACCAAGAACTTCCATATCTACAAGCTGCATTTTGAAGAGGCAGAGGAACCAGATATCAAATTGCCAATATTCGTTGGAAGATGGAGAAAGCAAGGGAGTTCCAGAAAAACATCTACTTCTGCTTCACTGACTACACTAAGCCTTTGACTTTGTGGACCATTTAATCCATTGTTACTACTGTGAAAAAAATGTGTTGGCAAACGCTACAGAGAGGACTGCTGGTTGGTTGGTTTAGTGCTAAGTTGTGTCCAACTCTTGCAACCCCATGGACTGTAACCTGCCAGGATCTTCTGCCCATGGGATCTTCCAGGCAAGAATACTGGAGTGGGTTACCATTTCCTTCTCCAGGGGATCTTCCTGACCCAGGAATCAAACCCAGGTGTCCTGCATTGCAGGCAAATTCTTTCCTGACTAAGCTAAGGAGGAAGCTAAGAACTGCCTATTTCTCATTATGTTAGACAGATGCTATTATAAATCTATTATAAATAGATACCATCTTTACTGACATACACAGGAAGACATGATAATGAATGAAAATAATGTCTTAGTGAGTAAGGTGTACAGTGCTGAGTTTTCTGGCCTTAGTATTTGATCTCATCCCACTGTTGCTTTTTTCTTTTTCATTTTTAATTGGAGGATAATTGCTTAACTATGTGGTATTTGTTTCCACCATACAACAATGAATCAGCCATAAGTATACCAATGTCCCCTCCCTCTTGAGCCTCCCTTCTGAACACCCCACCCTCCATCACACCCCTCTAGGTCATCACAGAGCACTGAGCTGAGCTACCTGCATTAAACAGCAACTTTCCACTAGCTAGCTGTTTTACACATGGTAATGTATATATTTCAATGCTACTTTCTCAATTCATCCCACCATGTTTTAATGAAGATAAGCTCACAAAATCCTTATTACTCAATACCTGTTTTACTTAAATCCTCAGTCTCAGGCTCATCTTCATATGTGCAGTTCCTGGACTTTCGTTCAGGGGGCAAGTCTAAAGGGACCACTCAGTGATATCCAGAGTGGATAACCTTAAGACAGAGCACAGTCGAAACACTATTGTTGAGTTCCCCAGTTAAAGTTTTCAGTAAGGTCATTTCAGACTAAAACACAGACACTACCACTAATGTTGTAGAGTGTGCTGATCAAGGTTAGCAAAAAGAGATAAGGGAGATAAAGGCAGAAGGCAGAGGTGTGTAGACACAAGGATATTTGTGAACAAACATAAGTTCTGCATTTGTAAGACCTGGGGTCAAGCTTGACCTTACTGGCTAATAGAAGTGAATTCATATCATCTATGATA
Organism: Budorcas taxicolor; assembly: GCF_023091745.1. NCBI lineage: Eukaryota > Metazoa > Chordata > Mammalia > Artiodactyla > Bovidae > Budorcas > Budorcas taxicolor. The sequence continues at coordinate 137,312,510 of NC_068911.1, read as the reverse complement.
CCTCAGTTTTCTGACAAGTGAGATGATTCCCTGCTCTAGTTTTCTGACGAGTGAGATGACTCCCTGCTCTACTCAGTATCTGCCTAGAAAAATTAAATGAAGTCAAATAAAAATATTTCTAAACTACTGAGTATACTGGGGTGATCATCACCCCAGTCTTAGATTAGTATCCCCCCTCCAACTTAAGTATCTTGGGAGAACTGGGAGCCAGCAGACTATTAGAAAATTTGCTGTTCTGAAGGCAGTAAATTGGTGAGGGGCTGGACCTAAGTATCAACACAGCATTGACTGACTGAGGCCAATGGCGTGCTAGATACAATACTGAACTGTGGAGGATGGTACCAGACACTGCCTTGCTCCACCACCGTTACCTTCTCGTACACAGACTCTTCTGCTCACCATAAGTTTTTCTCCCATGCTGGGGAGCCTCAACCTACATTAAGGGTTCTTAGATTCTCACTATCTATGGCACTCTGTTGGGCTTTGTATAACGTCTGATATAGCAGTCCATGACTTCACAGTACTCTTTTAACAACAGTAATCACCACAATCTTACTTATAACATCCAAAGCTTTTCAACCTATTAAAACCTAATAGGAGCCACACCATGGGTAAGATAAATAGTCACAGAGAAACAAACAAACAAAAATCTATATAAATTACCAAAAATCCAAACACAGTGGAAGCAACCCAAATGCCACTCAACAAATAATCAGATAAATGCATGGTAGTATATGAATCTAACATATTACTCAGCCATAGAAATGAAAGCCTATCGATACGCTCCATAGCATGGATGGACCTCAAAAACATTATACAAAATGAAATAAACTAATCACAAAAGACCACATATTGGCTGTATGACTTCATTCCCATGAAATATCCAGAACAGGCAAATATACAGAGACAGAAAGTAGACTAGAAGTTGTCAGTGGTTGAGGAAATATGAGGATGATAGCTAAGGTGAATGGGGTTTCTTTGGGAAGTAATTAAAATATTCTGCACTTGATTGTGGCAACAGATTACAACTCTGAATATACTATAAGTCACTGAATTGTACAGTTTAAATGAGTGAATTGTGTAATATGTAAACTATTTCTCAACAAAGCTGTTCTAAAAGATAAACGAGGCATAAATCATGAAAAAAGTTATATAAAAACATCAAAAATATTCTGTGAAGGAAGACAAGTTAACAAAAGTGGAATAGCAGATTCTTTTATTTAAGATTATTTTCATCATTGGGTGTTTTGGAAAACACAATTGTCATCTAAAACAACATATTTTCATGGCAGGCTTTCCCATGAACAAAAACAACAAAAACATACCTTTTATTAAGAAAAATAATCATTTTAAGTAAGAGTTGAATAAATGGATCAGACATTCTCTTTTTATTTGGCTAGGTCATAAAAATGTTGTACTTAACTCATTTCACAGATTTCCAGGGAAAATGAGAGTTATCTTTCTATTCATAGCTGAGAGAGTGCAAGACAGGTAAGCATTTTTCAGAGTAGCATACCTTCCTAAAGGGACGTGGCTGGTTCCCTCAGACCCTTGGCCTCCAGCCACCTCCTGTATAGCCTCTACCACAGAGGTCACTGAGGGGTCCTCAGATACACTCTTGCCCTCCAGACTGGTGTGCATTAGATATGGTCTGCATTTCAGACCATTTAGATATAGTCAGCTAAATGATGACTGTCCACCTTTACTCAGTTATCAGATCACAAAATTTCTAGTTTTAATAGAAAAATGATATTCAAATCATCCATTATGGGCATCTTATCAAATACATATATATACATGTCTGTATTTTTAAAAGATAACTTTACCATAGTAAAAGGTAGGGAAACATTATACAGTAATTTTACATTATGCCTTCATGATAAAACGTCATTACATATGAACAAATCTTTCACAGTACTACTCTAAGAAATTAATGATCAACTAAAAACTATATAGGATCAACTATATAGGATTTGGGGGAATTTTTATCTAAATCCTGCTTGGCTTCTGAAGGATACTACCACTTTCATTCAGAGGCGGTTATAAAATTAAAATTCAGAAGAATTATTTTCATAACTCACCCATCTTCCCAAGCCTGACACTTGGATGCACTTGCTTGTGAACCTTAGCCCCGAAACCCCAAAGGACATTCTTTTGCTGTACCATTGAGCTGGCAGCTATTGTTCTAATTTCCCTACTGACGAGCCAAACAGTTAATCTGTTTTAACACACAATGCATAAAAGGTTTCATTTCAGTCCAGAAAAGAGAAAGAGACACTTATAATCACTGGGCATTCATATTTGAATGACAGCTAAACATAAAGGAACATCAGGCATGCAGCCATCTGGAAAAGAGCTGGTATTCTTCCATATTATCTGTTCTCAAACCTTTAAGACAAAAGGGTCAGAGGTTGGCCCAAGACTTCCATTTAGTAAGATGCTCATTTCAAATCCATCGCCATTAATAAACATTCTGTCAGCTCCACAATAAAAGGCAATCAGCTCCCCTCTCTTTCCGTTTGGTTCACTCTGAAAGATGGAAAGATGGCTTCATAATAAACATATACATGCACACTTGGAATTATTTTATTTACCCAGATAAATTGTGTGTGCCTGCTTAGAGGCAACTTTTTTTTTTTTTTATGCCAAAGAAAAAGGAACACAGTTTCACTGGATATTAATACATAGTAATTGTAACATTCATTTTAATACAAAACACAAAGTAGGCAACCAACCTGTGTTTATTATTAAAATTGCAATTGTTCCCCATTTAAGTTACTGAACCCCAACTAGAGATAATAAAGTTATGACAAAATGCCGAAGAAAATCACAATATACACAAGACGCTTTCTGCCTATCTTTAAAACAAAACCTTATTTTATGTTGTATATATAAATTCAAAATACAGTTTAATCCTTGTTATTGTCACTCATACTCAGTTTCAGTGGGGAAAGAATGGCTTTTTTCAGTCCTTCCTAAGAACTAAAGGGCAGATGACTTGACCTATTCTACTTTAATGAGCAGTATTTCAACACACACAAATGATCACAGACTCGGACAGTTTATTAAAAAGGCTGAGTCACAGTCCTTCTTAAGGGAGTTCTGGTTGCTATCAGCTACATTTTACTGGAGACAGTCCCCAGTCATCTTCTGGCCACAAGCAATGAGTTCTCTCTTCCTACCGTAAGACAGGGAGGCCCTCAAGGCATGTCCCCAGCTCCTTTCTCCCTGCCCCAGCCATGGAAGTCTGAATCTCACCATCCACACACCCAGGAGAGAGGACTCTGGATGGATGGATCAGTAGCACCAGCCCCCGTGTCAACAAGAATGAACAAAAGCATCCATAAATGCAAGCATCCATCCGACCAGCATTCTCACTGCTTTCTCATGCGCTCTTCACAGTCACAATGAGACAGGAAGGGGAAGAGACTGCCCAGAATAGCAGCTGACCCACAGCAGCCTAGAAACCAAAGCTCAGAGTCTCAAGAAGCAAGTCCCCCCCACTCACTCTCAGTTAATCCGTGGGCCCCAATCTTTACTGTTGAAACTAGGGACCCTGTTGGGTTTGCTGCCCACCAGGCTTCCCACACCATCACTCACCCAGCCAGAACACAGCTGCCACTCCTGATCAGCAGATGGATCTGGAGGCCCCTACCCCATCCTTGCAACCAAATTATCAGATAGTAGGATAACCACACCTTCACCTCATATTTCATATCAGGCCCATTTCCCTATTTCTTACCACTCCATTTCCTTTAAAAGTCCTATGATTTTGCTCTTGTAAAAAACTTTCTGTTCTTTTTGTTTTGACTGCTGTATTCCTTTTGTTCACACTCCATTTGGTCCTCACCATAATCTTAAGGCTAGATGGGTCACATGCTTATTTTATCCAAGAAGAATCTAGTATAATCAAGCTGACTGACCCAAGAGCACACAGCTGATAAATTACCATTATTTCAGCCCTAAAATATGAAACAAAATAATTCCCTTCCTAATACTCTCACTTTGTCAATGGCATTTCCCTTGCCACCTACCTAAAAAATCATGGTCATCTGAAGTCCAAATTCTCTGACACAAACTATTGCCAACCATCCTTTACGTTATTTTTACCCTAATGTTTTACTTTCTGAGCTGGACATCTCTGGTTCAATCAAACATATGCTTAGGGCTAAGCACCCTGTTGTTGTTCAGTTGCTCGGTGCTGTCCAACTCTTTGTGACCCCATGGACTGCAACACGCCAGACCTCCCAGTCCTTCACTATCTCCAAGAGTTTGCTCAAACTTGTATCCATTGAGTCGGTGATGCCATCCAACCATCTCATCCTCTGTTGTCCCCTTTCCTCCTGCCTTCAATCTTTCCCAGCATCAGGGTCTTCCCAGTGAGTCAGCTCTTCACATCAGGTGGCCAGAGTATTGGAGCTTGCAGCTTCAACATCAGTCCTTCCAATGATGATTCAGGGTTGATTTCCTATAGGACTGACCCTGCACAAAACTATATCTTGTTTTCTATTCTCTTCCTACTGCAGGGTATTCTCTTTCCACTGTATTCTAAAACATCCATACAAACGAATTCTGATACGAACACTGCCTTCATTCAGTCACACCAGTGCTAGAAAGCCTACACTGGCTCACAACAACTAAGTTCAATGTCAGTACAGCGCCATTTGAGGCCTCTTGGCTCTTGGTCCTATTGTCTCTATTCCATCTTATTAGTGCTACCCTCCAACATGAATATAGTTCAATCAGATCAGTTTCCTTGAAAATCTGCTCCAATATCTATTCCCATCACAAAGCCTTTTCTCCCTATCTATGTGTCATAGTTGAGCTCTTCCCTCTCCTTTCCTATGGATATTTCCCAATCACTCTGCTTCTTGCATTTATATTTTAACATAGGTTTTGCCACCAAAGGACCTAATGACAGGACCTCTTCTCTTCTGCCCTAATTATGCCACATGAACATGTGCTATTGTCCCAACTATATGCAACCCTTTTAGGGCAGAGAGTCTTGTCCAAAGCCCCCAGTTGGATTCACTTGAATAGGTCATCCCTAAGCACTCAGCAGAGAAGGCGATGGCACCCCACTCCAGCACTCTTGCCTGGAAAATCCCATGGACGGAGGAGCCTGGAAGGCTGCAGTCCATGGGGTCACAAAGAGTCGGACACGACTGAGCAACTTCACTTTCACTTTTCACTTTCATGCATTGGAGAAGGAAATGGCAACCCACTCCAGTGTTCTTGCCTAGAGAATCCCGGGGACTGCGGAGCCTGGTGGGCTGCCATCTATGGGGTCACACAGAGTCGGACACGACTGAAGCGACTTAGCATTAGCATAGCAAGCACTCAGAGTGTGGCTTCATAAGGATGTATCTGGTCTTAACATATTAAATTTTTAATTATATCTGCTAAGGGTTTGTTTTTTTTTTTTTAATTGGCAGGCAAAAGAGCTTGAGAGAGAAAACCAAGGCTATGAGCCATCTGGAAACCACTCCACATTTTAGGATGGATGTCGGAGGAACAGGAGATTTTTCGAATGAAGTAGAGGTGCCCCAGCTCTGTGTCCTCTGGAAACCAGAGGTTAAAGTCCTCTGCATTGAAGGGGGGCTGATGATAATTTCTAGTTTTAGATGTCATGGTTGTAGTTACAAAAAAAAAAAAAAAAAACACTTTCTCCACAGACTGTTCTTTATTTGCAGAAACAGGAGAATAGAATTTTTTTTTAAATTTACTTAAAGTAAACTCAGGAACCCATTTTAAGTGATGTATTCCCAATATAAAAAGAAAAGCACCTCTCTGAAGTATTCTACAATAAGATTTAATCTAAAAATAAAGATTAGGAACAATTATGCAAAGTAAATGATATTACCAAATATAATGATGTAGTACCTTTGAAAACCATAAAAGGAACCAAAAGCCCAGTGGAGATATTTGCATTTCAAATATTGGGAGATGAAAGTTTCTACAGAAACCAAAGTGAAAACCCTAGCACTAAATAATGCTAAGGGCCTTTCCTAAAAGGAGTTCTTAGAAGTCAGTCCTTGAGTTAAATACACAGGTTACCTGATTACTCCAGAAGGTTTAGCATCCTCAATATTAAAAAAAAAAAAAGTGTTAATACAGGCCAGCTTGTTCTCATTATGTGTATGATAAATGGATTCCTGTCACTCTCACAGACTGTTTAGCTTGTTCTGCATAAAAGAATTCTAAATCTGATGTGACCAAAAGAACCCAGGGCCAATTCACTGAAGTCTACCCAGCAACATGAGAAGCAGTTGGTTTGAGGTCTGAAGTCAGATACCATGACTTGTTATAGTGTGTTTTTCCTACTTCAATCAAAACCACAATAATTCTAATGTATCCCCTCCTTCAGAGTATTATGAAAGGCATATGAGCAAATAAAAAACCAACTGAGATGACCCACAGTCTGCTCTTCTCCCTCAGAGCCTAACAAAAAACGATTGACTATGTCTGAGCTGAATGAACTCAATTTTAGTAATTCGGGGCTTTACAAAATGAATTTAGAATCAGTGAAATGGTTTTCTTTGCCTTCAATTCAAAATATAAAAAGCTGCTTCTTGTATTTAAATGCCCTCATAAAGCCATCCAAATATCTTCCCATTTCGATTATAGGAGAGCTCCAAAGTGAAAGTATCTATCAACAATTCCATTTATCTGTGGACAATTCATTGCCTACAATGAATAAAAGCCCCCTAATAGTAATTAGATTGAAAATTCAATTTTTTTAAGATTCTCTCAGTTTTAAATAATGCAGTTATCTGAGCAGAATTAACCATCATAAAGGAGCTTTTTATCTTCCTTATATCCTATAAAAGATAAGATTTATACCATAAACATTGCTCTTATAATGAGCTTTCTGGCTTTTCCATATAACTTATGTCTCCTCTATCTTACTGGCAGATCCTCTACAAAACCATTGGCACACCTCCCAGTGTTTAGAAAAATTACACACACACAGAACTTTACAGAACATGAAGAGTCAGTAGCTCCCTAAAACTAAGTGTTTCTATTCCATTTTTATCTTGCACTTATATACTACAGTCTGAGCCATTACCCAGTACCACTGTATACCTTGGAAAGAAACTGTCACACACTCTATACTCCAATTTCTGTTAGGAATAAACAATGGAGGTAAAATAATCACAAGTTTAATAATGCCATATTTACCAACATTGGTCACATTTATTTTTTAAATTAGGCAAAATGGTGCAAAATATTTAAAGTTTGAGATGATTATATTTAATACTTACATAAATAATTAAGGAACTATGTTAACAAATAAAATGTTCCCAAACACTGAGAACAGTCCAATTAACTAAAGAATACTAGACTAGCCATGAGCTTCCTCCCTCACGAAACCTCGTTGTGAACCTACTGCAAAGAAGGCAATGAATGGAAGTCATAAATTGCAGGCCTGTGTGCTCTTTTTGATCATGAAAGCTTTCATTAACCACAGATTAATTCTGAGGAAAAATAAAGTCAGGATGCCACTACTAGGATCCATAGTTGACAATTCAAGCAAAATGCCAGAAATTAGGAGCCAATTCTGATCCTGACTCTTGCAGCATCTGTGCTGGTAGCCTTGGGGAAGCATTTGATTTCTAATGTTTAAGTACCTTCATCCTCCAAACAGGGGCAAGTCTAAGTAATTACTCTCACAGCAGTTCAGGGAGATAGGTTAACACAGACACAGGTCTGTAGATGATGACCTACAGAAATACCAAACACTGACAATGATAACAGGGTAGAAACATGCTATTAAAAATCCTCTTGTTGCCTGTGGTGCCACTAGCCCCCTTGGCTACCTCTACTGATTATAAGACTGTCAGGTATGCATTTATGACAGAATTAATCAGAGTGCTATTAGCAAGGAAATTTGGCGTTGTATTTATTTTAATAAAGCTCCCTTTATGACATCAGACTCATTATCCAAGTCTAAAGAATGCTGGGCTCTATGGGGGAGCGCCTGTTAGAACAGCAGGACAGCAGGGCTGAGCTCCATTGGGTGCAAAGTACTTGGCCCGTCAGGCAGAACAAATGAAATGAAGTGTACTGTTAATATAATTCCATTTTTCTTTAAAAATACCTTTAAATGGTATAGTAAAGCAAAATCTGTCATCTCATACACATACATGGAATCATCAGGCTTTCGTGATATATCTAGAAAGTAACTGGCTCCCAAAGGAACAAGTGTTTAAGATTTAGTGCAGATATGACTGTCAGCGGGTCTTTTTAAACTGCTATATATTTTAAATATAAAGACTGCAAAAATGTAAACACGTTGAATGGGATAGAGACATGCACCTGAATTGAAAAGGAGAAGAGTAACGTGAAGGTGTACATCTATGTTGAGCCCTTCAATCATACCACTTATAAAAATGTATAAAAGGCATTATCTGTTTTTACCTGCAATTTACTGAGAAACTCCTTTAAGGCCCTACTTTATGAGACCATCATCCAGAGACCTGCTTAAACACAAGGCCTCAGCACTTTAGAAAGACCACAGTCCAGGTCACCTACTAGTTTGTTCTCAGGGTCATTCATTCTTCTGCTCTGGAGGGATCCACATTTCCCAACTGGCTTGGCCAACAGGACATGCTGGTGCAAGATTAGAGAGCACGGTCAAACAGCAGAGAAGGGAGGATGTTTCTCCTTCTCCCCCTCTGCTTCCAGTGCATCTCCAGCTGCCTCTACTAGTCTTGGCTCCTGCCGGGCAGCCCTTGGTCCCCACCATGGATCTAACCCCCTATAAGATTGTTCTGGCATCTGGGATCCAGAAACACCACCAGCTTCCATCATCTCTCCAGCCTCAGGGGTGACGCAGCCACTGCCAACTGTTGCTGGTCCCTGAGTTGCCTCACTGTCACCAGTCTGCCTCCTCGACTCTTGCCTCATCTATCCGCACAGTGCCCTGTTCTAAATTCCCTCTGTTTGTAAGGCCTGGAGTGGTTTCTGGATCCTGAGCAGAGAGTCAGGAGATTTTCATTTATTTCATCCTGTCTCTGCTCTTAAAACCATGTGACCTTGGAAAAAATCACTCTCTCTAGACCTGAATTTCATCATCTAAAAATGAGGGACTGAAAAGACTTAAAATCACAATGTCCAGATCATACCTCACACCAACTCAACCAGAATGTCTGGGGGCAGGAACCAGGTAACAGTATTTTTCAAAACATTTCAATGTACAGCAAAGTTTGGGAACAGCCACACTAGTAAGCTAGAATGTGTGCTCATGTCTTCATTTTCTAGAATATTCTAAGATAGCAGGATTACAGTAAGAATGACACATCTTCAAAAATTAACTCAGTTTGTTCTTAGTACTTTTACTATGCTTTCAACTAGCTATCTTAAATTTTACCCTTCACTTGTGAGCAATATGGATGCTTGATCCATGTAATACATTTTACTCAATGTCTAATTATTCAATTATCAAACAAATCCCCAGGAGCTGGACTGGCAAGTCACCATAAACACCTTGAGGAAAAGACCTCAGCTTAATTTGTTCCAAAGGTCCCTTGGCCGAGGTCCAGCCCCAGATCCCCAGCTCCAGGCTTTTCCCTTAGGAGTCGCCTGTCACTTCTGCCTCCTGCCTGCATGAACCTCACTTCCCTCCTCTCCTCCCCAAGACAGCTAGATCCTACTCCCCCGAGGACAGCCCACCTCTGCCTTGAATCTAACTCCATGAAACATGTCCTTCCTCTTGCCTTGCCTCTCTCCACAGCCCTCCCCTCCCCTCCCCTCTGGTCACCCTGGCACCCTCTCCAACCACTCCCAGCTCTGCACACCAATGAGCACACTGGAACATTGGCAAACAGGCCTTCACTGGTAGTGACAAGCTACCAGTGAAAGAAAATCCGCCCTGAAAATGCATATGCCAAGACCGAAACCTGGCTGAATGATATTAAGTCTGCACTGCTGCTTTTCCTCAAAGGGAAACGTGATCAACCTATGAAAAGCATATTTTTTAAACCACAGATAATGACACTGGGATTCTGACACAGGGGCTCTGGGGGGGCCAGGAGTCTCTTGAAAAAAGAGAATCCATGGGGTTCTCATGCAGGTGGTCTTTGGACCACACGTTAGGAATCACATCACAGGTACTTCTGTTGTACTTAAGGAAGCAAATGGCATGTATATGGATATGTAGAGGCTCCTGTTACATGCTCTTTCCAGCTGTATAAAAGCCTTCCTTCTACAACCAAGTACACACAGGGACAAGGCTAGTGAGGGATCAGGAAAGCAGAGTAGGAAGGATGGGGTGGGGAGGAGCTTTCCCATAGTCCAAACTTGGCTCACACTCTCAAGTTCATACATTAATCTCCATATACTACCCATCCTGCAGGAGAGAAACCTGGAGGTTGGGTATCACCTCTTACTCTTAGGACCCTTGGGAGAAATAAGAATTTAAGCAAAAAACCAAGATAGACTACAATCTATTTTCACTCAAGCTGGTAAAGGAGCTCTGGGCATACCACCCCAAAATACACAGCTCTGGCATATTCATTATTTTGAGTTAAAGGCACTCGAGAAACAGCAGGTATACGAAGGGCACTCTGACCCTCTTTTTTATTTCTGAAAACAGGAGATAAAACTCCATGTAAAGGTGCTCTCCCTGTACCAAGATTAAAGAAAACGTTCTATTACCAGAGATGAGGAATCGGGGCCAAGAGAAATTGGGCAAACACACCTTGTGGAACTAACCCACCAAACCCCTTGATCTTACAATTCTTCACAAATTGATGATTTCTCTGTCTAGAAGGTATAAAGACTTCTGCTCTGGTTATTCTTTGGATCTTCATTCTTTGGTGGGGGCTCCCATATACATGCAAAAATTTTTTTTAATTTGTAAGCTTTTTTTCCTGTTAATTTGTCTTACATCAGTTGAATACTCAGGCCCAGCCAAAGGCCCTAAGGTGGTAGAAAAGAATTTTTCTCCCCTACACTTGTTTCTCCTCTTACTTAAGAGTTAAGGGGGGGGAAAGAGTTAAGGAAAAATTAACTCAAAGAAAGAAATCAAAGATAAAAAGAAGTAAGCATGTGCCTTTCCTCAAGAAAAACAGAAGTCAAGGGTGCCAGTGAGGATTCCTTCATTCTCCCAGGAAAGCACACTTATCCAGCTGTGTTCACATGGAAGCAGACAGACCACTCCACTGCAAGGGCCGTCTTCTACTTGGCAAAGTGTAACTAAGCAGAAATACCGTATGACATCCCTTACATGAGGAATCTAAAAGGAAATGACACAAATGAACTAACTTATGAAACGAAAAGAGACTAACAGACTTAACAAACTTATGCTTGCATGGGGGAAGGGCCAGTTAGGGAGTTTGGGATGCTCTTGTACACACTGCTATGTTTTAAATGGATAACCAACAAGGACCCACTGTATAGCACATGGAACTCTGCTCAGTGTTATGTGGCAGCCTGGATGGGAGGGGGGTTGAGGGGAGAATGGATACATGTATATGTATGACTGAGTCCCTTTACTGTTCACCTAAAACGATGGGGGAGCCTGGTGGGCTGCCGTCTATGGGGTTGCACAGAGTCAGACACCACTGAAGTGACTTAGCAGTAGCAGTAAAACTATCACAACTTTGTTAATTGGTTATAGCCCAGTACAAAATAAAAAGTTCAAAGTATAACTAGGGGGACATGAATATATGGAAATAAAAGTTTTCTTTGGAATGACCAAGGAATGGAGAAGAGGGAACTGTAGAAAGTTTTTAGTTGTGTTTAAGTACTCTGTGCAGAGCTCTAAGGATTCTGGGAGGTTCCTCAGACCTCTACAACATTCAGGGTAAGCCAAAGTTATTAGCAAGCCACCACTTCCACTTCCCCAGGACAGGAAATCCAAAGGAGAGAAGTTTAGTGAGCTCCTTCTACAGCCCACACTATTCACATGCATTAGCACACTTAAAACTCAACAATGCTATATTGTAAGTATTACTACCCGTTAACTAAAAAAAATCTCAGAAACAGTCCTAAGTGGGTTAGATAGCTTTACACATGCTCTCAGACTTGAGAAACAGTAAGTAGGATTGGAACTTCAGTTCAGTTAAGCTCAGTCGCTCAGTCGTGTCCGACTTTTTGTGGCCCCATGAATCGCAGCACGCCAGGCCTCCCTGTCCATCACCAACTCCCGGAGTTCACCCAAACCCATGTCCATTGAGTTGGTGATGCCATCCAACCATCTCATCCTCTGTCGTCCCCTTCTCCTCCTGCCCTCAATCTTTCCCAGCATCAAGGTCTTTTCAAATGAGTCAGCTCTTCGCATCAGGTGGCCAAAGTACTGGAGTTTCAGCTTCAACATCAGCCCTTCCAATGAACACCCAGGACTGATCTCCTTTAGGATGGACTGGTTGGATCTCCTTGCAGTCCAAGGGACACTCAAGAGTCTTCTCCAACACCACACTTCAAAAGCATCAATTCTTCGGCGCTCAACTTTCTTTATAGTCCAACTCTCACATCCATACATGACTACTGGAAAAACCACAGCCTTGACTAGACGGACCTTAGTTGGCAAAGTAATGTCTCTGCTTTTGAATATGCCATCCAGGTTGGTCATAACTCTTCTTCCAAGGAGTAAGCGTCTTTTAATTTCATGGCTGCACTCACCATCTGCAGTGATTTTGGAGCCCAGAAAAATAAAGTCAGCCACTGTTTCCACTGTTTCCCCATCTATTTGCCCTTGGGTGGATGCAATTCCAAGGTACTGCTCACATCAATACCTCTGCAGGCTGCTATCAGATTGCCTAGATTCAATCTACAACTTAGCACTTGGACAAGATGACTACCCTTTGGGTGCCTCAGTTTTTGCATCCTTAAAATGGGAATAGAAATAATGTCAGTCTCAGAGTTCCTGAGGTGACTGAGTGGATGAATCCACATAAAGCCCTTAACCTGGAAGATAGTAAATACCCAGGACATGGGCCGTTAGACCTAGAACCCCTCTATCCTTCCCATCATGTCAAGTTCCTGCTTTCCATACTTCTCTGCCAGACGTTTCACTTTTTCCTTACCACTTTGCCTTTCTTTAGTAAGAAGGTTTTTCTTTTTTTTTTCTTTAATAAAAATCCATATAACCATTCAAGTTCAACATTTTAGTTGTACAGTAATTAACAAAGCATTTATCAACAAGTAACAAGAACACAGCAAGGCTTTAATGACTGTGGAATTAAACCTAAAGAAGGTAGAAAAATAGGCCATAACTTGCTTATGAATGCAACTCAATACTGAAAACCCCTTTTAGGAGATTAGATGACCTTAGCAAAGCAGACATGCATTAGAGCAGAGTACGGCAGCCTATAACCACAGAATTCAGAGAACTAACAGCAGGGAATTTCCAGTTCCTCCAAACCTGTCTCCTAATTAAACTAACTGGTTTAAAATAGGTTATTCTGTGTTTATAAAGTCCTTAATGGTTCATGGTTTGACAAAATGTACCAGCATACATCCACTGACTTTTATTTTATTTGAATTAGGGACTGATAACTATAATATACAATCTGATAGTTAGCAAAGGAAATAGGCTTTTCAAAGCAGAATAACTAGTCTGGTTAAATTTGAAATTCTGATAGAAATGTCATCTAGTTTCCACAAGAGTATTACAATTTAAAAATATATTTTAACAAAAGATATTTTTTGCCTTCAAATTTATTATTTCTATTCCTTCAACTTCTCTTGACGGAAGGGATTCATTCTACATGTCACAGAAATAATTATTACAGGTTTGACAAAATCGCAGCTCTCTTACAGAGCCCCATTCAGTCCCCTAGGGACCACAATTCTGTTACAGTCTCTAAATTAACAAGGTCAGGTGTGAACAATATTTAGAGAGCACATTTTGAAGGAAACAGGTACTCCAAGACAAAATCTAGAAAGCAGAAATGTACTCAGTAACATGCCCTTCAAGTGTCAGGTGATGCCCAGCATGATGAAATGCTCCCTTGCCCAGTGGAGTTATTTGTATAGGGTTGCTATGTATTTTCCAATACAGTGCTTCTGATATCTCATACACTTCTGACTACCTCTGTGACAAGTGACAGTACTGGCTAGGGTCAGATGACAGAGAAAAAGAAAGATGCAAGGCTACAGAAGCTCACCAATCTCAGAAGAAGGCAGTGAGCCCTGGATATGATCTGGGTGGGAGTCACGGGGAAGAACAGAGAGAGGAGTCTTCAGGGAGAATGAAGGGGGACAGTTATCTTGCTGGGTTACCCAGGAGACTCACCCTGGGGAAATAATGAGGAGAAAAAACACAGATGTGAAGGGCAGAGCATCCCTCTACAACAGAGGATGAAACAAAATAGAGAAAACATTGCCTAGAGTGAAGGACTGCCTCCCCTCCCTTCTCCCTCCCTCTATCAGAACCCCCTCCTCCTTCCAGGGACTTACGGCATTTTGCTTCACCTTCTTTCCCTTCACTCTTCACACCCACCAGTGCACTTATTGGTAGCCTGTTGTTTCTTCCAGAGTCTAGACTATGAACCTCTCCAGGTCAAGGACTGGCTTTCTATAAATGCTTGATGAATGAATGAACAAGGAAGGACTGGAACTGAGTTCTCTTTGCACCTGTAGGTCAAGTTAGATACCTCTCTGATAATAAAGTAACTTCAGAGAAGAGTCACTCAAGGAAACACAAATAAATATCAAGAACTTTTGATACAGTATCAGTATTAACTTGTTACTTTTCTAACCAAAGCCTAGACTTCAATTCATTGTCATAAAGGTGGAAACGGGTGAGGGGGGCAGGGGAGTATATAAAATCCAGGAGAGAGATGAGTATACAGTAATCTTAGCTTTTATGTTCCAGCAAAGAAAGCTACCTCTTCCCCCTCCGCTCCCTCAGCCCCATACTGAAGCTAGTAAGGCAGAGAGGAGGCACAGCTAACCCAGAGAGCCACAGAGCCCAGACTGGCTTGCCCCAACTCCATCGGAGGAAAGCTTTGTGATAATAATTACCATTTGTTTAGTCTGCACTTACGCTTTCATATGGAGTAGGAAATGCTAACCCACTCCAGTACTCTTGCTGGGATAATCCCATGGACAGAGAGGCCGGGCTACAGCCCATGGGGTCTCAAAGGCAGACACGACTAAGCACGCACGCACGCACTCATGCTTTCATAATTAATGCCCAAATAAATCACTTTGACTAGTTCACCTCAAATCATACTTGTCTAATTGTCCAGGTCAAAAAATGTCCAAGAATTCCTATGAGAGCAAGTATAACAGAGCCAGTTTCCTTAAACAAAGTACAAAGCTATCCTAATGGAGCTGAATGGCGTGTCACAGGCACTTCTTCCAGAGGCATGTTCATCTCACCACCACACAGCTCTGCTTACATCGCCCCCAAGACACACAGGGAACTGCTCTACCTCAAAAGCAGCATGGACTCTGCCCAGGGCCTGCGTGGAGCCTATAAGAGTCCTGTGCCTGTGGACAGGACTCTGGGCCTTGCTGGGTCTCGATTTTCCTGTCTCTAAAGTATAATACCAACCCTAAGAGATGGCTGTGAAGATTCAATGGGTTTATCAAAAAGCCTCTATACCAGGCCCTTCACAGAGTTAGTACTCAGTAAATGGCAGCCATTCTAATCACTGTCGTGATAAAGATTTCCTTTCCTCCCCCTTCCCCAGCCAGTCCTAAAAAGGCCATATTTTTGCCTAAGCTGGTACTATTAGACCTGGATTACTCTAAAGTTTCTCTTAAAACAAGATCTAGTTCAAAGGCCACTTCCTCCCTCTCAACCCCTCCTACCCTGGGTCCCCACTGCTCAGCACACAAATGACTCCTCATCTCTGTGGTGTTACCACATTTCTGAGTCTACAGCTTTATTACGATACTTTTCTGCCTTGTTATCTGAGAGAATCGCATCTTCCCAGATTATGACCTCTCTCATGGAATAAACATCGAAAGCTTCCCAGACTGTCCCTCGATGGGGACATGCGTTGAGTTCTTAACCACAAGCTGCAGAAACATCCACAGAAAGAAAACTGTCAAAACAAAAGTGGCACTTTAATTGCTTAGAGGAAAAGGCCAGGCTTCAACGACACACGTTGGATTTTTATAACTTGTTTGGTCCTTAAAAGTTTTGCATCACTGGAAGTGGGGATGATAAATCAAGCACCCAAATATTACATCATTATAATAAACTAGTTTATAGCTTTCTCATGAGACAGGAATTACTCATACTCTTACTTCTTCGATGCGTACATTACCTTCTGTGTTCTGAATTCTGGCAGAAGTCATCATTTATGAAGTCACTCATATACCTGCCCTCCACCCCGACACATACACACACACACACACACACACACACACACACACACACACACACAAATTACGTACAAAAGAAGCGTTCTCCACACAGATGCTCAGAGATATACACTCTAGACAACATCTCAAAGCTTACTATATGTACAGACTTAAAGATGTCATCCTCCTACATTCTGGAAGGTGAGAGGTCCTTAAACCTGGAATTTGTGATCCTATGAATCCATTCAACCATAGCTTTTAAAATACGAATGAACACAGATCACAGCTAAGCAGTCTCCAAGCCAAGACCCTCTCAGCTCCACCTCCTTTTACTGTTTACTTTCCAGCCTAAAACTATCTTCTGCATAACTTTTAACAAAAGAAACTGATTCCTCTGTACTACTCAAAACACTCTAAACCAGGGTTCTCAATCCCAGCACCGCTTAACATTTTGGGCTGACAATTCCTTGTTGCGGGGGAGCTGTCCTCTGTACTCTAAGACAGTTAGCACGGCATTCGTGCCCTTTACCTAGTGATTACCACCAAAAATTCCTCCAGACATTGCACAGTGACCCTGGGGAGCAAAACCACCCCCCAGCTGAGCCACTGATCTAAACAAATGGTCACTCTTTGCTAACCATCATTTTTTAAAATCCATCATTTTAAAAACTATGATTTTAAAAAACTGGATGCATGTATCTCTGAGAAAGAGAGATGCTGAGACAGAAGAGCTAGGGTCAAAGCCCCTTTCTACTTCAGGGTCACTGAGCAACGTGATCAGGTAGCCTAGGCTTGGAACCTAGCTCTGCTGCCCAGGCGACCATGGCTAGCCATTCAACCTATAGGTTTTTGTTTTCTCGCCTATAAACTGGTGAAGATAATGGTAATCCTTCATGCAGCTGTCGTGAGGGTTAAGTGGTTAACAACGCAAAGCATTTAGAACATGTCTGTGTAAGCACTCATAAAACACAAGTTTGTACTATCATTGTATCTCTAAATCCTCTATGCCTCAGTTTCCACATCTGTAAATTATAGGTAAAATTGCAAGGACAGTTGAATGACTCTAGAAAAACAAAGGGTTATGGGTACTGGCCCTCCACATAGTTGAAAATCTTCACAGCTGCAGTCACCATCCATGGTGATTTTGGAGTTCAAGAAAATTAAGTCTGTCACTATTCCATTAAATAAAGGACAGAAACGGTATAGTTCTAACAGAAGCAGAAGGTATTAAGAAGAGGTAGTAAGTATACATGGAAGAACTATACATGGTTGTCTTAATGACCTGGACAGCCACAATGATGTGATCACTCACCTACAACCAGACACCTTGGAGTGTGAAGTCAAGTGGGCCTTAGGAAGCACTACTATAAACAAAGCTAGTGGAGGTGATGGAATTCCAGGTGAGCTATTTCAAATCTTAAAAGATTATGTTGTTAAAGTGCTGCACTCAATACACCAACAATTTGGAAAACTCAGCAGTGGCCACAGACTGGAAAAGGTTAGTTCTCATTCCAATCCCAAAGAAGGGCAACGTCAAAGAATATTCAAACTACCACACAACTGCACTCATTTTTCATGTTAGAAAGGTAATACTCAAAATTCTTCAAGCTAGGCTTCAATAACACGTGAACCAAGAACTTCCAGATATACAAGCTGGATTTAGAAAAGGCAGAAGAACCAGAGATCAAACTGCCAGCATCTGTTGGATCATAGAAAAAGCAAAAGAAATCCAGAAAAAATCTACATTTGCTTCATTGACTATGCTAAAGCCTATGACGGTGTGGATCACAACAAACTACAGAAAACTCTGAAAGAGATGGGAAAACCAGACCACCTTACCCGCCTCCTGAGAAACCTGTATGCAAGTCAAGAAGCAACAGTTAGAACTGGACATGGAACAACAGACTGCTTCCAAACCAGAAAAGGAGTGCATCAAGGCTGTATATTGTCACCCTGCTTATTTAACTTAGATGCAGAGTACATCAAGCAAAATGCTGGGCTGGAAGAAGCTCAAGCTGGAATCAAGACTGCCTCAGATATGCAGAGGATACTACCTTAATAGCAGAAAGCAGAGGAACTAAAGAGCTTCTTGATGAAAGTGAAAGAGGAGAGTGAAAAAGCTACTTCAAGATTCAATAAACTAAGATCATGGCATCCAGTCCCATTACTTCATCACAAATAGATGGTGAAAAATACATAATAAATATATATATATAATAAGTATATAATATATATATAAACTTATATGTGGATATATAAACATCTACAGTCAAGTTATTTTTAAAATTATAATATTATTATCATGCTAGATTGCTTTTGTTTGAGCAAATGCCTTAATCAGCACAAAAGAAAAATCCTTATAAAAAAGTTCCTGGCACAGAATACTCAATATATATTAGTTATAGTTCCTATTGTTATTATGATCCACTGCCAATAACTATGACCCACCACGAGTATAGTCCAAATACACCATAATGGAAAGCACAAGAGAATTTGCAGATGACTCAAACATCTGCCACTACCCCAAACCGAATTGGTGAGCAGGGGTAGAAATTATACATGTTCATTCTGGAAAAGCATCACTGGTGATTCCATTATTTAATACGCCCTCCCGCACTGACACACACACACCCACACACACACACACACACACACACACACTTGCCAACATCATGTTGAGTACCACTTGCCTATAGCTTCAGCTTCAGATATGCAGAAGTAACACTCCATTTTTAATTAAAAACAGAAGTGTGCTGCACAATGCAGAGTATCCCTGGACTTACAAAACCAACGTCACTATATGAAAAGTAAGTTCAGATACTGATTCCCACTCCCACCATCTCCCCTCTTTTGCCTGAGGTCACACCGAGGCACGTGCAAGCGTGCACTGTGTCCCAAGGGACCTGTGCAGAGCTTTTGCTGTAGCATGGACTAAGGGAGCCCTGTCTTCAAAGTTAGCAGCTTTGTGAGAGACCCAGCTGCTGGTAGGAGGCAAGTCCCTACCAACCATTCTCTGCAGGGGGCTTCAAGCTACTGTGTGACTTTAAAGAGTCAAATATTCAAAATCAGACCAAAGTATAGACAGTGTCAGGGCAAGAGTTATTAACTCTGATTCCAGTTGCTACTTTGGGGGCCCTAGAGAGGCTGGGAATAAAGGGGAGCCCCGAAGGAAGAGATAAGGGGCCATGAGCTATGAAAATAAATATATTAAAAGATGAATAAATAAACAAATCCATGAGGGGTCGGGGTGGAGAGGCTATGGCCTAAACTATAAAATGAGGACACAATACTGGGAAAACAGAGGAGCTGAGGGTCAGGTATCAAGGCTCCCCATAACAAGGGCCAAGACTGCCAGAGAAAGCATGGGTAGGATCAAAAGTCCTGGATTTCCACAGGGCCTGATATCTACAGGGCCAGCAAAGATGGATTCTATTAAATGACACGTCTTGTCCAAGACTATGAGCTGAACTAACCAGGTTAACAGCATGTTCAACCAAGTAAGCATAGCTATTCTCAGCCTCAGACACTGTGCTGAAATCAGCCCTGGCTCCCAGAAGCACTGGTGAGCATCACAGCCAAAGAGAGTGGGGAGGAGAGCAGGCATGGCCCTGTATCTCCAATATTGAATTTATTGGGTGATACTAGACTCAAGTACCACATCATTCAAGGGCACTTCCAACTTACGTCCATCCTGCACAAAAGAGACAGGGAAACATCTATTCATCTGTATCACCAAACGTCCAAAGTGAGATTCCAATTGAACTGCTTTCTTAGCACCAGTGGATTTCAGAGGATCAATAACCCACATTTTCCCTTGAACTAAAAAAGAAGCCTACATGCCATATTTGAATAGTTTATATATTTGAAGTCCTTTATGGTATAACTTGGAAGAAAAGTTATGACCAACCTAGATAGCATATTCAAAAGCAGAGACATTACTTTGCCAACTAAGGTCTGTCTAGTCAAGGCTATGGTTTTTCCTGTAGTCATGTATGGATGTGAGAGTTGGACTGTGAAGAAAGCTGAGCGCTGAAGAATTGATGCTTTTGAACTGTGGTGCTGGAGAAGACTCTTGAGAGTCCCTTGGACTGCAAGGAGATCCAACCAGTCCATTCTGAAGGAGATCAGCCCTGGGATTTCTTTGGAAGGAATGATGCTAAAGCTGAAACTCCAGTACTTTGGCCACCTCATGCGAAGAGTTGGCCACCTCATGTGAAGAGTTGACTCATTGGAAAAGACTCTGATGCTGGGAGGGATTGGGGGCAGGAGGAGAAGGCGACAACCGAGGATGAGATGGCTGGATGGCATTACTGACTCGATGGTCATGAGTCTGAGTGAACTCCGGGAGTTGGTGATGGACAGGGAGGCCTGGCGTGCTGCAATTCATGGGGTCACAAAGAGTCGGACACGACTGAGCGACTGAACTGGACTGAACTGATGGTGTAACTTGGGTTTTCATGGGAGTATTTTTATGCCTAGAATTTAAAAAGCAAAATGCAATAAATATTTTAAGGGCTTATTACAACTCTTTCTATAAACCAAGAATAAATTCACTTGACATAAAGAATTAGGAGACGTACTGTAATGAACGACCATTTTCATAATCTCAGAAACTATGCCTGGTGAACAACATATAGATTTCAATAAAACCACACATGTTTTTGTCTGAAGTTATATTTGATAGACAACTCAGAACCAAAGCCAGTTCTTAGGAAATTGCTAAGTGAATCTTCTTGTGGCTAATGACTGAAAGCACAGCCAGAAAGAATATCAACAAATGAATCTTAATCAAATCAATGAAATTCCAACAGCTGAAACAGTAGAAAAGTCACTTGAAAGTAGAAAACAAGCTGAGAAGAACAATTTATTCAATAAAAATAATGTAAAGGACTAATGAGATTTAGCAAAAGATTCGCTGTTTTTTATACATTCTTTTACCCAGTCAGCAAACTTCTCAGGGCTTATACTAGGTTCTGAGAATAAAACTTATTGCAGGACATGCTTGGAGTTCAGCTGAGAAACACGTACATTACACTGAAGATGTTTTCAGGCAGCACTCTCTATGTACTTTGGAAATGTGAACATATATAGTCCTTCATATTAATGTGATAACTCCATCTTACAGATGAGGAGACTGAGGCACAGTGGGTGTAAGGTGCCCAAGGTCATGCAATTAACACACAGCAGAGCTTATAGTTGGAACTAGCTAATCTCACTTGAGTCCATGTAAGTGAAAACTGTGTCACACTTCTCCCTCTCTATACAGATGTGTCCTCACTTCAGGGGCTGAAAATCAAACCACTGTGTAAAAACAAGGAATCTTTATCCTCTTGCTAGTGTTAAGTATCCATATAATAAAGTCAAAGTGTCCATTGGAGGGAAGAATAATTTGGTCAATATCAGAGTTAAAATACAAAATCCACATATTCAACCAAGATTTATTAAGAATAAACTATGAAGTAGCTGTTAGCTGGAATTCATAGAGAACTTTGTCACAAGTTCTTTTAGAAAGACAGCACAGAAATGAAAATAAAGTTTTAGGTGACTGATAACTTGTTCTAGTCCTAACAACAGCTGTGAACACAGTTGAGCATCATCTCTGGTACTGTGGTTCTTAAACAACTCCAACTTGGGAGTTGTACATAACAACCAAACAAGCAACCACATCTGAGGACCAGGCAATAATATTCCTGCACCCACACAGCCACCCAGGGGTAAAGCTCAGAAGAAAGGCCAAGAATAGGACTCTCTAACACAAAATGTCTGGTCAGTTCATAAGCAAAACAAAAGCCCAGTTTGCCAGCCTCTTGAAGGGAATGCTGAAACGTACTGAAGACTCTATGGAGAGGGAAGAGAGTAAACGAGAAGTAAAAGGAGCAGTCAACATGGGCTCAGCCGGAGTCCACAGTGGCAGAACGCAGCTGGGGATCAGACACAGTGACAGAATAGGCGGGAAGGCGGTGCTCCTCAAGAGCGGAAGCCAGGGGAGAGCGCTAAGCTTCAGACTCCGGACAAAAGAGAAGAAGAGAGCCAGTAACGGCAAAACAAAAGGCAGAAAAGCAGGCTGAAGGACAAGCAGCAAGCCGCATCTCAATGCCTTAGCACCCAGGGGCATGTGGGGACCACTCTGACAGCGTGCCAAGCAGAGCAATGAGAGAGCAGGGAGCATAATCTCCCTACAGAGCAGAATCTGTCACTTATCACGCACTTACCACAAACAAAAACACGTTGTAGCTGAGCAAGTGGCAGGGAGGAAGGATGTAAATCATATGCACAGATTCATACACACACACAAAAATACTAGACAGACAAGTGACTACCTATTCCACTGTGATGATGACTGATATAAGAGAGTCCTCTAATCTCTCTTAAGTCTCAATGACATCTTCGGAAAGAGAGGAGAAAATGGCACCCCCCCTTCTCAGGGGCTGTAGGCATCAGATGAGATAATGCATACACACTGTCTGGTGTTGAGTAATGCTCAAAGGATGTTAAGAATTATCATCAGCACCTCTGACATCAATGTCACGATCATTATCATGACCACAAAGGAACTTACAGTCTAGTGGGAAAGATACTGTGAGTGAAAACCAGTGTAGATAAAGAAAAGATGGAGACTGCAGAGTGGGGAGGCCTAAGTCCATTTCAGAGTGTCTCTTGTATGTCACTTCAGTACTATACTTGAGGCAATAATGACCCAGAACTAGGACAGAAGAGCAGACAGGATGGGATGGTATAGCATCCGGCCAAGTTGGGCTGTCCTGGTCATCTATGTCAACACGTGGTCACTGTGGTCTCATCCAAAAATCATTTTTGAATCAATAATTTAAAGCAGCAGAGAAGTCTCAAGTTTCATCTCTTTTAGGAGGGCTTCTAAAACCCCAGGCCCCCCCAAGCAGAGTCGTCCTCTCTGATGCTTCCTAGGTGATATGTACCATCACACAGAATCATACTCGCCTACCAGAGGGCAGGAACCAGATAATATCTTTATTATACCTCCACTTACTGGCAAAGTTTCTGATACACGTTTGCCAGCCAATGAACACTGGTTTCATGAATGAACGGCTGACTTTATGATTTTTATAGACAAAATTTAAACAGCTCTCTGGAGCATCCACCTATTTAGCTCAGTCCTCAGAGGAACAAATAACCAAGGTACTGTCAGGAAAAAAATATATACACTTATCATGTATATAG
Organism: Budorcas taxicolor; assembly: GCF_023091745.1. Lineage (NCBI taxonomy): Eukaryota > Metazoa > Chordata > Mammalia > Artiodactyla > Bovidae > Budorcas > Budorcas taxicolor. The sequence continues at coordinate 137,289,047 of NC_068911.1, read as the reverse complement.
AAGTATTTCTGTTAAAAAATTAAATATTTAATTATCTGTTTTAACTGATTTCTGATGTAATGTTTTAAAACATAGGTCAAATATCCCTATTCCCACTGATCACGGGTCAGATTTATCGTTAGGACATCAGTGACTGTCCTGTGTTAGGAATAAAGAAGGTCCAGGGACTGGGGATGTGGACAGAGGTCAGTGTCCTCCCACAGTGAGGAACCCCTCCAGCTGGGCGACTTCCTCTCCCACCTTCCGCTCACAATATCTGCTGCCCTCCCTCCCTCACCGCTGCAGACATCCTCCTCTTCATCCTTCCCGTTTGGTCATCTTGTCTCTGACTCCCATAGCAACCAAATGAAGATGCCAGGCAACCTATGTCTTAGAAAGATCCCATCTGAAAAATCATCTCTAGTCAAGAAGTGTTCTCCTGGCCGGAAAGCTGACAAAGTTTTGTTCTCTCCATAACTGACCTCTGTCACTTTTAAACCCCACTGTGTTTCTCCCTCCACAACTGCACTAGATCCATGAGGTTATCCAAAGACTGATCTCTGGAAAATGATATTTTCTCTCTTCACAGAGAATAAACATTGTACAATTATGAACTAACTCCTACCAACCCATCCTAGAGCTGTCCACTGTGAAGACCTTTCCTGGCTTCAGCCTGACCACTTAGTCACACCTACATGGAACCACAGCAATAATTACAAACACATTATTTAATTCAGGGAAGTAATAAAATATCACAGGCCTAAACCTTTATTAATTCATGTTTCAATATTCAAGAGTTTATAATAATTTGATTTGAATGGAAATTCATGCTCCAGTTACTCATTCACTCATGTGCTTTATTAAGTGCTTTCTGTATGCTTAGTGCTCTTTAAGGCATTATGATGGATTAAAACAAACAAGCAAACAGAAATGAATGAAGCATTTTGCTTTCAAGGAGGTTACAATCTAATTAAGGAAGATGAGTTATGTTCTCTCAGAAAAATTCATTTTTCAAATAAATTAAGGATGCGAACAGAATTTCAAGGGCTTAACTCTACTTAAAGGAGTGAAAACTATTATGAGAAAGTTACAGCTCCAAAATTGTTTGTATGGAAGTATACACTGTTAACTGTTCATGAATCATTTATTCATCATACTTCATCATAAGAGGCCCCTCAAAGACCACTCCTTGGCAGCATGTAGAAGTGAGTACTTAGAAATGTATACTTGCAAGTAATAAATGAGACACTTAAAAAAATTACCTAGGGAGGAGCCTTAGAAATAAGCTCCTCTTCATCCTAGGTCTAGAGAGTTCAAGGGTTTTGCCCATGGTTTCAGGGGTAGTTCATATTCACAGAAGTGCTGGGCTACATCCAGGCCCAGATACCGAGTACAGTGCTTCTCCCAAGAACCCACACTGGATCTATTTACCTTTCTTGGGCAGTCAGTCTAAATTAGTAGATTTTCTACTCCAAATATTGCCTGAAGTAATAAAACAAATCATACAGAAATCAGAGCTCATACCAACAGGATTTAAGTGTCTCAGTTACAAAAGTTAACTGTCTGACCTTCCGTTCCTCCTCTAATCCATCCTGTACACTGGGCCCTGGTCAATCTACTGAAAAGACTGTCTTTACCACGCTGTGATCACTGCTATCTCTTGCCTTTGACAGAAGCTTCCATTCAGGCAATCAAGACTCAGTATTCTCAAGGTTCTAAAGCCACACTGGTCTCAACTAGCTCTCCTTGGAAATGGGACCCCACCTATTCCAGTCAGATGGAGATAATCCTGAAAAGGATGACAAAGAAACTGCCAGACGTCATTCTGCCCACCATTCTTTGCTGAGCTAATCATAAAAGGAGGCACAAACCTGTGTATTTGTCTTTCAAATACCAACCCTAATGGTAGAATATGGTCTGGCCCTTCCTAATAAACACAGCCAAAGTGTTTCTACTTCCCACCTACATCACCTCACGGGAGAAATGAATTCACCAAGTTTGCCATTATAAACTTCACTACACATTTCACTTTTATTAACAGTTGCATTATCTGTCTCTGGCTGTGCTGGGTCTCTGCTGCCGGATGTGGGGTTTCTCCAGCTGCGGTGGGCGGGGCCACTCTCTAGTACACAGGCTCCCCCTGACTGCAGTGGCTTCCCCTGTTGTGGAGCACGGGCTCTGGGCGTGCGGGCTCCGGGGCTGCAGTTCCTGGGCTCAGTAGTTGTGGCACACAAACTTAGTCACTCCGCAGCATGTGGAATCTTCCCAGGCCAGGGATTGAGTCCATGACCCCTGCATTAGCAGGCAGATTCTTAATCACTGGTCCACCAGGGAAGTCTACCACACATTTTAAAATCTCATGCTTTAAAATCTCAACTCAACATCACAGGCCCAACAATGGAAAGTCACGGCAAACACACAGGAAAAAGGTTTTGTTTTTTTACATTACAATAATGATGCTTAGTTTCCTGATCTTCAAGGCTGCAGCAGCAATGGGCCCAAGGTTCACAGAAGCACGCCGACAGTAAGCATCACGTCACCCAAATGTGTACTTTTCACCCAAATGTGTAGTTTTCTTAGTGTTCTCACTTGCTCCCCCTTCCCAATTCATTTTCATCATCACAGAACAATCTAAAGTTATATTCAAAACTATATTCCTCATGATGTAAAAGCTAAAGGGAAAAACTACAATTTCTCTCATGTTACAAAGACATATACTAAATATCTTATTATGCAACCATCCACCTAAACAACATAATCATAACCAAGAATGCCAGGCATACCACCCAAGACTGTTTGCTACCTGAATGCAGGATGTTCAGTTTGTACTAAGGTTCATGGTGCACATTCTCCAGTTAATAATCACATGGGTGTCTATCATCTGATGATCATAGCTCTATTCCACATCTTGTCTTGTCCTCTCAACCTATATGTTATTACTTATGTACAATATTACTTAAATATAACAAATCTACTCTCCATGAATCAGAGTTTAAAGAAGGGCATTATGATTTTTAAACAGCATGTAAATCATAGCAAAGAGATGTCCTACTATAAAGTAAAGATGAATGCCCACTACCTTCAGCTTTTTTTAAAAAAAACAAAAGACATGAACTATATACATGGAGATAACTAGTGATGTTTAAAGAAGCTCCCTTTAAGAAAGCCTAAATATAGAAACTGTGCAATGAAAACAAAAAAGGTGAGGCTGCACTGAACTCAGGAGAAGCTCCAATTAAGCAGCATGACTCCCAACGGATGGCTGATGAAAATAATGCTATTTCAATACTGATATTTTGGGAATGTCATTCTAAATAGTGACCTGTTCAGGTTATAGAACACAAAATAATGTCCCATACGTTTGTTGTCATTGTTTTTGTTAATCAAATTTCAATCGTTTCTTGAAATCATGTAATCCAGGGAGACTGCTTTCCTGTTTCCTATTGTGAGCATACCAGTAGTTGTTTTCTGTTGTTTAGTGGCTAAGTCCTCCTGTCTGACTCTTTAGCGACCCCATGGGCTCCTTTGTCCATGGCATTTTCCAGGCAAGAAACTAGACTGAGTCGCCATTTCCTTCTCAAGGGGATCTTCCTGACCCAGGGATCCAACCTGCATCTCTTACGTCTCCTACATTTCCTGGCGGCTTGTTTACCACTGAGCCACCAGGGAAGTCTTAACACTAATAACAGAATGCCCCAAATGCCTAAACTCACTGTGAAGACATTTCCCAATATTACACTCCAGTGAACAGTTCTTAAGTGAGGACTGTGAAACCCTGGAGGCCTCAAGACCTTTAAGGAGGTCCACAAGGCCAAAGCCAGAAAAGTAGTTATATATTTTATTTGTCCTTTCACAAATCTGCAGTATACCCATGTTCATAGAGCACTATTCAAAATAGCCAAAAAACGGAAGCCACTCAAGTAGTTCAGATGAATGGATATACAATGGATAAATGTTGTATACACTTAGAGTGGAAAAGAATCTAAAGCTGTACAACTGAAACTAATGCAATACTGTAAATCAACTATAGTTAAATAAATTTTAAAAATCAAGAAGCAAAAATAATATGCTGTATGGTATAAGCCTACCATATGGTTTATATGGACTACCTATGGACTATAGGCAGGTTCATATAAACCTACCACTGGACTATCACTCAAACCTAAGAAGGAAGGAAATTCTAACACGGGCTGCAACATAGATAAACCTTAAAGACATTCTGCTAAATGAAATAAGCCAGTCTCAACGGGTAAAGGTATGTTTCACCTAAATGTAAAATTCACTGAGACAGGAGGTAGAATGGGTGATTACCAGGGACTGGGGGAAAAGGGAAAATAGGGAGTTCATGTTTACTAGGAATGAGGTTCCTGTTTGGGAAGATGAAAAGGTCCTGGGGTAGAGGATGATGGATGCACAACAGTGTCAATGCACTCCGTGCCACAGAGCTGAATACTCACGAACTGTTAAAACAGTAAATTTACAGTAGGCATATTTTGCCACAATAAGAAATTCGACATATAAAAATGGAGGGTTAGAAAAATCTGCTTCCTTAATCCATCACAGCTTCACTACCTAAATTTAAAGTGAAAGTCACTCAGTTGTGTCTGACATTTTGCAACCCCATGGACTATACAGTCCATGGAATTCTCCAGGCCAGAATACTGGAGTGGGTAGCCTTTCCCTTCTCCAGGGGATCTTCCCAACCCAGGTCTCCTGCACTGCAGGTGGCTTCTTTACCAGCTGAGCCACAAAGGAAGCCCACCTAAATTTAAGGATACTTTCAAAAAAGATAAAAGTGACACAGCAGAGGTCTCTGATTCATGGAAGGGAAAACTCTACCAAAAAAAAAAAAAAAAAAAAAGGGAGTAAAACTGTGGATAGACAAAGACATGAAAGTTTTCATTTCTTTGACCATAATAATTGGTAATTTACATTACTGTATCTAATGCAATGAACATTTTCAAAAAGTTAAGTTGTAGCATCATTTTGAAATTAATCAGTAAGAATTTAAAGAACAAGGAAGAGAATATTTTAAAATGCAGATGTAATGAACACTTCAAAAGTCAAACATTATTACAGCTTTTCAAACTAGAAATGAAAGAAGCAACTGAAGCACCTTGAAGGCTAAGCTACTGTATTGCATTAGCTGAAGAAGTGCACACTATCACAGACTAAGAAAGCCTTGTACAATTGAGATAGCTGAATGCCTGATAAGTCAGTTAAAAAAAATAATGGCATGACAGCGCTACTTTCCAATGATACTGGAACTCCTCAGATGAAACAGCTGGTGACCAATGTGGAGACTGAGCTAATATCCCAACTGTAGAACTGTACTTTTGCCTTACTCCTGGATTCATCTACAGATGAAACTGAGCTTGCTGTTTCTTTTCTATCAAATGACTACTGGGTGCCAACACTGACTGAAGAATTTCTTTTTGTATGTGAATGCAAATAATAAACACTGGCACTTAAATAGTCAACATGTTGAATAATTTTTTTGGAATCTCATGGTTCACCCTTGGAACAAGTGTGCTGACACTTGCATTCCCAGTGCAGAAGTAGTGGTGGGTAAAATTGCCGGTGCCTCAGTTTCAATCAAGGCAGTAAACCATACTAGAAAGCACTGTATTCTTCACTGCTACTCATCTGCATTTTTAAAGACGGTCAGCTGAACTTAAGAATACCCTTAATGAAGCAAAAAAAAAAAAACAGTTCTTAATTTTTGAGCCTTGACTTCACATTTTTTCGACATTGTATGTGAAGATTAGAAAGTGCACAGAAAGTACTTCTTCATACTGGTCACCAGTGGACACCTCAGGCAAAAGCACTCCTGTGACTGATGGAGTTGGGCTGAATGTATTGGTTTCTTTCATGGAACACCATTTTCATTTCAAAGAATGCATGACAGACAAACTAGGATTATTTATACCTGAGCTTTTGGCATTTTTCACATCAAAATGAATGATGTGAACCTGGGTACTTCATGGAAAAGAAATGACAAAATGTGTTACCAATAATACAGCAAAAATTAAAATTTTAGAAAACTATATCTACCACTGTGAGCTTAATAGTTTCACAATACTTTCACCTGATGAAATTGATGATAATATCAATGTATATGGCTTTTGAAATTGTATAATGAAATGTATCAACATTTAGAAGACTGGCATAACCCAGTGAACAAGTGTTTTCCAAATAACCAATGTATGATGTTACAACATCACACAAGGATAGAAGATTTATTCAAAATACAACACAAAGGAATGGGTTATAACATAACAGAGTACGAAAATTTTACTAGTATGGTATCAGATTCCACTTGTCAATTAATCTTTAAGAAAGCACTCCTTTTAAGATTCACTCCCATAATTATGTTATATAAGATTCCAACTTTAGAGATCCTACTTGCTGGCTTGATGAAGTAATAAGCCAGTCTGGGTAAGTTCCACATGATACAGAACTGTAAGTGACCACCAGGAAAGGAAGGTGACCTCTGCGAGTGGCCTCCAGCTGTTGTTGTTCAGTCATGTCCACCTCTTTGCGACTCCATGGACTGCAGCATGCCAGGCTTCCCTGTCCATCACCAACTCACGGAGCTTGCTCAAACTCATGTCCATTGAATCAGTAGCGCCATTTAACCATCTCATCCTCTGTCATCCCCTTCTCCTCCTGCCCTCAATGTTTCCCAGCAGGGTCTTTACCAATGAGTTGGCTCTTCGCAGCAGGTGGCCAAAGTTTTGGAGCTTCAGCATCAGTCCTTCCAATGAATATTCAGGATTGATTTCCTTTAGGATTGACTGCTCTGATCTCCTTGCAGTCCAAAGCACTCTCAAGAGTCTTTTCCAGCACCACAGTTCAAAAGCATCAATTCTTTGGCGCTCAACCTTTTATATGGTCCAATTCTCACATCCATCCATACATGACTACTGGAAAAACCATCACTTGTTAGATCTGCATGTAATATACAAAAAGCTTATCTACAGTTATTTGAAATGCTCCTCCTTCTTCCAGTTACATATCTGTGTGAGGCAGGATTTCCTTCACGTATTTCAACCAAAACAATACACTGCAACAGACTGAATAAACAAGCAGGCACATTTGAGAATCCAACTGTCTAACAAGCAGGCAGCAAAGAGAATGGCAAAAATGTTACACTGTCACTCTTTTCACTAATTTTTTTTTCTTTTGCTTTGAAAAATATAGTCATTTTCATGACAACAGGTGACCTTGTTATGGACTGGTTATTCTAAATCAATTAAATATATTATTTTAATTTCTCACTTTTTCTGATATGGTAAATATGGATAGATATGATCTGCAACAGAAAAGCCCTTTCAGTTCCTCTAAAATGGAAGAGTGAAGAGGGCTGTTGAGACCAGTAAGTCTGAGAACTGTTGCAATGTGTCTATTTTCTTTATCTCTGCCAAATGACACTCCCCCCCCCTTCTTTCATTTATCTAGATTTTACCCATTTTTCACACTTGGCAACTGTGAGCTCTCTCCCTCCTTACTGCCTGGAGAACTCATCTGGCCACCTGGCTGTTGCTCTGTTTTCGGTTAAGTATGTGTGTCTCTCCAACTAAACTGGGAAGCCCCGAAGGAAAGGGACTGTGTATGGAACAGCATAGGTGCTCAAAAACACTAACTTAATTATAGACTTTAGAGGATCAATTCAAGCAAGTCCCAGGACTTCAATCAATTGCTCAAGGAAGCCAGCCCACAAAGGACCTGGGATGAGGCAGAATTTAGGACAAATGTGTGTCTCAACGGGGTCATCTGAAGACTTAGCTGAGAACAAGGGCAGAGATGCCAAAATGCACAAGGAAATGCAGAAGGTAATAGTAAGTAATATCAGACCATAAGACCTTTATTTCTCAATAAAGCAGGAAGCAAGTTATCTGTGGATCATTTTGGAGTAAAAACTTGAGGAATAGAGAGTAACATTGTGGGGAAAGCAATGAAGAATTCACAGAATTTTCTCAAAGTCTCTTACTCTAAAAATAGGAAAAATGCACTGAACTGAATACCAATTGTTAAGGAGTTGAACTGTCCCCACAAAAGATATGCGGAACTCCTAACTCTGTGAATGCAACCTTGTTTAGAAACAGGGTCTTCACAGATGTAAGCACCTTAAGTAAGGTCACTGGGGTAAGTCCTAATCTGATGTGATCTGGGTTTTTTGTACCTTTTATAATGTTTGAACACTTTATTTTTTTAACAAGCATCGTGCATTGTTTATTTAACTTTTTATGTTGGGAGTATAGCATATTAACAATGTCATGATAGTTTCAGGCGGACAGCAAAGGGACTCAGCCACACACCTATACATACATATATATACATATATATGTATTTCTGTTTTTATATGATGAGAAAGACACAGAGGGAAGACAGCCATGTAAAAATGAAGGCAGAGATTGGAGTTACACTGCCACAAGCTAAGGAACGTCTAGGCACAAAAGAATCTGGAAGGGGCAAGGAAGGTTCTTCTATGGGAGGCTTCAAAGGGAGCATGAGCCTGCCAACATGTTAATTTTGAACCTCTAGCCTTCAGAGCTGTGAAAAATGTATTTGTTTTAAGCCACCCATTGTGGCTACCCAGCTCATGATACTTTGTCACTGTGGTTCTAGGAAACTAACACAGCAACAGAGGGCTCCTCACTACCCATAAGGACTTCCTAGGTGGCGCAAATCCGCCTGCCAGTGTAGGAGACACCAGAGACACAGTTCAGTCCTTGGATAGGGAAGATCTCCTGGAGTAGGAAATGACAACCCATTCCAGTCTCCTTGCCTGAGAAATCTCATGGACAGAGGAGCCTGGTGGGCTACTGTCCATGGGGTTGTTGCACAGACTCAGACACAACAGACCGTACTTCACTCTCCATGGCCACAGTCCCACACAGCTCTCCTCACTCACAGACAAAAGTAAAAGGAAAGGCAGAAAGATCTGAAATGCAAATTTAGTTAGCAGCAATGAAAAATGGCTTCCCTGGTGGCTCAGACAGTAAAGCATGTGCCTGCAATGCGGGAGACCTGGGTTCGATCCCTGGGTGGGGAAGATCCCCTGGAGAAGGAAATGGCAACCCACTCCAGTATTCCTGCCTGGAAAATTCCATGAACAGAGAAGCCTGGTGGGCTACAGTCCATGGGGTCGCAAAGAGTTGGACGTGACTTGAGTGACTTCACTTTCTTTCTAATGAAAAACAAAACAAAACAAAAAAAGGGTGTTTTTTTTTTTTCTTTTGGTTTTTTTTTTAACTAGAGATTTCTGAACTGCAGTTTTGTGTTTTTTTTTTAAGGTTCTGAGAAAATGTCTCTGATCAAACACTGCTGTCAAAACTCAAGCCCACTGAGTCTCTATAAATGTGCCTATAAATACAGACAAGGATTATTTATCCATCTTGCATTTCCTCAATTCTTGGCTACAAAAGGGAGTAATCCATAACCTAACATTAAAGTTACCAATACTATGACTATGTCATGATGAAAGAAATATGGGATCACAAGTGAAATTCTTTCATTTTCTCCAAGATTTTATCAAGCCACCTGAAAGTCTGGGCCAAGATGACTCCGAGCTCATGTGCTGGCCATTCAGAAAGGTAAAGACCTAAATCTTATCCATATAAGATACTTGGCCTTAAAATCCATAGACTGCAATTTAAACCCTGGTAATGCATACCTGTTAGGAATTTACTTTCAGCCTCACACTTTACCTCAACCAATAAAAAAAAAAAAAAAATGGGGTCTTGGACCTGTGGAAATTTCTAGAGCCATCTAACTTGATGATCCATCCAATGCCTCCTATACATCAGGTAATCCCATTGGTTTTCTAACTGTGGGCCCTAATCCATCAGCGAGCAGTGAAATAAATGTAGTATATTCCAACTACTTTAAAAAAAAAAAAACAGTAGAATAAAAAATAAGAGCGTATCATTAGGGTTAAGTAAGGGTTACCATCCTCCTGACTTCATTTGTATATGTGTGTTGTGGGTACTGTGTCATAAAGGAAAACTTATCACTACTTTATTTATCAATCCAAGTTCTGGCAGGAAATAGATGGTTCACTCAAACTGGGCACTTAGGAGTTGAATAAAGAACCTATTTCTAAAGGTTTCCCCAGGATTAAGGAAAAACATCAAGGGAGAGCACTCCTAAGTAGAGAGGTCGCTACCATCTGGTACCCAAGGGGCCAGGGAATGGAGTGCAGACAGGTATGCAGGGAGGGCGATATGTTGGAAGTTGTGTCCTTCAGTAAAGGGAGGCAGCCAGCCCATGGTAACGCAACAGAAGGGAGCTGCCTCCTGCTGGGACTCCTCCCATGGCTGATGCCAACTAGACATCACAGAGCAAGACAGCCCACACGACTCAGCCTCTCAGGTCACAGGAGTGCATTTCGAGGGGCAGACAGAAGGCTGAAAGCCACCAATACAGTTCACACCTTCATCAACTCAGTCTGACCACTTTTATTTCTGGACGCCACATTTTTTCCACATCTGCCCCCAATCCCAATCTTGAATCAAGGCTCTAACCCAATGCCAAAAAGCTGATGCAAAAGATCGGCACCTTTATGAACTCATGATTTATGATCTTAGCTATGCCCTCAAACACTCCCCGGCAAGACTTTCATCCATCTTCAGCCTCCCACCTCTCCTAGCCCCCACCTTTGGGGCTCGTGGAGGGCACAGACCATGTCTCACTCATCTCTGGAGCCCCAAGCTGCAATATCTAGAACACAAGCATGGTCAATGGGCAGTCTATAAACTATGAAGACATAAACCTCAGCGGGCTCCCTCTCCCTCATTTGTACCCATGCTTCCTATACCACAAAGCAGTGGTCCCTAACCTTTTCAGCACTAGGGACTAGTTCCATGCAAGACAATTTTTCCACGAATAAGGGGTGGGGAGTGGGGGGGCAGACGTGGAGCAGGGGAAGGGGAGGTAGAGGGAGGAATGGTTTCAGGATGATTGAAGTACATTATATTTATTGTGAACTTATTTCTATTATTATCACATCAGCTCCACCTCAGATCATCAGGCATTAGATCCCAGATGTCAGAGATCCCTGCCATAGAAGGTCAAGTACCGAGTCTGATTTCTTTGCCCCTGAAATTCCCAAGCCCATTTCCTCTTCTGCTTCTGTATATCTAACCTGCACTCCTACAGCCAGGACATGGACCAGTTTTCCACCTCCATTCCCAGCTCCCTCTGCCTCCATCCTCTAGGACAATCGACAGAAAAACAGAAAAACACTATCACCACGCTGCCCAGAATGTTCTACTGACTCTGCATGCTCTTTAGACAGTCATACCAAAGGGCCCCTAGCTTGGACTCTGGCTTCTTCTTACAGCCTTTTTCCTACTTTTCCCTCTCACAATCAGCTTTAGGAAACTTTCCATATTGTTGTTCTCTTGACATACCTCCAAAAAACCTTGTCTATCCTCAGTTGTGGATATGACTGGTGATGGAAGTAAGGCTCCATGCTGCTCTTTAGACCAGTATTGCATAGGAACCTGGAACATTAGGTCCATGAATCAAGGCAAATTGGAAGTGGTCAAACAAGAGATGGCAAGAGTAAACATCGCCATTTCAGGAATCAGTGAACTAAAATGGACTGGAATCGGTGAATTTAACTCAGATAATCATTATATCTACAACTATGGGCAGGAATCCCTTAGAAGAAATGGAGTAGCCATCACAGTCAACAAAAGAGTCCAAAATGCAGTACTTGGATGCAATCTCAAAAATGACAGAATGATATCTGTTCATTTCCAAGGCAAATCATTCAATATCACAGTAATCCAAGTCTATGCCCGACCAGTAACGCTGAAGAAGCTGAAGTTGAACGGTTCTATGAAGACCTACAAGACCTTCTAGAACTAACACCCAGAAAAGATATCCTTTTCATTATAGGGGACTGGAATGCAAAATTAGGACATCAAGAAACCTGGAGTAACAGGAAAATTTGGCCTTAGAGTATAGAATGAAGCAGGGCAAAGGCTAACAGAGTCTTGCAAAGAGAATGCACTGGTCATCGCAAACACCCTCTTCCAACAACAAAAAGAGAAAACTCTACACATGGACATAACCAGATGATCCACACCAAAATCAGACTGATTATATTCTTTGCAGCCAAAGCTGGAGAAGCTCTATACAGTCAGCAAAAACAAGAATGGGAGCTGACTGTGACTCAGATCATAAACTCCTTATTGCCAAATTTAGACCTAAATTGAAAAGAGTAGGGAAAACCACTAGACCATTCAGGTATGACCTAAATCAAATCCCTTACGATTATACAGTAGAAGTGAGAAATAGATTTAAGGGACTAGATCTGATAGAGTGCCTGATGAACTATGGATGGAGGTTCGCGACATTGTATAGGAGACAGGGATCAAGACCATTCCCAAGAAAAAGAAATGTAAAAAAGCAAAATGGCTGTCTAAGGAGGCCTTACAAATAGCTGAGAAAAGAAGAGAAGTGAAAAGCAAAGGAGTAAAGGAAAGATATACCCATTTGAATGCAGAATTCCAAAGAATAGCAAGGAGAGATAAGAAAGCTTTCTTCAGTGATCAGTGCAAAGAAACAGAGGAAAACAATACAATGGGAAAGACTAGAGATCTCTCCAAGAAAATTAGAGATACCAAGGGAACATTTCATGCAAAGATGGGCTCAATAAAGGACAGAAATGGTATGGACCTAACAGAAGCAGAAGATATTAAGAAGAGGTGGCAAAAATACACAGAAGAACTATACAGAAAGATCTTCATGACCCAGATAATCACAATGGTGTGATCACTCACCTACAGCCAGACATCCTAGAATGTGAAATTAAGTGGGCCTTAGGAAGCATCCAGAGAAGGCAATGGCACCCCACTCCAGTACTCTTGCCTGGAAAATCCCATGGACAGAGGGGCCTGGTGGGCTGCAGTCCATGGGGTCGCTAGGAGTCGGACACGACTGAGTGACTTCACTTTCACTTTTCACTTTCATGCACTGGAGAAGGAAATGGCAACCCACTCCAGTGTTCTTGCCTGGAGAATCCCAGGGACGGGGGAGCCTGGTGGGCTGCTGACTATGGGGTCGCACAGAGTCGGACACGACTGAAGCAATTTAGCAGCAGCAGCAGCAGCAGTAGGAAGCATCACTACGAACAAAGCTAGTGGAGGTGATGGAATTCCAGTTGAGCTATTTCAAATCCTGAAAGATGATGCTGTGAAAGTGCTGTGCTCACTATACCAGTAAATTTGGAAAATACAGCAGTGGCCACAGGACTGGAAAAGGTCAGTTTTCATTCCAATCCCCAAAAAAAGGCAATGCCCAAAGAATGCTCAAACTACCACACAACTGCACTCATCTCACACGTTAGTTAACTAATGCTCAAAATTCTCCAAGCCAGGATTCAACAATACATGAACCAAGAACTTCCAGATGTTCAAGCTGGTTTTAGAAAAAGCAGACGAACCAGAGATCAAATTGCCAACATCCGCTGGATCACCAAGAAAGGAAGAGAGTTCCAGAAAAACATCTATTTCTGCTTTATTGACTATGCCAAAGTCTTTGACTGTGTGGATCACCACAAACTCTGGAAAATTCTGAAAGAGATGGGAATACCAGACCACCTGACCTGCCTCTTGAGAAATCTGTATGCAGGTCAGGAAGGAACAGTTAGAACTGGACATGGAACAACAGACTGGTTCCAAATAGGAAAAGCAGTACATCAAGGCTGTATATGGTCACCCTGCTTATTTAATTTATGTGCAGAGTACATCATGAGAAACACTGGGCTGGATGAAGCACAAGCTGGAATTGAGTCTGCTGGGAGAAATATCAATAACCTCAGATATGCAGATAACCATTATGGCAGCTAAAGAGCCTCTTGATGAAAGTGAAAGAAAAGAGTGAAAAAGCTGGCTTAAAGCTCAACATTCAGAAAACTAAGATCATGGCATCTGGGCCCATCACCTCATGGCAAATAGATGGGGAAACAGTGGAAATAGTGTCAGACTTTATTATGGGGGGCTCCAAAATCACTGCAGATAGTGATTGCAGCCATGAAATTAAAAGACGCTTACTTCTTGGAAGAAAAGTTATGACCAATCTAGACAGCATATTAAAAACCAGAGACATTACTTTGCCAACAAAAGTCCATCTAGTCAAGGCTATGTTTTTTCCAGTAGTCATGCACAGATGTGAGAGTTGGACTATAAAGAAAGCTGAGTGCCGAAGAACTGATACTTTTGAACTGAGGTGTTGGAGAAGACTCTTGAGAGTCCCTTGGACTGCAAGGAGATCCAAACAGTCTATCCTAAAGGAGATCAGTCCTGAATATTCATTGTAAGGATTGATGTTGAGGCTGAAATGCCAATACTTTGGCCACCTGATGCAAAGAGCTGACTCATTTGAAAAGACCCTGATGCTGGGAAAGATTGAAGGTGGGAGGAGAAGGGATCGACAGAGGATGAGGTGGTTGGATGGCATCACCGACTCATGGACATGAGTGTGAGTAAACTCCAAGTGTTGGTGATGGACAGGGTGGCCTGGTGCGCTTCAGTCCATGGGGTCAAAAGGAGTTGGACACGACTGATCGACTGAACTGAACCAATCCTCAGTCAGAGGCAGGCAGCCTCTCCCTCTCTTTCCAACACCCTCCCATCCCTTACTGCCCAGCAGTTGGCCATTCTTTCTAAAGCCTGCCCACGTGTAACTCCTGGTGAAATTGGCATGCCTTCCTTATCTCTCCCTGCTCCAAAGTTAAAGGTGACCCCTCTCTTCCATCTACCACTCCAAACCTGTCTACTACACCATGTTACTTATCTACATTCCTTTCTCTGCCATATTAGTTTATTAGCCTGATGGGGGCAGGGAACATGTCTTATTTTATTCTATATCCCCAGAATGCTTGACCCAATGTCACTCTTCATAAATCTTCTCTGAAGTAACTGAAGTGGCATTTGGATTGTCAGATCATCGAAAGCAACTGTAGCAAAGCATCCACTACCTGGGGGTCAGGCTAAGGTCTCACTGAATATGTGACATACTTTTTCATGTGATGTAGATGGCATTAAGAGATGCAGGTTTCACCCACCATTCTTAAATTAGGTGCCCCACTCTCTCTCCACCTTTTTCCCAATACAGGCCACCTATCTATAAACAGGGAGGAGTACAAACCCTGTCTATACATCCCTTGTCAGAAACCCACCTTTACCTAGTGTTTAGTCTTTCTAGAGTTGATGTCTGTGCAAATAAAGAATAGTAGCAAGACTCACTCTAAATCTCCCTAAAAAAGGTATCAGAAGTCTACTGTCAGCGCTCTCCCACATACCCTTAATTTCTGTCTCAAGTGAAGCTGGCAGATTGGGTCTGATCACTTCCCCTGCCAGTGTGGGTCTCTAGTCATGCTGATGGTGGCTTAGCTGAGAGCTGCAGACATCTCTTCTGTTATCTGCCTCCATCCCCAAATGGCCCCACCAGCTCCTCCTCTGGGGCCCAGGACCACCTGATCAGTTTAATATATCCTTTCTTGAGGTGAAGGACAAGAGCAGTACAGGGTGTATTTACCTGGATGATACTTAGTACTGAATCTGACAGAGACTGAATTGAGAGTGAAACCTTTTAAACCATCCTGTCTCTTGGTATCCTGCAATTCTGTCTCATTGCAATCCACAGAGAAAGAGTCCAGCAATCAAAAGAATGGTAGAGCCCGAGATGGGAGACAGAGCTAATTTGGCAGCCCCAAGGTGCAGTGACAGTGCCTTTCAAAAATAAAGGATCCACCCAAATGAGATAGTCCAGAATCATTTCTTAAATCAACATGAAATTAATAAATAAGACACTGAAAATCAAACACTGTTCAAATGTAAAGGGCAGCATTGCACAAATCTCCATGAAACAAAAACATTATGATGTTCCTTTGCTAAAAATCCGGAACTGCAGAGCGCTCAGCCTCGAGAATCTGCGAACAGAGTCAACCTGTCAACATTTGAAGCTGTTATTTAAGACAATCAGTGCGGCAGATATAATGGGCCACTCAACTACTGCCTACAGCACATGTGGATTTGATGACGTATTTGAAGATAATCAAGAGAAAAGTTGCATTTAGACTTTCTTTATAAAACTACACCACATATAAAGATTTCTTACAAAGCATAGTGTTGAATATGAGGTCATTCTCATTTTTATGAAAGAAAGCAATGTGAAAGGTGATACAATTTAACAAGCATTTCTGGTATACATACTATATATCTGGTACTGTGCTAAAAACAGGGATAGGAGAATAAATAAGACTCAGTGTTCTTAAACAGTTCAACGTAGAGTGGAGGAGACAGAATGGTTGCACTCTGTGGTCAGGCCCGGCCAGTTCCTCTCCTGCATTCACATGGACTTCTTTCCCTGGCCCACTGCATCTAGACTGCATGGCCCACTGCACGGCCAGTGTGACCAGTGGAATGCTGGCACAAGTGATGTCTGCCACTTCCAGGCCAAGCCCCCAGGCTTCTGTGGCATCCTCCACACTCTCCTTGCTCACCAGCTGGCACAGGGCAGGGAATCTGCAGAAAACCCAAAAGCAAAAGGAACAGCAGTAGGTGGCTGCATGGGTCATAGACCCCACCTCCCCCTGAGAAAGCGATAAACCACTGTCCTTTGGGGGCTTGCCTGTTAAGTTAGAAGACCCTGATGAGTAGACAGTATAATGTAAGATACGGTTTTCAAAATAAAAACACTGCACAGCGAGTTACAGGAACACAAGTATGAAGCCCCTAAGTGACGGTGAGGGAAAAGGGAGGACGGGAATTCCTAGAGAAGAGGCAGTTGAAGTTTCATCCCAAAAGATGAGCAAGATTCACTTGGGGTGGGGGAAAATGTGAAAGTTTTACATCACATGTGTGAATTTAAAGGGTATAAAGGAATAGAGAAGATACTGGACCCAGAAGCAAAGTGGGTTTTCACGTAATAGCAGTGAAGAGCCATTCACATATCCCAGCAATACTCCAGACAGGATCAGATCTACAGCTGTAAGGTCCTCAATGCAGACCAGTTTGAAAGAATTGGGAGCTAACTGTGGTGTTGGAGAAGACTCTGGAGAGTCCCTTGGACTGCAAGGAGATCCAACCAGTCCATCCTAAAGAAGATCAGACCTTGGGTGTTCATTGGAAGGACTGATGTTGAGGCTGAAACTCCAATACTTTGGCCCCCTGATGCGAACTGACTCATTTGAAAAGACCCTGATACTGGGAAGGATTGAGGGCAGGAGGAGAAGGGGACAACAGAGGATGAGGTGGTTGGATGGAATCACCAACTCAATGAACACAGGTTTGGGTGGACTCCAGGAGTTGGTGATGGACTCCTGGCATGCTGCGGTTGGCGATGGACAGGCAGGCCTGGCATGCTGCGGTTCATGGGGTTGCAAAGAGTTGGACATGACTGAGTGACTGAACTGAACTGAATGGCAGAAAGGCCAATTACGGGTCTGCTGCAGTTCCCCACAGTAGGAATGAGAAAGGACTGGTGTGGGGCAGAAAGGAGGAAGCAGATCTAAGAAATACCACATGGAAGCATCAAAGGACTTTTCTGACCAACCAGACAAGTAATAGAATATGGAGGATGAGAGGTCATCAAGGAACAAAGGATTTCCGGTTTCTGAATTAGACAACCAGGGGAATGGTGGTACCAGAAATGAAGAAAGAGTCTACAGGAGGATGTGTATGTGTTTAGTCACTCATCTGAGTCCAACTCTTTGCAACCTCATGAACTATAGCTCACCAGGCTCCTCTGTCCGTGGCGATTCTCCAGGCAAGAATACTGGAGTGGATTGCCATTTCCTCCCCCAGGAGATCTTCCCAACCCAGGGATCAAACCCAGGTCTCCCTCACTGCTGGTGGATTCTTTACTATCTGAACCACCAGGACAGGAGGATGGAGACATGCAGAAGGACAGAGAACAAGCCGGGCTTAAACTATGTATGGGACATCAAGGTGGTGAAGTCCAGAAGCTGCTGGATATTGAGGTCGACAGCAAGTTCAAGACTAGAGGTGTGTGCCTGAGGGAAGCTGAAGCCATGGAATGGATGAGATCCAACTGAAATAAAGCAAAGAACCCCGAGGCACCAGCACACAAGGGAAACCGTATTGGATGCCCCTGCAAAGACACAGAAGACAGAGACATGTTTAGAAATTCTGGGTAGAGAGAGTTTTAAAAGGTGAGATATCAAAAAATAAGGACTGAAAAGTAACCATGGCTCTTAGCTGTCACATCCTGATAATCTTGTTAAGAGCACTCTCACTGGAAAACAACTACTTACACTCATCTATTGGGATGGTAATAATGGGGACTAGAGGATAATGAGTCCTTCTAAAGAGGTGTCTAACCTCAGCTCCAACTGAAGGCTGCCATGTGGGGAAGTAAAGCCCAGTAGTCTCAGAGCTTCTGATTCTTTTTTCCCTAAAAGATAGAAATCTGAAGTTTTGCATGAAATCTCAGTATTATTTAAACATGGCAAAATTCAAAATATAACACTGAGCAGAACTTAAAAAACACTTCTGTGGGTCATAGCAAACCCCACGAGCCCTGTGTTTGCAAACTTAGAGGCTGCTCAATGCAAGTCAAGCAACAGAACCAAAACCAAGTTAGAAGCATGCGCCTTGCTGATGGTGAGTCAGTCCTGTCTACATGCTGGAAAGAGCATCTAGTTCACACATTGGGAGAGGAGAGAACTGAATAGGAAATAAAGCACTCAAGTTAGTCACTGCCCAATAAACTGAAAAGCATTTGGGGAATTCAGTGTGGTCCTAGCTTATGTATAAAGGAAACTTATCATCTGGAAACAAGACATCAAAAGCTGAAAAATTCAGGAATTTAAGAGTTCTAATTTTTTCTTCCAGGCTAGTCACACATAATATCACACCTAATTCTTGTCATTGTACAAATTCTAAAATTGATCTCACAATCAACCAGGAGAGTCCATTGCTCTTAACTAATTCCAATCTGGGAAGCTGACCTCAACTTGTAAAACCAACAAATTATTCCAAATATCTGAATACAGAAGAGATTCATTTTGAAAGTCAATCAGATGCTTCTTTAAAAACAACAACACTATCCTCATAAACATAGATCTGCAAATCTTCCTAAAAATTCTATCTTACCCACTACCCCATAAACTCAGTGTTCATACTATTCGACT
Source organism: Budorcas taxicolor (assembly GCF_023091745.1). Lineage (NCBI taxonomy): Eukaryota > Metazoa > Chordata > Mammalia > Artiodactyla > Bovidae > Budorcas > Budorcas taxicolor. The sequence continues at coordinate 137,269,894 of NC_068911.1, read as the reverse complement.
CCTGAACTCACACACATGCACACACTATACACTCTTATTTATACTTTTGTTACTGAACAAGTGAAGGACCTAAGCTACTCCATTTTGTCGACAGAAAAACTCCATTTTGTAAGGTTCCAGGAAAAGAGCCTTTGAAAATCCAAGAGGCTTTGGAAATCCCCTGACCTCACCCCACCACCCTCGAGCCAATCGGACCCCAGATCAAAATCTCCTGACTTAACGTGGTCTACCTAGGTAATGGGAACCAATCAGAACCCATGGCCAGCCCGGGAAATGGGAACCAATCGGAACCAATCAGAACCCGGGGCCAGCCCGGGAAAATAAAAACCAATCAGAAACCAACACCTAACCCTTCCACAGAAGGTAACCAGTTAGACGTCTCCCAACCCGGAAACTCCTGTTTTTCAAATTTCTCACGTGGGAATACCCTATATAAGCAATGTAACCCAGAACTCGGGGCTCCTCCCTATAGCTGCTGTGTCGGTATCGGTGGGAGCCCCAGCTCGAGCTTGGTAAAAAAAACTCTCTTGCTTTTGCATCGGATATCAGCTCCCTGGTGGTCATTGGGAGATTCTGCGACTTGGGCATAACACAAGTACTTCCCCTTATTTACTTATATATAAAATCAATGTTCAATTTAATAAGTCATTTGAACACCTGCTGGGAGAATGCACTTAGGATAGGAGCAGAAAGACAGTTACTAATAACAAGTTGGTCCGTAGGTGTCTAAGACATATTATCTGCTGTCAAATGAGTTTAAAAATCAAATTAGTTCAGTGATACCAAAAGATTAGTAGTAGTAGTAGCAGATTAGTGATTCTCAATTCTAACTGGGCATTTGTATCATCTGAAGTATCTTTTTTTAATACCGATGCCCAGGTTTCACTCCAAATCCATGGAAGAAAAGGACTGAAACATGTATTATTTAAAATGTTAAAATTAGAGGTAACTAATGATCAACCAAGTTGAGAGCCCTGCAGGATATGGTTCAATTAGCCATTCACCTGTGACGCGTAATTTTGATGATTAATTAACTAATTACTCAATGATCCCCACCTTGACTACTGAAGAGTAGTCCCCTTTCCACTAACTACTTAACTGAACTGGATTTAGAGCCTGAAATGATGATAAACTACCAGGATCCAAAGACAAGCAATCCCTCAATTCTTGCCCCTTGGTCAATTCACCTCCCTAGTAGAGGTTATCAAAGGACAGGCATCAGGGAGGCCACAGGAACCTCAAAGTCTGAGAGAATTCAGAACATAATTAAAGCTTTCCCCAAAGCTCCCTCAGTTTCTTCAGTATCTCACCTACTTCTGGCCTTATCTGATGCTGATTCAGCTGGCTTCCCACATTCCACAAATACCAGCTTCCTTTGTTTCTTCTCAGTTGGAGGTGGCCAGTGCTCTGCCTCTGCTCATGAAACCCAGACTGTCCTCCTTGGGCTTCATGTACCCTTCAAACTGTAGAAACCCCAACTCTCTCCTCAATCTTGAAATCTGCCTTTCTCCCATCTAAATTATTCAGGGCTCTGGAAGAAACAGGCTTCATTTACATTCATGTTCCCACTTAACGTGTTTCTTTACCTCCTTACCTCTCGACCCAGGTATCTCAGAGATCATGCCCAATTTTTCCATTTGTAATTAGACTGAAGAAGATTCTTCAGACTTGATTTGCAAATCCTGCAATATTTTTCACAGAAATCAGACTTCTACCTGTAACATATGGACCTATACTCTAAAAGATAGGATTTAAAGGAGTGTGAGGATGCTTTGAAGGCTTCCCGGGTGGCTCAGGGGTAAAGAATTTGCTGACAATGGAGGAGACACAAGAGACCAGGTTTGATCCGTGCATCAGGAAGAGAAGGAAATGGCAACTCACTCCAGTATTCTAGCCTGGGAAATCCCATGGACGGAGGAGCCTGGCAGGCTAGAGACTATGGGGTTGCAAAGAGCTGGACACGACTCAGCACATACACAAGCCTCCCTTTACAAGAAACACAATAGCTATTGCTATCATTGGGTTGATATGTTATTGTAGCAGTTTACATATGGATTTTTTTTTAAAACAAACTGTAAAAAAATAAATAAGATGATAAGTTCCACTGCATAGTGACTTACTAGGCTCCATATTAATGACTGAGAGTAAGGACCTGGAAACACAGTTCCTGGGTTCAAATCTCAATTCTACCACACACTAGTCATACTTCTCTGCTTTTCCCCCATCTGTAAAATGGGGATATTAGTACCTCGTTCACGGAGTTAGTCATTTCATATACGTAAAGCACCTAGAACAGTGCCTGCACCAAGTAAGTACAATTCCTCTTGGCTGTTGTGTTATTACTACTGAGTAAGCCCATCCTCATCGGCTTGCAGCTTCTGCGGCCCTCATTAAGTCTGTGATTCCCTGGTGGTTCAGACAGTAAAGAATCCACCTGCCAATGAGGGAGATCCAGGTTCAATCCCTGGGTTGGGGAAGAGCCTCTAGAGGAAGAAATGGCAACCCACTTCAATATCCTTGCCTGGAAAATGCCATGGACAGAGGAGCCTTGCAGGCTACAGTCCGCTGGGTTGCAAAGTCGGACACGACCGACTGAGTAACACACAAGGGCTTAAAACTTCGCTGTCCAGAGAAACAAACCGTTTAAACCTTTCACTAATTTAAAGAAACTGAATTTATGCCAAGTTGTTTTTGAAATTGAATTTTGATATTTCTGGTCTTTTCCCATCATTTTCTAAATTCAATGGATAAAAGCATGGACTTTATCGGAGTATTTCGTGACATTTTAGTTCCATTAGGAATATAATTTAATATTAGTTAAAGCCTTGTTATGATTACAATGCTATTTAAAACGAAACTATGAGAGAGGAGTATTTTGGGAGGGAAAAATATCACTCTCCAGTTATTAAATTGAGATTTTAAAAGCCAAAGAAGGGAGGGAGAATTTATTAGTTGCAGGTGACCTTTAAATGTCACATTCACTAATATATAAATGTAAACACAGAAAAATGTAATGTCTGGTAATAATGGTAAACTGATCAATACAATTACATTATGGGATCTGTGATATTATAAATTATGCTTTCAGTACAGAATATTGATAGTTTTTTAACACCTTTTAAGATCAAATTATAATGCATTAAATATCCTATAGTTAATTCCCTGTGTGCTATTTATAAGCTTAGAGCTTAGTTCTATTACTTGGACAGCTCCATGTATCAAATTTCTAAATATTCGAGGTTTTAGAATTAAATTATTTTTCACAATGTTTAAAAAAATAAAAATAAGTTTATCATCTCTATAAAACAACCTCTCAGTGAAATTTGCTTTAATAATTTGTCTAGAATAGCATGGTTAGGTTTAACCTTAGACTACTTTCAGAAGTTAGGGAAATAGGATTTTAAGGACAACTTGTGTCACTTTTCATTTTTAACTGAATTACACAATATAAACAGCATGTGCTATTGTAACAAAGGAAAAAAACCATTAGGTAGATACTTATATAGGCTACTTTGATTACTGTTCTTCTCTGCCTCAATTCCATTAGTAAAAAGTCCAGCTTTAGAGATTATATTTAATGTATTAACAGAGCATTCTCTACACTCATCTTTAGCTCTTGACTGTTCCAGGAAATATGCACATGCATTTATCCAGAGTGGAATTTTTTCCTGTATAATAATTCCAAGTGGAGGCACAGAGATGCAGAGATTTTCTTAAATGCCTCAGCTATATACGTTTAGAAAAAACAATTGCTTTCATGCCTTGGATAACCGAGATGACATTAAAAGAAACTACATCTTTCCATCATGAAATTGGCCAACATACTATTTCTACAGTTCTCACAGCATGAGGAAAAGCATTAAGAAAACCATTGGCCTCTAAATTAAAACTTTATGATTTGTCCTTTTTGAGGAAGATTTGGGGCAAACAAGATATCCCTTTGGAGGATTCAAAAGAAAAAGATGCCGCTGGAGGACTTCATTTAAAGTTTTCATTGAGACTTTTTTCTTGAAAAAAGAAACAGGCCCAGCATGTTACCCAAACACTGAGTATGAGTTCCAGAGTCTAGCTATGGCTTCTGAATATTTAAGTATGCCTTACACACTTACAAACACTTCTGGAACCTTACCTAGATTTCACTTGTTTCTGGCTTCAGGGACAGAGCTGGGAATAGTCTTTGTCATCATTTCGACAGTCACCCCGGACCTGACACTGACCACACATTTAGTAAATGCTGATAGAAAGCGAGGTGTTAAAGTAAAAATAGCAAAGTGTAGACTGGTTGCTGTCAGCACGCCGCATCCTTCCACCTGACCTCCTGCTGGAGTCATGGAGAGAGGCCAGCTCCAGAGGCTGAAATTCCAAGGGCCCCATTAGTTGTAACTTCCGAGTATCTGTTACTTACACCAATCAACTTTCTAACCCAAGGATTAGAAGTAGGACGGGCCTTAGCTGGTTAAAAATCACATCTGAGGTAAGCAACACCTACAAGTGCTCCCCTGAGGTCTGTTCGCTCCAACAACTTCTCAAGCAGTGCTTGTCAAACTTCACTGGCCACTGCAATCACCTGGGAGCTTGTTGAAAAGCAGATTTTGAAGCCGTGGGCTTGGACCGGGGCACCAGATGTTGCCGTTCAAACAAGCCTCCAAGTGGCTCGGATGCCGCGGTTCCAACCACCACCCTGAAACAAGCAAGGCCCACAAACGCCCAGATCCCTCATATTAGCAACATACAAAAGTTGCGGCCACAGGTCGTGACAAATCAGGTCGCCGAGGTGCTCTGCGTCCCCAGGGTGTCGCCACCCTGTCCTCGGGGTACCTGGCAGGTGCGGTGGCGGCGGAGCGCTCCCGGGTAGCCAGTCCGCAGCCGCGCCCCCTCCTCCGCCCCGCCCGCGCGCCCCCAGCGCCGCGCCCACCTTCTCGCGGGTCTTCAGGTACCGCTGCAGCGCCTGCTGTGTGAGCTCCCGGACGCGCAGCTGGCCCTCCTTGCAGGGCACCACGATTCCGGTCCTGCCGAAACACACGGTCACTTTCATCCTGGCCCCCGGCGACCACGCCGGGCCCGGCCGAACAGGTGTCTGGGCCGGCGGGCGCGGCCCCACTCTCAGGGGACACCGGGCGCCGGCGGAGACCCCGGGGTGCCTGTCCCCGGTCCCCCTTCCGGATCAGGGGCTCGCAGCAACGCCCCTCCGCCCGGGGCAGGCGGCCGCCGGCGGGCGGGAATCGATCTGAGAGCAGGCGCAGCGGGGAGGGCTACCTCCCAGGAGGCCGGGGGCCGGAGAAGCCGGGGGCCGGGCTGCTCCTCCCGCTCCTGCTCCGGCTCCGGCTCCGGGCCCGGCCCTGGCGGCTGCTCCCCGCCCGCCAAAGCGAAACTGCCGGCCTGGCCCTGGCCCTGGCCCTGGCGGCGGCGGGGTCGGCCCCAAGCCCCGGGCTGGAGTGGGCGGCGGCAGCGGCAGCGCGCGGGGCCAGAGTTGGGAGGAAACTTTTGCGCCGGATCCCAACTCCTCCGCCGAGCGCCGCGCTCTGGGCTCCCGCGGCCCCCGGGCCGGCCTGGGCCCGGCTCTTAAAGGGGCCGCAGCGCTCCCCGGGCCCGCAGTGCACTCGGCGGCGCGGGGCGGGGGCCGTGCGGGGCGGTAACCGGAGACCGGAGACTGCTCCCCCTCCCGCGGTCTCTCCCTGGCTCTGTCCCTCCCGCACACGCACGGATCTCTAGGGAATTGTAACGGGACCTCAGAGCTCCCCACCGGGGGATTGAAACCGGATCTCATAAAGCACACTCCAGGGAATAGCTGAGAGACTGCAGAGCTACACCCTTAAAACCAAGGGATTGGAGCCAGATTCGAGGAGAGCCCGGGAGCAGGTGCTTCTCGCCCCGCCCACTGAAAACACCTCTAGGCGTGGAGGTTCGCAGATACTGAGCTCCAGCGGTGGCCAAAGGACCTGTTAAGAATTTAGTCTTGAGCACAGCATCGCATCTGCCCTCTAAAGCTCTTTGATGGAAAAAAAAGTGAAGGGATTCTTGCAGAAAACGTAGTAGTGGAATCTTCCTTTTAGGGAGAACACTCAATATTCCCTCAAAAGGCCACATCCCAGACCCAGATATGACGGTGGATGTTCACATTTATCCTTCTAAAATGCGCTTCCGGTCGAACTTTTGACTACAGAAAAATAAATTTCAGCACTTTTAAGCTCATGATTTGGTAGGTGTGTATCCATCGCCAATCGAAATTGGCATATCTGGGGTGGGGTAAATCAACAGATAACATCTGTACCATTTTTAGCTCACACATAAATGAGCTCCTTTGAACGCAACAATTACCCTTTAAGGCAAGTATTATTCTTCCCAATTTATCTTAAAGAACGGTACCCAGGAAGATTAAGGAAATGAGATGACCATGGAGTTAGTTATGCTAAGAGGAACTCCATTCTTCCAACGCTCAATTCCCTCGTCTCCACCACACTTTTCTTTGCAATCCAGCTCATCCAACAAGTTCCTCAGGACTACATCACGTTTATAAAAAAGAGATCTGTTCCACTGCGTACCAGGTGGCGTTAAGGCAGTGCTGTCCGTTTTATTAAGCATGAAAATCTTTTCTAAAGTTGTGGTGTAGTTTCTTTTTGTTACTGTTCAGTCGTCAAGTCTTGACTGACTCTGTGATTCCATGGACTGCAGCATGCCAGGCTTCCTTGTTCTTCACTATCTCTCTGCGTTTACTCAAATGCATGTCCATTGAGTCAATGATGTCATCCAACTATCTCATCCTCTGTCATCCCCTTCTCCTCCTGCCCTCAACCTTTCCCAGCATCAGGGTCATTTCCAATGAATTGGCTCTTGGCAAGGGGTGACCAAAGTATTGGAGGTTCATCTTCAGCATCAGTCCTTCCAATGAATATTCAGGTTTGATTTCCTCTAGGGTTGACTGGTTTGATCTCCTTGCTGTCCAAGGGACTCTCAAGAGTCTTCCCCAGCACAATTCAAAAGCATCAATTCTTCACTGCTCGGCCTTCTTTATGGTCCAGCTCTCACATCCATACATGACTACTGGAGAAACAGTAGTCTGTACAGATCTTTGTGGGCAAAGTGATGTCTCTGCTTTTTAATGCACTATCTAGGTTAGTCATAGATTTTCTTCCAAAAAGCAAGTGTCTTTTAATTTCATGGTTGCAGTTTTAAATTTTTTAATTCATTCATACATGCAGTATTTGTGTGTGTGTGTGTGTGTGTGTGTGTGTGTGTGCACGTGCATGCATGGTCTTCTGTGTACAGGGCCCTATATACAGGGCCTTATATACGCTCAGTGGCATATATTTGAATGTCATGATGAAAGAGGATCATGAGGACTAAGAAGTTGATTTTAAGAAGATGTATATATATGGCTGAGTCCCTTCATTGTTCACCTGAAACTTTCACAACATTATTAATTGACTATGCTGCTGCTGCTGCTAAGTCGCTTCAGTCGTGTCCGACTCTGTGTGACCCCATAGACGGCAGCCCACCAGGCTCCCCCGTCCCTGGGATTCTCCAGGCAAGAACACCGGAGTGGGTTGCCATTTCCTTCTCCAAAGCATGAAAGTGAAAAGTGAAAGTGAAGTCGCTCAGTCGTGTCTGACTCTTAGCGACACCATAGACGACAGCCTACCAGATTCCTCTGCCCATGGGATTTTCCAGGCAAGAGTACTGGAGTGGGTTGCCATTGTCTTCTCCGATTAATTGACTATACCCCAATACAGAGTAAAAAGTTTAAAAAGAATTATACACACACACACAAGAAGATGTATATTAGTATTAATTTGGTTGCAAATCCAATATAAACTAATTTAAATAAACTAAAGAGAAGATCTATTTCCTTATAAAATCAGAAAAGCCAAAGAGCATTCCTTTGAGGCAAGACTGAATCCAGAAACTCAGTGTCCTCATGGTCATCTCTCTCCATCTGCTGGCTCTGTGTTCCTCTGTATTGTCACCATTCTCAGACAGTCTGTCCCTCATGAGGCAAAGATGGCCAGTCCCAGAGTTTCAAGTTTATACAGTCTGATAGGCAGCTATCCCAGACATCACTGAGCCTTTTGCTGGTGAGGACTTACATATCCAAGCTTAAGTCACGTACATTCCTTCTGGCAAGATGAATGCAGCGTTGATTGACCAGGCCTGATTCACCTGCAGCTGAATCATATGGAATAAGAACAGGAGAATGGTGAACCACAATAGATGAGACAAAAATAAAAATTCTAGCCATAACAAAACATAAGATTGTTTCCCACCCTCAAAGTTTTCATAGATAGTAGAAGCAACAAGATCTACAGATGTGAAGTTAAATAGAAATTACAAAACAACAATGAATGTGATAATTCTACTGAACATTCAGTTCAGTTCAGTCGCTCAGTCGTGTCCAACTCTTTGTGACTCCATGAATCGCAGCACACCAGGCCTCCCTGTCCATCACCAGCTCCCAGAGTTCACTCAAACTCATGTGCATCGAGTTGATGATGCCATCCAGCCATCTCATCCTCTGTGGTCCCCTTCTCCTCCTGCCCCCAATCCCTCCCAGCATCAGAGTCTTTTCCAATGAGTCAACTCTTCGCATGAGGTGGCCAAAGCACTGGAGTTTCAGCTTTAGCATCATTCCTTCCAAAGAAATCCCAAGGTTGATCTCCTTCAGAATGGACTGGTTGGATCTCCTTGCAGTCCAAGGGACTCTCAAGAGTCCTCTCCAACACCACAGTTCAAAAGCATCAATTCTTTGGCGCTCAGCCTTCTTCACAGTCCAACTCTCACATCCATACATGACCACTGGAAAAACCATAGCCTTGACTAGACGGACCTTAGTCGGCAAAGTAATGTCTCTGCTTTTGAATGTGCTACCTAGGTTGGTCATAACTTTTCTTCCAAGGAGTAAGCATCTTTTAATTTCATGGCTGCAGTCACCATCTGCAGTGATTTTGGAGCCCCAAAAAATAAAGTCTGACACTGTTTCCATTGTTTCCCCATCTATTTCCCATGAAGTGATGGGACCGGATGCCATGATCTTCGTTTTCTGAATGTTGAGCTTTAAGCCAACTTTTTCACTCTCCTTTTTCACTTTCATCAAGAGGCTTTTTAGCTTCTCTTCACTTTCTGCCATCAGGGTGGTGTCATCTGCATATCTGAGGTTACTGATATTTCTCCTGGCAATCTTGATTCCAGTTTGTGTTTCTTCCAGCCCAGCATTTCTCATGATGTACTCTGCATAGAAGTTAAATAAGCAGGGTGACAATATACAGCTTTGACGTACTCCTTTTCCTATTTGGAACCAGTCTGTTGTTCCATGTCCAGTTCTAACTGTTGCTTCCTGACCTGCATACAGATTTCTCAAGAGGCAGATGAGGTGGTCTGGTATTCCCATCCCTTTCAGAATTTTCCAGTTTATTGTGATCCACGCAGTCACTGTTCTAGGTGTAGATGGATGATAGATATTACATATGTACAGATATATGCATACATGTATATGTATACATCATATGTTATATATTTATATTTTATTTCTTGTTGCAATAACCTGAGAAAGGAGAGAATTTTTTATCTTCTTTTTAGATATGAGGAAACTGAGGCCAAGGAAGGTGAAGGTCACATTCTTAGAAAGTACTGGAGACCAGCTTAGAACCTAGGGTATCTGAACCAGAGTCTTCATAGCCACCACTGTGCTGATCTTATATGGGAAATTCCAGATGAGCAGAGTGAACAAATAAATACTAATGCAGGACATTCATGTGTGACACTTTTAATGTTGCATATTATATGGACACTTAGGATAGTACAAAGCAAAGGTTTTTAACTGATGAAATAGTCTTGCATGTTACCATTCTTTATGCTTCATGGTGTTTTTTTCTTTAATTCTTCTTCACACTTGCTCCAGATTCCTCCTCTTCTGCTCAGTGAATAGCTCCTGCTCTTCTTCCCATCACAAAGTTTCAGCTTTAGCCCTTCCTCAATATCTAGAGCCCAGATCCACTGTCCTCAGGGATTTGAGAAACTCCAGATGAATCACAAAGAACTTCCAAGTTCTCCAAATCCTACTTTTAGAAAGAGTGGAATCAGGTCTTGTGAGCGCAGCAGAAGTTGTGAGGTGTGAAATGAAGGTGCAGTGGAGGTGAGCACAGATATGAACAAGGCACTGTACAATCCTGCCCACTATGGAGCAAATGTTAATGATCCAAACTAGTATTGTAAAAAAATTTTAGTGTTTACATTTCAAGTTTGTAGGATAGCCATATTTAATGTTATTCAACTTTGTCATACCATACATAGAAGCGATTTATCATATATTAAGAAGTGATAGAAGAGAACATAGTTGCAACACACAGAAACTCAGGCCCAGCAAATTCCTAAATCAGTATTTCATGCCCCGTGGGACCTTCTGGGCAGAAGACAATAGATAATTTGCCTTGATTGAGTAACACTAGAGGATTCTAGGTCTGGGCTCCATTTTCTTGTTTTGCCTGTTGGATAGGTAGATATTGCCTGTGGTATGATATTTTCCCATTTGTTATCCAACAGCTTAGCAAGGCTTGGAGTAGCCTGTGAAAACGTGTTATGCAGAGAACAATAATACTGATTGATATTACTAAACTGCTCTGTGTTATGGAAAGTATAACTAAAATGTCAGGTACCATTGGGTATATATTGAAGAAAGAATGATAATTTTTAATATATACCTGACCAGTCATCCATTCTGATGTTTTGCACTATTAACATGTATAATATCATATAAGAAACGAATCACCAGTCTAGGTTCAATGCAAGATACAAGATGCTTGGGGCTGGTGCACTGGGATGACCCAGAGGGATAGTATGGGGAGAGAAGTGGGAGGGGAATTCAGGAATGGGGACACGTGTACACCCGTGGCGGATTCATGTTGATGTATGGCAAAACCAATACAATATTGTAAAGTAATTAGCCTCCAATTAAAATAAATAAATTTAAATTTAAAAAAATAAATAATAAAATATCTTTATCTTTCAAGAAATTATGTATAACAAGCAATATTTATTGCAAGAAACTAATTGAATGGGAGATAAGCTTTTTGTGAAGATCCTTGGAGCAATTAATATAATAGATTATGTTCTTAGCTTCCTTATTAAAGCAGGTACCAGAGTGATAGCATAAGAGAAAAATGGGTATGATTTTTCATTCTTTCCTTCAATGTTTAAAATCAAAGGGTTTGGTTTATTTTCTTTAACTTGGCAAGAATAAGTTTTTCTTAAGAGATGTTTATCTCTAAATGCCTTATGGCATTCATCTGTTGACTGTTTCTATAGGTCTCCTTATAACACAAATATTTTACACCCTAAAGAGAGTATTGTGGGCTATCAACTTTTGAGAGGTTCTTATTTATGCCTCTTCTGTAAGCTAGACTTGTAAGTTTCCACAGTGTTTTACCTAGACCACCCCTCCTTATAGTGAATTCAACTCTATGAATATTAATATCCTACTTTGATTTATGTTTTCTTGGAAAAGACCTGAATCATGAAATGAGTGCCTCTTTATAAAAACAAAATAAACAAACCAACACAAAGCCAGAAAATTGTTCCAGTTCTATTTCATTTAGAGTTGATCACTAGTTAGATGTTTCCCTCATTATATGATCTCCTTCTCGGAAGTGTATCGTTGTTTAATCACTAAGTTGTATCCAACTGTGCAGCCCCATGGACTGCAGCCCACCAGGCTCCTCTGTGCATGGGATTTCCCAGGCAACAATACTGGAGTGGGTTGCCATTCTCTTCTCCAGCGGACCTTCCCCACCCAGGAAATGAACACATGTCTCCTGCAATGCAGGCGATTCCTTACCACTAAGGCACCAGGGGCAACCCTGAAGTATGTTAAGGTCCATGAATGCTGACCCCTAGGAAGAGATGCTACTTAGAGCATCAAGATTGCCGGGAGAAATATCAATAACCTCAGATATGCAGATGACACCACCCTTATGGCAGAAAGCAAAGAGAAACTGAACAGACTCTTGATGAAAGTGAAAGAGGAGAGTGAAAAAGTTGGCTTAAAGCTCAACATTCAGAAAATGAAGATCATGGCATCCGGTCCCATCACTTCATGGCAAATAGATGGAAACAGTGGCTGACTTTATTTTGGGGGGCTCCCAAATCACTGCAGATGGGGATTGCAGCCATGAAAAGACACTTGCTCCTTGGAAGAAAAGCTATGACAACCTAGACAGCATATTAACAAGCAGAGACGTTACTTTGCTCACAGAGGCCCATCTAGACAAAGCTTTGGTTTTTCCAGTAGCCATGTATGGATGTGAGAGTTGGGCTATAAAGAAAACTGAGCCCTGAAGAACTGATGCTTTTGAACTGTGGTGTTGAAGAAGACTCTTGATAGTCCCTTGGACAGCAAGAAGATCGTGGGGATTCTCCAGGCAAGAATACTGGAGTGGGTTGCCATGCCCTCCTCCAGGGGATCTTCCCAACCCAGGGATTGAACACAGGTCTCTTGCATTGCAGGCGGATTCTTTACCATCTGAGCCACCAGGGAAGCCATCTAGGGACTAGCTATTCAGATTTAGGGACCATAGTTTTGGAGGTAAATATATCAGAACAGAGATTATCCCAAAAAGGAAAAAAGGAGTTTAAAAGGAAAAAAACAAGAGGACTAGACTAGAACCCTGGAGAATGCCAATATTGAAGAGAAGGATACAGAGAAGTTACCTTGTGTATGATGATGCATTATTAATTATAAGTTACTATTTTACTATGTATATGAAGTATTATCAGTGTCAAAGATATGATAAGAAACGGTGCTGCTGCCCTATGAAGACATAATGGTGGAGAACAGGAAATTGAGTGTTAAAAATGGAAGGCAAGATAGTTTGACTGGAACACATAGGCTTCATTGGAGCACAATATAGAATATAAGGTTATAAAGATACGGAAGAAGGAAATGATTGAGGGAAGTAATTGAGGGAGAACTATGAGATATATCCCTGGTGGCTCAGAGGTTAAAGCGTCTGCCTGGAATTCAGGAGACCCGGGTTCAATCCCTGGGTCAGGGAAGATTCCCCTGGAAAAGGAAATGGCAGCCCACTCCAGTACTCTTGCCTGGAGAATCCCATGGAGGGAGGAGTCTGGTAGACTACAGTCCATGGGGTCGGGAAGAGCTGGACACAACTGAGCGACTTCACTTTCACTTTCTATGAGATATAGACTAGGGAGTCTGGATCTGTTTCACCAAAGAAATATCTTCTTGGTGCTTGAGCAAAGGTGTAATATTCATAAAATAGCATTTGATTGTTATTATTCTGACATCTTCCTGTATAAAGAATCACAGTAGTACGTAACTAAAAGTCGCGGAGAATCCAAAAGAAGCATGCTGGAGTAAATTGCATAAAACTATATTGAAGTGAAACATCATATATGCACACAGGGTGGAATATCCCCACCTGTACATGTGCTTATCCACAGTAACGGACTATATGATTACTAATGTTCCGCCCTACTGCTCTTCTGTGCATAGGAAGCAGAGGGTGCCACATGACTCAGAGTCTAGTCAGGCAAACTAAAAACAGACCTTATCTCAAACAGAGGGAATTAAATACAAGTTAATTGCACTGTTGATGGAAGGGCTGAAAAACCAAACAGGAAATGCAAGGCAACTTAAGAGATTCCCCACAGCAGGAAGCAGCTTCTTTCTCTTGGACTGGCTGGATGCAGACAGGAGGTAGTAGTCTTAGCAGAATCCAGAAGTTGGGTAGCCTGGCAGGAGCTAAACCCTTAGCAGGGACTACCTGGAAGAAGCTGGGAGCTCTGAGAAAGGGACCCTCCCTGGGCAACCTGGAACTATAAGGAGTTGCATCGCGAAAACACGGTCAGAAGACAGAGACAGAGACAGATTTGGGAGAAAGAGAGAGAAATACCCATACCCTAGGATTGCTTTGTCCTGTCTTTCATGCCCCCACTAGTGTCTCCCACTTGCTGAACAAGCTGGAAGCATTTTAGCAAGAAGGGTGGGGAAATATTTGGGAGCAAACATAATGACTGGCCCAGAAGGTCTTTCCTGGCAGGATTCTATAGTAATTCATAGAGGTTTTAAGTCTCACAAATATTTTAGATTTAAGAAACATGCTAATAATAATTTCGATTCAATTTGGTATATTCATGAAACAGCATTTTCCCTAAACTAGGTTAAAATCATGATTTTTTTCAAGAGAAAGTGCTTCTACATTTTAACAGTGAAATGTATAGGCTTTCCCTTGATTGCTGAGTAACTATTAATTTCCATCATTTAAGAAATAAAAAAATTACTACTCTTGCTCAGTCATCAGACTCAAATTAATAGTTTTGTTTAGTTTTGATTACACAGGACTATAAGCAGCAAATCCCAAAATCCTGTTAATATTTAATACTGAAGATGTCTGACTATACAATGCTATCTGATAATATTTCATTTATTTTACATGCTTTTTTTAAACACTAATCCATGGATTCATGATGGAAGCTTTGAAGACTATTTGGGTTTAAACTTGTGATTCCTTTGTATAAAATTATTTGAGAAATCCATTAATATTTTACCATGTTTTTACATGAATAATAAGTGATTTTTATTTTAATACTATCAGGAAAACTTGATTTAATTTTTTTTTTCCTTTAAGAATGTGCACTCTTGTTAGGACATGTTACTACTCTTGTAAGGACATGTTAGTTACAACTTTTTGCAATTATCTTCAAACTCCTTTTTATATAACTGGAATATAAATATAATAAAGAATACAAATAAGTTATACGTGGACTTCAATGTATCTCACAAGACACAAAAGGAATAAATTTCACAGCAAATGAAACAGCTATCAATTTGCCAAGTTACTTAAGTGTCAGTTGGTCAGTCATGTCTGACTTCTTGTGACCCAATGGACTCCTCTGTAACCACCAGACTCCTCTGTCCATGAAATTCTCCAGGCAAGATTACTGGAGTGGGTTACCATTTCCTAGTCCAAGGAATCTTCCCAACCCAGGGATCGAACCACATCTCTTCTGTTTCCAACATTGGCACGAGGGATTTTTACCACTACCACCACCTGGGAAGCTCCATCAATTTGCCAAGTGCATAATAACATTTTGGCACTTGATACCCCCAAATGGTGGTATAAATGATGAGTAGCATATGCTGATCATGATCTTTGCCATACTTAATGAGCTTTTTCTAGCTGTTCAGTTCAGTTCATTCGCTCAGTCATGTCCGATTCTTTGTGACCCCATAAACCTCAGCACGCCAGGCCTCCCTGTCCATCACCAACTCCCGGAATTCACCCAAACCCATGTCCATTGAGTCGGTACCATCTCATCCTCTGTCGTCCCCTTTACCTCCTGCCCTCAATCTTTCCTAGCATCCAGGTCTTTTCTAATGAGTCAGCTCTTCGCATCAGGTGGCCAAAGTATTGGAGTTTTAGCTTCAGCATCAGCCCTTCCAATGAACACCCAGGACTGATCTCCTTTAGGATGGACTGGTTGGATCTCCTTGCAGTCCAAGGGGCTCTCAAGAGTCCTCTCCAGCACCACAGTCCAAAAGCATCAATTCTTTGGCGCTCAGCTTTCTTTATAGTCCAACTCTTACATCCATACACAGCTACTGGAAAAACTGAAGCTTTGACTAGACGGACCTTTGTTGACAAAGTGATGTCTCTGCTTTTCAATATGCTGTCTAGGTTGATCATAACTGTCCTTCCATGGAGTAAGCATCTGTTAATTTCATGGCTTCAATCACAATCTGCAGTGATTTTGGAGCCCCCAAAAATAAAGTCAGCCTGTTTCCTCTGAAACTGTTTCCACTGTTTCCCCATCTATTTGCCATGAAGTGATGGGACTGGATGCCATGATCTCAGTTTTCTGAAACGTTGAGCTTTAAGCCAACTTTTTCACTCTCCTCTTTCACTTTCATCAGGAGGTTTTTTAGTTCCTCTTCACTTTCTGCCATAAGGGTGATGTCATCTGCATGTCTGAGGTTATTGATATTTCTCCCACCAATCTTGATTCCAGCTTGTGCTTCTTCCAGCCCAGCATTTCTCATGATGTACTCTGCATAGAAGTTAAATAAGCAGGGTGACAATATATAGACTTGATGTACTCCTTTTCCTATTTGGAACCAGTCTGTTGTTCCATGTCCAGTTCTAACTGTTGCTTCCTGACCTGCATACAGGTTTCTCAAGAGGCAGGTCAGGTGGTCTGGTATTCCCATCTCTTTCAGAATTTTCCAGAGTTTGTGGTGATCCACACAGTCAAAGGCTTTGGCTTTCAATAAAGGAGAAATAGATGTTTTTCTGGAATTCTCTTGCTTTTTCCATGATCCAGCAGATGTTGGCAATTTGATTTCTGGTTCCTCTGCCTTTTCTAAAACCAGCTTGAACATCTGGAAGTTCACAGTTCACATATTGCTGAAGCCTGGCTTGGAGAATTTTGACCATTACTTTGCTAGTGTGTGAGATGAGTGCAATTGTGTGGTAGTTTGAGCATTCTTTGACATTGCCTTTCTTTAGGATTGGAATGAAAACTGACCTTTTCCAGTCCTGTGGCCGCTGCTGTGTTTTCCAAATTTGCTGGCAGCAGCACTTTCACAGCATCATCTTTAAGGATCTGAAATAGCTCAACTGGAATTCCATCACCTCCACTAGCTTTGTTCGTAGTGATGCTTCCTAAGGCCCACTTGACTTCACATTCCAGGATGTCTGGCTCTAGATGAGTGATCACACCATCGTGATTATCTTGGTCTTGAAGATCTCTTTTGTACAGTTATTCTGTGTATTCTTGCCACCTCTTCTTAATATCTTCTGCTTCTGTTAGGTCTATACCATTTCTATCCTTTATTTAGCCCATCTTTGCATGAAATATTCCCTTGGTATCTCTAATTTTCTTGAAGAGATCTCTAGTCTTTCCCATTCTATTGTTTTCCTCTATTTCTTTGCATTGATCTCTGAGGAAGGCTTTCTTCTTTCTCTTCTTGCTATTCTTTGGAACTCTGCATTCAAATGGGTATAACATTCCTTTTCTCCTTTGCTTTTGGCTTCTCTTCTTTTCTCAGCTGTCCTCAGACAGCTATTTTGCCTTTTTGCATTTCTTTTTCTTTGGATAATCTTGATCCCTGTCTCCTGTACAATGTCATGAACCTCCATCCATAGTTCATCAGGCACTCTGTCTGTCAGATCTAGTCCCTTAAATCTATTCTCACTTCCACTATATAGTCATAAGGGATTTGATTTAGGTCATACCTGAATGGTCTAGTGGTTTTCCCCACTTTCTTCAATTTAAGTCTGAATTTGGCAATAAGCAGTTCATGATATGAGCCACAGTCAGCTCTTGGTCTTGTTTTTGCTGACTATATAGAGCTTCTCCATCTTTCAGTTCCCTTATTGTATCTCCCGTATAAGTTCTTTGAAGGACTAGTATAGCTACTGATTACACCAAGAGTGGCCCCTAATTCAAGGACAACCATCCATAGACAAAATGATGGCCCATGACATAACCTGATAGTAAGAGCTATACCTGGTAAAGTAATTATAAGTTGGTAAGGATACCAGGGGTAAAGTAATTGGTGATTAGCAAAACTAATGAAACTGGTTCCTTTCTAGTCTGCAGGCTGGAGAATAAAGAGAATTGGCTGCTTATAAACCCAATTCAATTCTTGAGGCCCCAGTGGTCCCTGAAAATGACAAGGCACTTTTGGAGCTGCCTCAGCTTTTCATTGACCTCTATCCAAATACAGGCATTGCCACAATGGTTGTTACTGTCCAAACTGTTTTTCATTATATTATTCTGAATAAGGCCAGTCTTTAATCCAAACCAAACAATTATCTGTAGCAAAGAACACAAATATTAATAAATTAAAGAAGAAATAAGTTTATAAACAATAAGTTAATGAACACTAGTCATGGACCCAAGGATCTGAAAGTATATGATTGCCAGAATGAACCCAGGGCATACTAGCAGTGAACTGCTTTATAAATGGGAGTAACGTGGCAATCCATGGATACTTCAGTAAATTTTCTTGAAGAAAAAAAAAAAAAAAGAACACTAGTTTGCAGGGGTTTGTAAGGATACTCTGGGTGGGAAAGGCCATCCTGAGAACAGAGTCAAAGTGTGTGACTTTTCTGCATTCCAGAATATAGTGATGAATGTTTCCCTCTGAAGTCTCAAATAAGAAACTGCATCTGAAGGTGGTAAATATGGCCAACAGACCCAGAGACAAGGAAACTGCGTTCATGAAAAACACTGTGTTAGGAGGAATTTGTTGGAAGAGCATTGAACCTTCCTATGGTAACAGTGTAGGCTGTGATGCATCACACCGACCTCCCTGTAGGACTCCGAGCACTTATTTTCCTGGTGCTAGAACTGTTGACAGCTGAGACGCTCAGCTAAATTTCTGTCCAAAAACTTCTCTTCAGTGGAGTAGAGCCTCCCTGCCTGAAATCATATCTCATGGTGGTGTAGCCCACAAGCCCACATCCATTGAGTGACCTGTGATGGGGAGAGGGGGTGGGAGGAGCGCGTGAAGGTCCAGGTACTCTGCTTTAAAACTAGTCAACTCTGAATGGTCACCCCACTCACAGCAGACCTTTGTTGAAAATGCATCCCTGTGCAATTCGTTTCTCAGCACAGTCGTATTTCCTTCACTACACAATCCTATTTCCTCCTATTTCCACACAAGAATTAATTTTGAGCACACTCTCCAATAAGTTTCTACATATGGATCTCCATCTAACAGTGTGTTCTCGAAATAACACAACCGAAGACACAATGTAATAAAAGATCTCTGTTAAGAATTTAGAGACACATGGTTTGCATGTAAATGAGGACTCAGGTAATGACTGATATACCGATTTAAAGATTAAAATGAATGGATAAGCAAAGAGAGTATGTATTGTAAAAAATCAAAAAGGCAGACTAGCAGAAGATGGAGCAAAAGAGACTTATTCAGTAGCTCAGTCATGTCCAACTCTTTGGGACCCCATGGACTGCAGCACACCAGGCTTCCCTGTCCTTCACCATCTCCTGGAACTTGCTCAAACTCATGTCCATTGAATCAGTGACACCATCCAACCATCTCAATCTTTAGTTCAGTTCAATTCAGTCGCTCAGTCGTGTCCAACTCTTTGTGACCCCATGAATTGCAGCACGCCAGGCCTCCCTGTCCATCACCAACTCCTAGAGTTCCTCAAACACGTCTGTCGAGTCAGTGATGCCATCCAGCCATCTCATCCTCTGTCCTCCCCTTCTCTTCCTGCCCCCAATCCCTCCCAGCATCAGAGTCTTTTCCAATGAGTCAACCCTTCACATGAGGTAGCCAAAGTATTGGAGTTTCAGCTTTAGCATCAGTCCTTCCAAAGAACACCCAGGACTGATCTCCTTCAGAATGGACTGGTTGGATCTCCTTGCTGTCCAAGGGACTCTCAAGAGTCTGCTCCAACACCACAGTGATAATAATTCAGTAAGGGTTGTTCACAACTGGACTGAATTTAGGGGTGATGTAGGAGGTGAGGGTGGGCTGCTTATAAAATAAATCCCTAAGATCTTCCCATCCCTCCTACCATGTGAGAACACAAGAAATGATAATCTATAAACCAGGAAGTGGATTCTCACTAGTCACTGAATCTATTGGCACCTTGGTCTTGTACTTCCCAGCCTTGAGAACCATGAAAAATGAAATAAATTTCTGTTGTTTATAAGTCACCTAGTCAATGATATTCTAACACCTGGACAGATCAAGATACAGTGGTAAACAAGAAATATAACACCTCTCCTCTCCTAGGGGTTACATTTTATGGAAAGAAGACTAAGATCAGCAGAATTTGGCCAAGAGGGGAATTAATACAAATTTTCATAGTTCGTTTTGTGAGAATTTCAGTGACTCTTTCTTCTGTGAGGTTGTGTCACTCCTGACAATGGAATGGCTGATAAGTGTTTTGGATCCTCATCAATTTCATATGTGCCTTAGAGAAATACTCAAAGGATATTTTAAGTGATAAAAAATGACTGATGAGAGCATTGTTTATTTCATTTCTTAATCTATCACTTCAGTTCAGTTGCTCAGTTGTATCCAACTCTTTGAGACCCCATGGACTGCAGCACGCCAGGCCTTCTTGTCCATCATCAACTCCAAGTTTACTCAAACTCATGTCCATTGAGTCAGTGATGCCATCCAACCATCTCATCCTCTTTATCTATCAGTTCAGTTCAGCTCACTTGCTCAGTCGTGTCCGACTCTTTGCGACCCCATGAATCGCAGCACACCATGCTTCCCTGTCCATCACCAACTCCCGGAGTTCACTCAGACTCACATCCATCGAGTCAGTGATGCCATCCAGCCATCTCATCCTCTGTCGTCCCCTTTCCTCCTGCCCCCAATCCCTCCCAGCATCAGAGTGTTTTCCAATGAGAATCTATACTTGTCATCAAATTTGAGAATTAAGAGTGGTAATCCACAGACTCTTTTTTTTTTTTTTATAACCAGTTCTCAAACTCTGAGAGCTTACACAGTTTTGCTTTGAAGGTAATGATTCTAAGACCCTCTCAAAAAAAAAAAAAATGTGCTCACCTAACCAAATTTTTGAGCCACTGTTTAGCTTATAGTTAAGTTGAACAATGAATCCATTCTCCTCTTCTAAGATTCTTCCCTAGTCTTGATATCCTGTCTCTCCTTTTCTGGAGTAAAATAAAAATCTAAAATTAGAAAAATCTACTTATATCATTTCCTAATCAGTATGCATCTGGATAGCTGACTAACTTTTCAAAATTACTTCTCATTTTATTACAGATGATCTCACCTGAAACCACTGAATTTTGGTATTTTTAGTTTTAACGTTTGTATCAGTCAGGGTTCTAAGAAGATTCAGATAGCCCACTTGAACTGGTTAAGTGATGAGACTTAAATAGAAGAAAAACTTGCAGGCATGGGCAGCTTTAGGCAAACCAATAGTGGAAGGTGCAGCAATTCAGAGTCAGTAAAATGGGGAGATGGTACCAACCGCTATGCAAAGTAATATGAAAAGGAACATCAAATATGAACAGTAGCCTACACAGAGATGTAATAGAAAGGAGGCTGGAGGAGTAATCTCCCACAGATGCATTTCATTGGTCAAATCTATTGGAAGACAGAAGGCAAGGGTGGCCGGTAAAACTCTTGGAGCCAAGAGGAGGGTAGAAAAGAGTGGAGCGTTTCACTATGAATAATGCATCTTTAGGATGTGCAACGGTGTGGACTGTGGACTTACACTTTTGATATTTTACCCACTCTAGAGTTGGCCAATCCATCAAGTTTGCTTGAGGCACCAAGGCCTCAAAGACTCTGTTGTGGCTTGATCTCTTAAAACATGACTTTCACTTTATAAGAAAGCCAGTTTTTACCATTGAAGCAGATAGACCTTTTCTAAATAATTTAAAAATTACTGAGGATGTTCAAAATGTTTTACCTGTTCTCTTGATGTCAGTTTTTGTTGTGCAGAATAACCAAACTTTCATGTAAAACATCTATTGGTATCACCACTTGAATAAGAACACTGAACTGAAAGGGACTATTTTTTATACTCCACTTAACTTTTGCATTGTTATTTTTCCTAAGTATTGCTATCATATATAGTAATGTGTGTGTGTATTATATATACATTATACATATTTAAAAGATTAAAGTCAAGTGTTAGACTCATGTCAGATAGAATATATAAACTGTTTCAGACTTATGAACAACTTATGAATGACAAAAAAGTTGACTAAAAAGATGCACAACTTGAGAGTTGCAAGTTAAGTTTTATTTGGGGCAAAATGAGGACTCCAGCCAAGAAGACAGCACCTCAGATAGCTCTGAGAGACTGCTCCAAAGAGGTACTGGAGAAAGGTCAATATATAAGTTTTTGGTGAAGAGGGAGTTCAGGGCAATCAAGTGCTTACTTTACAAGAGGTTTTCTGCTAGTCACCAGAGAGAAGCTGATGTTATCATGAAGGGATTTAGTGCTTTCCTAGGTATGTAGTTCAGTTGTTCAGTCATGTCCAACTCATGTGACCCCATGGACTGCAGCACACCAGGCTTCCCTGTCCTTTGCTGTCTCCCAGAGTTTGCTCATACTCATGTCCATTGAGTTGTCCAACCATCTTATTCTCTGTCACCTCCTTCTCCTCCTGCTCTCAGTCTTTCCCAGCGTCAGGGTCTTTTTCAATGAGTGTTCCTCACATCAGGTGGCCAAAGTATTTCTAGGTAGAAGAGATGCAAAGATTGAGATCATGATGGGTTCCTGAAAATATCTAAGTATCTTAAAGACCTGTTCCACCAGATTGCCTAGAGCACAGAGTGCCTCACCTTACCCTGAACTCCCTCAGGGGGTGTTGAAGGTCAACAGCTACAGCAGCACATGGTTCAGTCTCTGCAAAGGCAGATGGCAAATACCCTTGGCAAACACAGATTTGTAGTTAACATAAATTTATGAGCAGATAGTTAGAGATTTGGCTTCTTGAGCTTGTGTCCTCGGGCTCAATGTGGTAGTGGGTAATGGTAGAGAAAATATGTGGAAAATCAAGACCTATTTCAGATTTCTTTTCCTACGATCTTTTAAACAGTTGTAACAAACTTATCAACATAGTACCCATTTTAAAATGTACCACTCTTCAAGATTGCTCAAGAGGACAAGTCACTGCTTCTTCCTATGTTTTGTTTAGAATGGAAGGGCCCAGAGTTTTAAATATCACCTCATGTTCTCCTTATGATCATCAAGAAAATGTCTTTCATCTCTGTACAGGTGATATCAGGGAGCTTTGAGCAAAACAATCAGAATAAAATAATGCACCAAAGGTCTAGTTGCCTTGTCTCTTTCCAAGTGGGGGACATGTTTGTGAATTGTTCACATAGAACATTTCAGCTGATATTAGAAAGAAGAGTAAGAACATCCAACTTTAGAAAGGAGGGAATTTTGAAGATACATAAGAATGATCATTAAAGCACCTCAAAACTCAGTTAAACAAAGCAAATCAAAGGATGAGGCCAGAGACAGTAAGTACAAAACCAGAGTCTGGAAGGGCTGGCTAATGAGCTTTCAGATTAAGTTCCAATCAAAAGATTAGAGAATAGCTGTCTTCAGAGCCTGGCAATTATCATGTTTAAAGCTGTGACAAAGACAATGACATTAACATATCTGAGGGAAGAAAGTGTTAACAGAAAATTCTCAGTGGGGGGCAGCATGCGGAAAATGAGGAGGGGACCAAGAACAAGGCCTGTAAATCCCGACCAAGGACCAAGAAAGAGGTGCCCTCACCAGATTCTAGTCATCTCCTCGGCTTGTGCTCTCCTCACGAGGGGGAAGAATATATTTCAAGCACTCTTAGCTGAAGAACCCTTCATTAAGAAAATCTAATTCCCATTTGTTTGTACTTAATATTCACCAAGCAATCTTGACTGTAGGTTGCATTTCCATCTGTTTGCCTCAGGGAGGAAATGTGAGATCAAACACCACTTCATGAATGTTTAGAGTAAGTGGCACCTTGAAGCCGGGTGCTTCAGTTAAGGACATTGTGTACAGGCTGCTGAACCGCATGCCTGGGTCCCAAGCTGGACTCTGCCACTTGCTACCTGTGGGATCTCAGGCAACTTGCTCAACCTTTATGTGTCTTGTTTCCTGGTATTAAGGAGAATACATGATATAACTCATAAGTGGAATCCAATTTTTTTATAAAGATACAAATGAACTTATTTTACAACACAGAAACAGACTTTCATAATCTAATAGGAAATGGGGTGGGGAGGGATAAATTGGGAATTTGGGAATACACACACACACTACGATATACAAGATAGATAACCAACAAGTACCTACAGTGTAGCCCAGGGAACTCAACCCAATCTTCTGTGATGACCTATATGAGAAAAAAAAAAAAAAATCTAAAAAAGAATGAATATATTTATATGTACAACTGAATCGCTTTGCTATACACCTGAAACTAACACAACATTGCAAATCAACTATACATCCAATAAAATTTTTAAAAATGATTGAATCTATGTATCTTTTAGGGCTTCCCAGGTGGTGCTAGTTAAAAAAGAACCCACTTGCCAATGCAGGAGACTTAAGAGACATGGGTTTGATCCCTGAGTCAGGAAGATCCCCCGGAGGAGGGCATGGTAGCCCACTCCAGTAGTTTTGCTTGGAGAATCCCATGGACAGAGGAGTGTGGCAGCCTACAGTCCATAGGGTCGCAAAGAGCCAGTCATGACCAAAGCGTCTTAGTACATGTACCTTTTAGGATTGCTGTGAGAATTGATATGAGATTTATTTATTTATTTATTTATTTTTTGATATGAGATTTAAAAGAAACAAAATTTAGAGCAGTGCTTTTTGTCATATTTGTCAATTTTTGTGAATTCAGTTGGCTTGAGTCAATTGCCCAAGGCTTCATTATTTGAGGGCACTGGAAAGGCTTTCTATGTAGATACACAGACTAAGAACCTGTGCCTATCTCATGATGGAATTCTTGGAAATCACCTCTGGACAATACTGCCTTTCAATTGGGGATGAGACTGGGGGAGGAGGGATGGTGCAGGATGGGGTGGGAGTTATTTACCTATTTGTAGGTAAATTCCTACAGCTTTATAACCAAAAGAAAACACTGCTCCATAATATTCAGTTTTGGGGAAGTCAGGTAATTTCATCTGGCTCTGTGGCAGCTTTCCAGCCTCTTTCCTTGCCTTTTCCCCCGACTCTTGACCTTCATCCAGGTGGAAAAAGATCCAGACTCAAATGGAATAGAGCTGAAAGTCCTGAGAGAAAGTACACTGTGCACACAGAAGGTTTTATTGCTCAAACTGCTTTGCCCACGGACTCAGGCTCTAAGGCCAAAGTCCAGCTTTTGAGGAAGTCTGCTCTCAGAGGCGTGTCTATCACCTCGTCTAACCTGCCCAGAGGCGGGAGAGAGTCCCTAAGGGCTGTCAACCCTGAGGTGGGAGCTGCTGCTGCTGCTAAGTCGCTTCAGGCCTGTCGACTCTGTGCAACCTCATATTCGGCAGCCCACCAGGCTCCCCCGTCCCTGGGATTCTCCAGGCAAGAACACTGGAGTGGGTTGCCATTTCCTTCTCCAATGCATGAAAGTGAAAAGTGAAAGTGAAGTCACTCAGTTGTGTCTGACTCCACGACCCCATATACTGCAGCCCACCAGGCTCCTCCATCCATGGGATTTTCCAGGCAAGAGTATTGGAGTGGGTCACCATTGAGCAGGAAGCCAAAACCTAGGGCAGAATGTCGAATTCTGGTTCAGAAAGTAAAAGTGGTGCTGGCTAGGATTGAGGGTTAGATTTCTGGTCAATATAGCAAGAGGCACCCAATTTGAGCAGGACCAAGAAACAGAGGCTGAGAGTTACTCCTAGTACAAGGTCGCCCAGTACCAGAGTTGTGACAAGATACTCTGCTGTGTTGTGCTGAGTCCAAACAAATGCATTCAACAACTTTGAAAAAGATCAAGGCACTGTGTCCACAAATGTACCTCCGCATCCACAAGTCTTCTAAATGAGCCCCTCTAAACTGGAGCCATCTATCTTCTCTCTCCAAATTTTCTACTAGAAGTTGCAGATCTACCAATAAAAATTTTATTTAGGATGCTGTCAAGCATAACTTCTTCCACAACTCTCTGTTTATCCCCCTGAATCCTGACTTTGGAGAAGACCATCACTTTTCTTGAAAAAGTCTCCAACCAAATCACTTTGTATCCAGACTGAACTCTCCATTGCAATTCCCAGGGAATGATCTTGCTCTCTGAACATCAGCCGTCTGCTTATTCCTCCCTCTCTATATTTCTGCAGTTGTTGTATACTCACCTGAAACACCATACCAGTCAGGGACCTGGCAGGAGACAGATGGTACACTCATAGGGTTAACTGAAAAGAGTTAATGTAAGGACAACTAGCAGATGTGGGCAGAGTAAAAAGACCCAACAAGGGATACTGTTAGAGATTAGTTAGCAAGAAGCCTACTGGTACAAGGCCTGAAGCTGCAAGAGGACAAGGAGAGTACCAGATCCTAGAGAGAGCCTCAGCCAAGGCAAACAGCTATAAGACAGCATCCGTGGCCACAGGAAATGTAGCCTAGCAACTTCCAAACCTACTAGGTTCTAGAGATGCTCAGTGTGCTAGATAGCAGGGAGAATGAATAGCCCATCTTCTCTCTTCTATTCTCTGATCTTTTGTAGAACCTCTTACTAATATTTGTCAAATTCAACTAGACACCATAGGCAAGGATGACTTTAGTGATCCAGTCCACGGAGGCTGGCTTCTCCTGAAGCATGAAGTAGGGATGGTAGAGAATCTCGAAAGTAAGAGAATAATTCACATAAACATATTCCTTTAATGTTCTTTTAAACTATTTATAGAGTCTTAGGAATCCCTTTCAGTGGGGGGTTGGCTATATAGGTATTCTTTTAAAATTTTCTGTATTTTTCATAGATTACAAATACTGTGTATATTACTAATCAAAAGGAAAATGAAAGGAAAATATCCTTACCATGATTATAAAAGCAATAAATACTCAAGTAGAAAAATCTAAAAATATAGAATAGTATTTATAGATAAGAAAATAAGAGTAACCCATAATTATGTTACCCAAAGCTAACTACTATTAACATACTATTGGTAGAATTGTGGGTTCTACTTTTCATATTTAACAAGATATCATCAACATTCCCCTATGTCACCAAATAGCATCTGAAAACATTATTTTTTTAGTGGCTGCATAGATTGCCATCTTTTGGATTCACCAAGATGTGTGTACCTATTCCATTAATGTTAACATTTAGATTATGTGTAATTTTTCACTGTTATACATAATATCGAAATGACTAACCTCATATGTCAATCTGATTATTTTCATAGAAGAAAGTCTTCAGGGTAGAATTGCTGACTATTGCACTTCATAAACATTTCAAAACACTTTATGCATATTGCCAAATTATACTCTACCAGAAGTATATAGGAGTGCCCATCTCCCTAGGCCCTCAACTCCTGAAAGAGTCAGTCTCACATTTAACTTTGCTTGAACAGTCAGGTAGAATAATGGTAATGAACTATACTATAGCAGAGATGGCAATAATATGGCAATTATTATTATTATTATTATTCAATAATTATATTGAATATTCATCAATATAATTAATGTTTATTCAATAATATGGCAGCAAGTCAGAGGAAGAATTGCTGATTTCAGAAGAGAGAGTAGAGAGAAGGTTCTGAGCACATAAGATTTCATTTCTCATTTCTGGGACCAGGCAAATCTTCTAGCACAAAGAAAGTGCTCATTAAGGTCCTTGAATGAAGGAATCCAATATTCCCAGCTTGCACGCTGCTTGTTGAGGATGATCCAAATGGAGAGAAAAGAAAAGCAAAAATCCACCGTGGCTTGTGCTGCAAGCAAAACCATCTCTCCTAGGGCTGTGAGCATTGAATGAACTTAAGCCACTCTTGGGCAGCAGTGCTGATTGTAGATATTTGCCCAGGACCATTCTTGAACCACCACACCCTGCTTTTATTTCCCTTGATCTCCAACCTCTCCTTCTTCAGTTCTTGTTGTCTGCATTTGAACCTCCACTCTATTACCATCATCAGTTCAGACAGCCCCACTGGGCTTGTGTTACAATTAAACACTCAGAGTGGCTAGCCAAAACTACCTGAGCTTGGATTCTAGCTCTATCACTAACTAGTTGTGGGACCTCAGACCAGTTATTTAAATTCCTTGGGCTTCAATTTCCTTATTCAGATGAATAAGTGTGAATATGTACATGGGGCTGCTTAGTAGCGCAAAACAACACAAATTTATTTTCTTTCAGTCTGAAGGTCAGAAGTCTGAAATGGTATTCACATGGGTAAGATCAAGGTATTGGCAGGGCTTCATTCCTTCTGGAGATGCTAGGGGAAATCCCTTGCCAGCCGTTTGCAGCTTCTGGAGGCTTCCCACATTCCTTGGCTCACAACTTCCATCTTCACATCCCCTTCTCTGACTCTGAGAGTCCTGCCTCCCTCTCATAAGGACACTCTGATTTTATTGGACCTACTCAGATAATCCATCATAATCTTCCCATTTCAAGACCCTTGACTTAATCCCATCTGCAAAGTCTGTTTTGCCACAGAAGGTAACATATTCACAGGTTCTAGGGATTATGGCATGAGCATCTTTGTGAAGCCGCTCAGTCGTGTCCGACTCTTTGCAACTTGTGGACTATCTTACTAACCATTTCCCCTTCTCCTTTCCTATTCCTTGTGCTGGAGACTTTCTTGGTTTTTTCATTTTACCTAAATCCTTCTCTTTCTTCTTTTCTGGGGAGAAATTTCACAAAAGTGAAGGACCTGATATGGGGGAATTCATAAGTTCTGTCTTAAATGTATTAAGTTTGAAGTGTTACAGGGCAAATGGATACAAATGTTTACTAGGCAACTGAGAAATTGGCTCAGGGGAGGTTTGGGAGATGGAAATAGGTTTTGGAATCACATGTATGGTTGAATTCACAGAATTTGATGTAACTCATGAAAGAAGCTACATCAAGAAGAAGAGAGAGAGACTGAAGATGGATCCTGAAGATAATCCACATTTCAAGGGAAGGAGGAAAGAAAGGATTCCCCAAGGAATCTATGAAGAAATGAATAGAGAAGTAAGAAAAGTTCATGAAGAGGGAGGTGCTTCTAAGCCTACTGTAGGAGAGGATTCCAATAAGGAGAAGTGTGCTAACAAGATCTAACAGAGACCAGAAAGGTGAGGACTGAACTTGGCAAGTAAGTTAGTAGTGGCCTACTTAAGTAGAGTATCAGGTAAGCAGTAACTATATAAATCAGATTTTAGTTGTCATACATGTTTGTTGCACATTTCAATGAATCGCAGAGTGAATAGTTGGTGAAAAATGGATAAAGTGTGGCTTCATAAAATATGTCTATTAAAGAAAAAGATTCAGTAGCAACTTAAGTGGTCATGGGCAAGGAAATATTTGTTTCAAGAAGACTTATCCTTATTTATAGGTCTTGAGGAAGCAGCCAGTAGAAAAACAGATATTCTTGATATAAGCTTGGAGTGCTAATTCATGGGGCAGGTTTTTAAAAACATATTTATTTATTTATTTGACCCCATTGGGTCTTAGTTGTGGCATATGCAATCTTTAGCTGTGGCTTGCAAGATTTTCTAGCTGCAGCATGAGAACTCTTAGTTGAGGCATGTGGGATCTGGTTCCCTGACTAGGGGTCGAACTTGGCTCGCTGCACTGGGAGCATGGAGTGTAGCCACTCGGCCATCAGGGAAGTCCCTCATGGGGCAAATTCTTAACAGCAGTTGAGTAAAGGTTGGATTAAGCAAACAAAGGATAGGTAAAGATAGATAAAGTGATGAATAAGTCTGAATATAAAAGGGGAGGATTTTAGGGAAGTTCCTGCCTGATTGCCTCTACCTGTTTTCTCTGAGGTTGGAGATAAGGTTGTCTCTTCGGAATGAGGATGCCAGAAGGAAGGGTAGATCGCTTTGATTTTGAAAGAGCTGCTGCTGTGAAGAAAAATGGGAATCAACTAGGATCAACTGAAGATTGCTAAGCACACCTAGGGACAAGTTCAAAACCTATAGGGTGGGAGGAATTGGGAGAGTAGCATTGACATATATACACTATTACACTGACATATATACATGAAAATAGCTAGTGGGAAGCTGCTGTATAGCACAAGGAGCTCAGCTCGGTGCTCTGTGATGGCCTAGAGGGGTGGGATGGAGGGTGGTGGTTGGAAAGAAGATGTATGTATACAGATAGCTGACTCGCTTCAATGTACAGCAGAAACTAACACAAGACTGTAAACCAATTATACTTCAATAAAAAGAGAAAAACCTATACGTCTCCAGTTGAGTCCAACAACATGGTTACATGATTCTCTCCTAATAGCAATCTGAGGATTAGCAAGGTGAGTGGGAGAAAGAGTTGAAGGGGACCAGAGAACAGAGAATCTTAGTAAGGGTATAGTTAAAATGGTTAACAGGAGGATCCAGTTACATCGTGATCAATATTTATTTCTCCCCGCACTCCCATACCATTCCTGAATTTCCTGTTGGTAGGCTTCAACTCATTACTTTGCTGACAAAGATCTGTATAGTCAAAGCTATGGTTTTTCCAGTAGTCATGTATGGATATGGGAGTTGGACCATAAAGAAAGCTGAGTGCTTAACAATTGATTCTTTTGAGCTGTGGTGTTGGAGAAGACTCTTGAGAGTCCCTTGGACTGCCAGGAGATCAAACCCCTCAATTCTAAAGTAAATCAGTACTGAATGTTCATTGGAAGGACTGATGCTGAAGCTCCAATATTTTGGCCACCTGATGCAAAGAACTGACTCATTAGAAGAGACCCTGATGCTGGGAAAGACTGAAGGTAGGAGGCAAAGTGGATGACAAAGGATGAGATGGTTGGATGGCATCACTGGCTGGATGGACATGAGTTTGAGCAAGTTCTGGGAGTTGGTGATGGACAGGGAAGCATAGCATGCTGCAATCAGTGGGGTCACAAAGAGTCGGACGCAACTGAGTGACTGAACTGAATTGAACTGAGTCTTCAATTTAACTTGACACCTAATCTGCACCCCAGATCTCCATTTCATTTAAAGCTGTTTCCTTTTGAGGCTCTCAGTTTCTGAGAGTCTCCTCTAACCATGATTCATTCATTTGCAACCTTCCTACTCTTTTTCTCCATCAAAATATTCACTTTGCAGTCACCTTGATCTTCAATCTCTCAACCTCTCTTTTCTTTGAATTAGTATACTTTCTTGGCCAGCTTATATTCTGTTTAATTTTTGCTCATTTCTAGACTCATATTTTGGAGAAGGCGATGGCACCCCACTCCAGTACTCTTGCCTGGAAAATCCCATAGACAGAGGAGCCTGGTAGGCTGCAGTCCATGGGGTCTCTGTGGGTCGGACATGACTGAATGAATTCACTTTCACTTGTTACTTTCATGTGTTGGAGAAGGAAATGGCAACCCACTCCAGTGTTCTTACCTGGAGAATCCCAGGGATGGGGGAGCCTGGTGGGCTGCCGTCTATGGCGTCGCACAGAGTTGGACACGACTGAAGTGACTTAGCAGCAGCAGCAGCAGCAAACTTATATTTATGTGACCACCAAGGAGAAATTGGCATCCTTTTCCTTCCCTACATCTCCCTCATACAGAAAACACACAGGTGAGAGATGAATGTCTGGATTGCAGCTGTTTGGGGAGGTTCATACTATTTGAAAAAATTCTAATCCTATAAGACTAGTTAAATTCTGAGGCAATTCCCAGAGTTTGAATATGTTTCTGAGTGGGCTCAGCTTGGGCCTTGGGGTGAGCAGGTGGAAATGAAATCCCGCTCTGATTAAGAGCACACACCCACTCATTCCCAGCCTTAGACTTTCTGAAGGTTGACTTCTGCTTGACTAGTTTTTAATTCATGACTCTTCTCCATTGGGAGAACCAAATTGTCTGCCAGCAGCTGAAAAGCAAGGTATTATTTCACTGGGACTGCGTAGTAAGTCAACTCAAGGGAGTAAAATTTATAGTGCTCTGCAGAGTACAACAAAATGGGTACTAACCTGAAAAGAGAGAACTTGGTAAATTATTGACAGCCATTTGCAAAACTCATTCAACCTAACCCAACTTATCATTCTCATATACTTAATTTTATATGATAGAAAATGTTAGTCCTATGTTGACAGCAATTTGGAATATTAAGAAAAGCATGGGCTTTCATAATTTATATGGAGAAGGAGGATGTTACAGAAAGCTGAACAAGTGTGAGTACACATATTGCTTATTTGCATGACCATGAACAAGTTATTATGTCTTTTTAGCTCTCTGTTTATCTGTAAAATTATCTGTGAAATGGGAATACATATACCTACTGCACATGATTCTGGTTATGATTAAATAAGACAGGGTTCTAAAGTGCCTAAGACGGTGTCTAGTAGTACTTCTGGTGGATTGTCTGGGACTGGCTCATCGATACAATAACGATTCCCTTCAAAATCCAGGTGGCTCTGGATTATAATGTGTCAACAAAGATCAGACATGGCAGCAGCATCCTCTCTGCAGTCCTTTGCAGACCTCCTCTCAGAGATCCTGCACTGTAGTTCGTGATTTTGCTTTGCTGGCTAGGTTCTTATAACTTAAAGACTCTCCTGAGAGCTCTGATTATTCTACCCATGCTAATACTTCAGGGAAGTAGTTTGTGACTGTTTCTTGAGCAGCTGCAGGCTTCTAGCCCCTCTTTGCCCTAGCTTGGAGTGGCTCTGTTTTCTGGTCAGAAATGGTACAGTACCAAAATATATCTATGGAAGTCGCCCCTAAAATTATACAACATAGGTTTGGAAATAATCTCACTGAAACACTGACTGTTTGCTATTTAAAAAACAAAACAAAAAAGAAGTTATTTTAATTCTATTTCTCTACAATGTTCCAAACTTCCTTACTGATTTTTAAAGGCAGATTTTGTATCCTGGCAAAATGAGATTTTATTATTATTATTTTTTTCTCTCTCTTTTTTTTTTTAAATTCTAAAATCTTTAATTCTTACATGTGTTCCCAAACATGAACCCCCCTCCCACCTCCCTCCCCATAACATCTCTGTGGGTCATCCCCATGCACCAGCCAAAATTTGTTTATTTTTAAAAACCTCAAAATCTAATAATTATTTTTTAAAACTGGACTTTATTGTGTTTTATGAACCTCTTCAATTAATCTGACAAACTTGAATTTACTGCTATTACCATTACTCCTACTGCTGCTGCTGCTGAGTCGCTTCAGTCATATCTGACTCTGTGCAACCCCATAGACGGCAGCCCACCAGGCTCCCCTGTCCCTGGCATTCTCCAGGCAAGAACACTGGAGTGGGTTGCCATTTCCTTCTTCAATGCATGAAAGTGAAAAGTGAAAGTGAAGTCACTCAGTCGTGTCCGACTCTTATCGACCCCATGGTCTGCAGCCCACCGGGCTCCTCCGTCCATGGGAGTTTCCAGGCAAGAGTACTGGAGTGGGGTGCCATTGCCTTCTCTGTTACTAGTCTGTGTGATTATCCAATCTGTTCCACCCTTAATGATTTACTCAGGATGGATCGCCTGTTGAGGTTAACAATTAGTTTTTCATCTATTTCTCCACAAATTACTCCACTGCATACATATGCCAAAGCTATAATTCAAGAAAGATAGTTAATGACATGGTCACTCAATGTACTTTCCAATTGTTTGCGTAATTTTTTAGATTGATTTTCTTTAAGAGTGTAAATTAGTTATTTTTAGGAATGTTTGATCTTTTTCAATCTCTCTACTGGACAATCTAGAAAAATGAGGTGTCAGAAGCTGGGCCAGAGAGGGGTTAGAACTGGGGTAGGCAAAGAGTTGGACATGACTGAGTGACTGAACTGAACTGAACTGAACTGAGGCATAGGATGAAGGGGACCTAAATGTTGATTTCTAGGCTGAGGTGAGAAGCAAGTCAGAAAACTAAGGCTTCGTGGGTGGAGAGCAAGATGATAAGAGCTGATGTTTATTGACCTCTTATATCTCAGCCCTTGTTCTGTGTCTACTTATTTACTTTATCTTTAATCCATAACCCTAGAAAGTACCCATTATTATTAAATCCCTGTATCAGCAAGCGTCCCAGCAAAATACTCAAAGCATGAGAAGGTATGATCCTGAAGATAATTTAGTGAAGAGAATATACGCAGGTATATGGACATCCCAATATGGCTGGCAAGGTACCAGGGGCTAGCAAAATGTGAGCTGCTTTGACCTGAAGCAGAAAGGGGAGGACTAGCGTTACCAGAGATGGTGATTGCTAGCACCATGGAGACAGTACCAAGTCCAAAGCTGATCTCGGAGGCCTGTGGCCACTGTCAGAGTTGTAATGATAAGTAAAAGAGGATTAAGAAATAACTCAACCTCTCTCTCTTCTACATAGTGATATCCTACTGGCTAGACCCCAGTGAGTTGCACTGATGATATCTGTAGGGGTTGGAGTCCCAGGGCAGAGAAGAAAGAACTATGGGCTTTGTTGCTGAGTGAGAGCTAAGTGGAAATAACCAACACCATCCTCCATTTTTTAGATGAGGAAATTGAGGCTCAAAGAGGTGAAGCCATTTCCCAGTCACATAGCTCAGAAATGGTGGGGCTAGGATTCACCACATTCTCACCCAGTTAAGTTGAAACCACAGCCTCTGGAAGATTCTTCAGAGAAGTAAGTTATAGGGTAGGCACAAGTCAAAATCCTCTGAATGAACAGCAGAAAAGGGGCAAGACTGAGGTAGAGGAAGCCTGTGCCTGAAGTTATAGTTGAATTCTAAAAGAAGAACAGTTACCTTCAGATGAACTTATTGAGAAATAATCCTTTTATAGAAAGAATTCTCTTCATTTGCAGGGAAATGCATTTGCACAGAAATTTTATAAAAGTTCTTGTGGTTATGTGGCCTGATGCCAAATATCTACATGAAAAATAAAATTAACTGGGTCTCAATATCCAAATTTTTGAAAGAAAACTATTTGAATATTTCAGTGAATTCACCAGCCAATTCTTATAAGAACTAAAATTTGGATTAATCTTTGTAGTTTAAACAAAAATTTCATATACTCATTTAATTCATATAGCAACCTTGTCTGCTGAACAATATTATACCAATTTTATAGATGAAGAAATTGAGTCTCAGAGAAAACAAATGACTTGTCCGAGAGATACTACAGGTCTTTAACAAACTGAAAACACAGAAAACTGAAACAAACAATATTGCTATTGCTGTTTGTCAGGGATTAAAATCAAAATGTAATAGCTATATTTGCTTTTAACTTGGTATTTCCACATTTCCCAGCATTCCGAGTGCATGCTCAGTTGTTTATTCATGTCCGACTCTTTGAGATCTCAGGAACTGTTGTCCACCAGATTCCTCTGTACTTGGAATTTTCCAGGCAAGAATACTGGAGTGGGTTGCCATTTCCTGCTCCAGAGAATCTTTCCCACCCAGGGCCGAACCCACATCTCTTGTGTCTCCTGCATTGGCAAGCAGATTATTTACCACTAAGCCACTAAGCTGGAAAGCTCCCAGCATTCAACATCAAGCAAAATAAGACAAAGAGGAACCAGAAACCCCTGTAGAGTACAAAGTATAAGATGGACCCAGCCCCTATTATCATACTTGCAGGCATCCTACTCAACTCCAAGTCTGAGCAATAACTCTGGATGGTGTTATACCTGAGCCTGGTTGTCTAAAGTCACAGGTAAGTATAGAGTATAGAAGGAAGAAATGGAGCCTTTCTCTCAGAGCTAACACAAAGACTGGCACATAGTAGGCTTTCAATATATATAATAATAATAAGTGAAAAACTATTTTAGTTACATATCAACCACCAAACTGACATTTTGCCAAGACATCATCATTCACAAAGCAAATCAAGGACTTCACAGTTTGTTTATTTATTTCTGGGGCCAATGAGATATGCATATAGAAGCCATTTGGAAGCAAGAAGTATCCTATGAAAGTAAGATGATGTCACCCCTACCAGTTATCAACACTACTACTCCCATCGTATTTGTCCCCTTCATCCTCATCAATATTTTTGCATCATCCGTGTCACTGCACAAAACTACATGCTCAAGTCAAATTCATAAAAAAAGCTTATTGTAGTAAATATTCTTTGTTTTCCAGAATCATCCTCTATGCTTCTATGCTCTAGGGACAGCATCAACTTCCCTACCCTCTGGCTTCCTGTTTGGTCTGGCCAATGGGAGGGCCAGCAGGAGATTGTGGGGCAAGAGGGGTCAGGGTAATATTTCTTCAGTTATTTTCTCAGTGTCTTTCTCTTGGGGCACTCTAGTTTGGCTTGGTCTCTGTAACACCACATAGTCTCTACCTGTACCTCTAGCAGACTTGTATCTGGTGGCCCTCTCCTGCCCATATAGATTTTTCCTACTTGAGTAAATATCCTTACAGCTCGTAATTTAGGCCTAGGCTGGTGCTGGCTTCCCACTATTTGCCAGTTCCAGCGTGCTTCACTGTTTCTTGCTGAGTCCCCTGAATCATGCCTATGCCTTTGTAAACAGCATCTTAACCAAACTCTTTTTATCGACCCCTGCTAAGTTCTGTCATCTGTTTTCCTGCTGGAATCTTGACTGATAGAGACAACTCAGCTTTTCAGTGTTGAATGATAAACATGTAGTGATCTGAGAAGATGCTTTTTCTCCTATGCATCAGTGCCCCTTTTTTCCCTTTTCCCAAATATTCTAGCCACTTTTAATCCTTCCTGTAAAATGAGACTATAGCTCATCTCCTCCTATGGCACAGACCGCAGCCTATGTCTCAAGGTCTGGCAACTGCAGAAGAATCCAGTGATGGGGCACCTAAGTCAGCAGCTTGCCCTGAAATGAGGGAAAACAATACAAGAGAGAAAATTACTTACTCTGTGTCACCACCAAGGAAATAGAAAATACTGGAAGGGGATGGGGCAGAGAGACAGAGCCTAGGGGTGGAAAAGACGGAGGGGAAAAATAAGTAAAAGGAGGAGAAAAAAGTGGAGAAGGCAGCAAGGGCATCCATAGATATTAAAATACAAACCATTAAAAAGCAAAGGAAATCTGAAATCCAAAGCTAGATCTTTACAGAAAGCACTTGAGATCCAAGTCCTCTGGAGGTGCCTGTATAGATGGTGGTGAACTGACAAATACAAGAAGCCAAGAAAGGAGGATATGGTAGAACTGGGCCATTATCGGAGCACAGGGTCAAGCAAGAAAATGCATTCTATTCACTCAAGGCAGACACCAGATATTTGATTCCTAATAGGTGATTAGACTCACTACTTGATTCATTTATATAAGTTTTCCGCTTTCCAAACAGATATTAACATCATGTAGACATAAATGGTAGCTGGATATTTTTGCAAAATGAGCTGAAAATCATTGAGAGGAAATAGCTGGGGGTCTTTGCCTCTTAACTGCTACATCCTGTTCTATTTCTTCTGATGGAATATAAGGAAGACTTCGATTTGCTCCTGAGACCCCTAGGTGATCTGTATTTAAAAGCACTTTCACCTGGAGCCGCACAGTAGGGAATGCACTTCAGAGGCTGATGGCATGATTTAATTATGCGGCTGTTTCCCTGTGTTGCTTGTGCTCCCTGAATGGCATGTTAATACCCTGCCAGGTGGATGTGCAGGATGGAGTGGTTTCCCACAAGCATCCTTGTTGCATTTAGTCGGATCATGCAAAAGGGAAGATAGATGAGAAATCATTGAACACATCAAAAATTATATCATGATTAAAGATTAAGGAATTAACAAGTAAAAAAGTCTAGAGATCTGCTGTACTCTGGAGACTTCTGTTATCAGCATTCCAATCTGGTGTTTAGGTCTTCACGTACATGTGAGCAAATGAAAAGTTTCAAATAACATTAAACATAGCTTGAGAGAAGGGAATCTGAGTATATACATTCCGTATTTTCCCCTTTTAGACATTTATCTTTAGGGTGTTATATTTTATTGCTTATTTCTCAGTTTTCTAATATCTAGCTTATGGCGCATGTGTCTTATTGGCTCGAATGGTGCCAATTAACAAAATCCACACTGAAGGATGGATCTCTGTTTTTTTCATATAGCTGTTCAGGTTTTTCTTCCTTTTAGAGCCAAAATGAAGTGTAAACATTTTAAGAGCATTTAATTCCAGCACATATATATTCATCATTTGAAACTGGAATGGATTTCCATTTTGGGCTATTAAAATAAATGTACTATTCTCAGACATTTAAGGGCCTATGACTGCTTGATTTCTCTTCTATATCATCTTTAGTTCATCAACCAAACCATAGTTTCTCATTCATTTTAGGACATAATCCATTTTGTTGTGTGTATACTGTTATAAATATGAAATCAGATGCCAGTGACACTCACTTCTCTATCCTTAAGCTTCTCAGTGTCTGGGTGAAAGTAAAAGTCTAATGGGAATCTATTTTTATAATAATCTTTTTGATGGTTATCTTTAATCCTTTTAATTCAATATCCTGGAGCTATTTAATTCTTACATGTAATATCATTAGAATAACAATAACAAATGTATGCAAAATACTTCAATCTGGTGCAAACAGTTCTATAGTAGTGATGCAAATACCTGTTAACACTTACTGAAGGCTGTGACGGAGACTACTAATTATTCTCAAGATCTATTTCTCTTTTCTTTCCTTAAATCTCCTGGTTTTTGATTGGCTGTTGCCCGCACATAAAGATAATATTTTCCAGCGCCCCTCTTGAATCAGTGGGTGACCTTGGGAAAGTCACTCAGGGCAGAACGACGCAATGGAAAGTCCCTGAATGCCCAAAATGGCAGAATGCCACTTAACTCCTGGTCTGATACCTGTGCACTTCCTGGACCTGGAAGAAAAACAGACTCTTGTCTTTTAAAATCACCACTGTGCAGTGCTAAGTCACTTCAGTTGTATCTGACTCTGTGCAACCCTATGGGCTGTAGTCTGCCAGGCCTCTCTGTCCATGGGATTCTCCAGGCAAGAATATTGGAATGGAATGCCATGCCTTTCTCCAGGGGATCTTCCCGACCCAGGGATTGAACTGGTGTCTTTTACATCTCCTGCAATGTCAGGTGGGTTCTTTACCACTAGTGCCACTTGGGAAGTCCAATATTGGTGCTGCTTGGGGGTATGTCAATGACTTGCAGCTGAGCCTACTCCTGAATAGTATATGTGGTCCCCATCACAGACACTGACTTGATGCTTTAGCTCTTTTAATGTTGATTACATCTCTAAGACACAATCATTTCCCTTATGTAACAGGTGAGGATATCAAGGCTTAGGGGGCCGAGTGATTTACCCACCATCACATTGTTGTGGAGTGAAACCCATTCTATCTGATACTAAAGTCTGTGCTCTTAACTACTCTGGCTCCTCAGGATTAGAAGGCAAGCAGGGAACTGATGCCTCATCCTTATAGATAATAAAGTGAAGGCTTAGAGAGTGAGTATCATCTTGGAAGGTCTCTCAGCAAGTCAGCAGCAGAGCTAGGACTGAAAATTTGGTCTTTTGATGTATTGTACCACACCAGCTTTTGTAGGGCTAATGTAAGCCTAGGAAATGTAAGCATGATGATGACCATTCTCCTGGCATGCTCTGGCTTGTCACTAACTGTACCATCTGCCTTGCTTCATCTTTGATCAACCTTCACCTTCTGCTCACATTTGTAGTAACTAAGCCCCAGTTTGCCCCTCCACTGTATGCCTGGGGCTTGCCCAGTGGTCCAACATCTCTCTCAAGGACTTGTGGTCCCCGTAGTTGAATCCTGTATTCTCTCTTTTGTTGGGCATCCATCCCTACTTTTCATGCCTGTTTCACACTGTTCTGTCATCTCCTTCCTGACTCCCAGCCCACTACTTAGTGCCACACAGTTCTGCTCCTGACATAGACAAGACCATGCTCTGGGGGAAGATAAAAAAGAGAACTGACAGCACCAGCTAGGACAGTGTTACTGTTCTTATACAGTTTTATTTACTAGCTCTCCAGCACATTAATAAGGTAATGACAGGGTGAGTATGTTATTTACCGCTGAAATTGGGACACTTTTCCTTTTGAGAGAGTAGTAGGAAACTAGGATGTATGCTCACTTGTGGTGATATGATACGTAACATTGGTTACATATTTGCCACATGCCAGGCATTATTCTCCGTGCTGTATATGCATTTTTCCATTTAATTCTCACAACAACCTCATAAAGAAGGCACTTTTATTAGTCCCAGATGGCAAGTGAAGACACCTAGGTAACCCAAGTAAGCCCCTTGCCTAAGGTCACCCATGTAGCTAAGGAAAGAGAGAGTTTGGGCTCAGGCAGCATGGACCGAGTCTTTAAGCCACACTGCACACCCCTCCACAGGAGCCCTCAGTTAATTCTCATAGCAGTTCTAGGGGACAGAGTCTGCTCTTTACATTTTTCCTGCTCTATTTTGGGAAAAAAGGGAAGCTTATGTGAAAGTCATAAAATAACAGTACAGTGAACACTTGTGCCCTTACCTCCATTCACCAACTGTTAAAATGTTGCCACATCTGCTTTCTGTCCCTCACTCCATGTGCATGCACGTGTGTGTTTAATTTTTCCTTTTGGAAACAAGTGAAAGCAAGCTGCAAACATCATTCCGCTTTACCCATAAATACTTTAACATGTATCTCTGAAGAATAAGGATCATCTCCTAAATAGCCTCAACATGATTATCATAGTCCAGAAATTTAATAGTACCACAATCATGTTACCTAATAGGCAGACCCATGTAGACTTAAATTTCCTCAATCATCCTAATAAGGTTCTTTATAGCTGTACTTTTTATCATGGATCTAATCAAAGTTCATACATGGCATTTAGCTGTCATTTAGAAAGTCTCCTCAATAGATCTAATATACAGACAAACAAGAAAGAAAAGACACGGTGTGTATCAGACACCTGATGCTCTGATCCTGTCCACCTGGTTCACCTAAAGATGTGATGTCACCTACAGTGGCTGTGGACATTTTCTGTGCAAAGACAGGTTCTTGCTTTGTGTGTCCATCATCTCAGGCTCTCTGCCTTAGGGCTTTCTATTGCCCAGTCCATGAGTAGAACATCCTAGAAGAGCTGAGTACTTTATCCTCCCCCCAAGAATAACTCTTGATCAATGAAGTTCACCCTATGATCTAGAAATTCTACTTTCGGGTATATTTCTAGAGGAAATAAAACCAGGTTATTGAATAAGGCATGCCCATGTTTATTGCACCATGACTTACAATAACCAAGATATAGAAACAACTTAAGGTCCATTGATGAGGGAAAGGGTAAAGAAGATGCAGTATATTTATACTATGGAAGATTATTCAGCTATGAAAAAGGAGGAAACCCTGCCATCCGTGACAATATGGATAGATCTTCCAGACCTATGGCAGAGTGAGACAAGTCAAGCAGAGAAGAGAAACACTGTATGACATCACTTTCATGTGGAATCTTAAAAAGCTAAACTCCTTAAAACAGAGAGTAAAATGGTGGTTACCAGAGACTGGGAGTGAGAGAATAGGAGAGATGTTGTCTACGGACACACACTTGCAATGACTATAGAGAGAACAAACGCAGTGTAAGGTGAATATAAACAACAATATTGTATTATAATCAGTAAACTTGCTAAGAAGTTGGATCTTTTTTCCATCACAAAATAGAAATGATAATTATGTGCAGACTAGATAGAGTGCTGACTATTCTATAATGGCAATCATACTACCATATACAAATGTATCACATGTATATATTAATAATATGCAGAGTACATCATGAAAAATGCTGGGTTGGATGAAGCACAAGCTGGAATCAAGATTGCCAGGAGAAATATCAATAACCTCAGATATGCAGATGACACCACCCTTATGGCAGAAAGCAAAGAGGTGCTAAAGAGCCTCTTTATGAAAGTGAAAGAGGAGAGTGAAAAAGTTGGCTTAAAGCTCAACATTCAGAAAACTAAGATCATGGCATCCGGTCCCATCACTTCATGGGAGATGGGGAAACAGTGGAAACAGTGGCTGACTTTATTTTGGGGGGCTTCAAAATCACTGCAGATGGTGATTGCAGCCATGAAATTAAAAGACGTTTACTCCTTGGAAGGAAAGTTATGACCAACCTAGACAGCATATTAAAAGGCAGAGACATTATTTTGCCAACAAAGGTCCATCTAGTCGAGAGTTGGACTATAAAGAAAGCTGAGAAGAGAAATACTGTATGACAAATACTGTATGAAGAATAGATGCTTTTGAACTGTGGTGTTGGAGAAGACTCTTGAGAGTCCCTTGGACTGCAAGGAGATCCAACCAGTCCATCCTAAAGGAGATCAGTCCTGGGTGTTCATTGGAAGGACTGATGTTGAAGCTGAAACTCCAATATTTTGGCCACCTGATGCGAAGAGCTCTCATTTGAAAAGACCCTGATGTTGGGAAAGATTGAAGGCAGGAGGAGAAGGGGACGACAGAGGATGAGATGGTTGGATGGCATCACTGACTCAATGACATGGGTTTGGGTGGACTCCAGGAGTTGGTGATGGACAGAGAGGGCTGGCATGCTGCGGTTCATGGGGTCGCAAAGAGTCAGAAACGACTGAGCGACTAAACTGAACTGAACTGAACTGAATAAGCATATCAAATCAACATGTAAGTCAAATTTACACAATGTTACATACAAAATGTATTTCAATTTTAAAAGGTTTTGATGAGTTCACAAATTCACGCACTAATGACCCAGCTTCCTCTTCCTTTGGTGGGACAGCTCAGGCTGATTCTTCATGCAACGTCATTGATGCAAAGCCCGAGATCCCCCACCTGCAGCAGTAACCTTCCCATTTGCACAGTTTGAGGGGCTTTTTCTCCTTTCTTGTCCCTGTCTTCACTTGTGCTTCTTGGGATTAACTTCCAAATAAACTACCTGCACCCAATTGCTTGTTTGAGGATCTTTTGTGGGGAACCCTAAAGTTGCCCACGATCACACAGCTAACTTGTGGCAAAGTCAAGATTTGGACCCAGGCAGCCTAGCTGCAGAGCTGATGCTTTAATTCCTGAACCAAACATCATTTTATGCATGAAGAAACTTCCCTAGTGGGGATAAATGACTTATCTCAGGTCTAACAGTCAGTAAATGAGGGCTGAAATGGAAATGCAAACTCATATTTGACTTATTCTCAAACTCTTACCAATAACACTATTATAAACTCAGTGGAGCCTCAAAAATATAGGACTTGACCCTCAGGATGGGAGAGACTAGATGCTTTCCCTCTTCAAATATTTAATTATA
This sequence comes from Budorcas taxicolor, assembly GCF_023091745.1. Taxonomy (NCBI): domain Eukaryota; kingdom Metazoa; phylum Chordata; class Mammalia; order Artiodactyla; family Bovidae; genus Budorcas; species Budorcas taxicolor. The sequence continues at coordinate 137,227,087 of NC_068911.1, read as the reverse complement.
AAATTATTTTTTCTTTGTTAATGATTTGTTTATTATAATCTATAAATCAACAAATAGTCATCAAACCATGATCGAGCTCCAAGGCTGTGCTGGTTACAGGGGTAGTCCTTAATCCCTACCCTCAAGGAGATTATAGTTTACTGACTCATTTATTACTGTGGTTACTCAACAACATTAATAGTAATCTCTCTCTTTCTCTCTCTCTCTCTCACATACACGTGTAAACAGCACCTCTGACTCTCAGTAGAGAGAGTTAGTCATTCCCTTTACTTTTCCCCTCAGATCCCCATAAATACTCTTGTTATGGTACTTCTTACACTTCATTGTAGTTGCCTGTTTATGGATCTGTGTCTCCCACTAGACTCTGAGTTCTGCAAGGGCAAAGATTCTGTTTTATCCTCAGCACCAAGCTCTGGCCTTAGCAGAAAGCTAATAATTTATCAATTTCTTCCATATGGCCAGGGACTGTGAGAAACACATTAAGTGCGTTGCCTCATTTAATCTGCAGAACAATCCTAGGAGACAGCATCTATTATTGTGTTCATTGTACATATTCTTTAATAGAGGCTTAAGGAGGGGCTAAACAACCTCCCTCTGGGCACACAGCTAGTAAATGGCAGAGCTGGGATTCAATCCTGATATTTGGTGTGACCCTTTGCACCTTTCTACACTGGGTGGTCCCATAGCTAATCTCTTCTAAAGCCAGAAATCACTGAAAATGGTTCTGATCACTTTAAAACTGTGCAAATAATGGCCACTGCCAAGCCTCTCAATATGGGCTGCACCCCCCCCCAGCAGATGAGACAGCTGCCTTGTCTCAATTAACCTTTACTGAGATCGAGTTGGTTGACATTAGCTCCCTAAGCACCTCTTCAATCACTCATTCATTCATTCATGCATTCATGGGTTTTCATTTCAAATCACTCCTTTGTGAACCAAGTTGGGAAATTCTCATTTTCACACATCACCTATTTTGATGGATTCTGCTCGGTTATTTTCTATTTTCATGATTGACCAGCAGCCGTTTATACATTTTTCCAACCATCATCTCCTTTGCAGCAGTGGGCCTTCGACCTGTGATTGCTTTCAAGGAGGTATATTGCCAGTAGTTGTTTTTTTGCCTGTGGTTCCCTGGTAGCTTCAGTTTTCAAATAAAATTGAAATGAAATTGAACAAGATAAATCTTTGTCACTTTTGAATCTGTGAAATCTTGGTATATATATGTGAGTGTGTGTGTGTATATATATATAGTATTTAATATATACTAGTATTAGGCATATATATAATTTATACATATTTAGATTATACATATATTAATATATATTTATCATTTATATTTTGTGTATATATATATATATCTTATATGTATATATATATATGTCAAGTCTAGATTCACTTCAGTTCAATTCAGTTCAGTCGCTCAGTCGTGTCCGACTCTTTGCGACCCCATGAATCACAGCACGCCAGGCCTCCTTGTCCATCACCAACTCCCGGAGTTCACCCAGACTCATATCCATCAAGTCAGTGATGCCATCAAGCCATCTCATCCTCTGTCGTCCCCTTCTCCTCCTGCCCCCCATCCCTCCCAGCATCAGAGTCTTTTCCAATGAGTCAACTCTTTGCATGAGGTGGCCAAAGTACTGGAGTTTCAGCGTTAGCATCATTCCTTCCAAAGAAATCCCAGGGCTGATCTCCTTCAGAATGGACTGGTTGGATCTCCTTGCAGTCCAAGGGACTCTCAAGAGTCTTCTCCAACACCACACTTCAAAAGCATCAATTCTTTGGCGCTCAGCTTTCTTCACAGTCCAGCTCTCACATCCATACATGACCACTGGAAAAACCATAGCCTTGACTAGACGGACCCCCACTGGCAAAGTAATGTCTCTGCTTTTGAATATGCTGTGTAGGTTGGTCATAACTTTCCTTCCAAGGAGTAAGTGTCTTTTAATTTCATGGCTGCAATCACCATCAGCAGTGATTTTGGAGCCCCCCAAAATAAAGTCTGACACTGTTTCCACTGTTTCCCCATCTATTTCCCATGAAGTGATAGGACCAAACCTAGATAATACATATGTAATTTAGATACATGGTCTCACTTTGGAAGATAAGGTGCCAAAGTTTCAGCACCTTCATTAGTACTGATGAGGAACTTGCTGCCTATTGACTTGAGGGGTAGAAGTGCCAGCCAGAGATATTCCCTGTGGCCAAGATGGCTTTGTACATAAAGTTTTATTGGAACACAACCATGTCCGTTCATTTGTGTATCGTCTATGGCTGCTTTTGTGCTACATTGGCAGAACTGAGTAGTTATAAGAGACCATGTGATCTGCAAAACCTAAGTAATATACTATCTAGTTCGTTGCAGAAAAAGTTTGGAATAGAGAAAAATGGGTGGTTATAAGATCTCTGTTTAAACTCTGTCTCTGCCACTCAATAAGTGAGAGTATTTGGGCAAATCATAATCCTTCTGAATGCTGGTTTTCTGATCTATAAAATTATGTTAATAATGAATAAGGAAATATAATGAAAATAATTTTTAATTGGTAATCTTTTATCTGAATGTCAACTGTTGCAGGGAGAGAAGCGTGGAAAGCTATGTCAGTCTTGCTGCATAACAAACTATTCTGAGAATCAGTGACTAAATATAAAAATAATTAATTTTTTTCACAAATTTTCATCTCTGTTGGGTATTGACTAATCATGACTGGGCTCAACTGAATAGATTTTCTGATCTCTCCTGATCACACATTTCATGGCTGACTGAAGGGTGGTTTTGCTGTTCTTGTTCCTCATTCTCTTCCTGAGACCAGTGAATTAACCTAGGCAAAAACTGGTCAACCATGTGTAAAAGAATGTCTTCCCATAATGATGGCGGAGGCACAAAGAGAAAGCCTGATGATATAAGCATTTTTGAGGACACTCATTCATCATTACTGTTAGTATCACATTGGCCAGAGAACTTGCACATGGTCAAGGTCAGGGGCAAGGAATTGTGCCCTAGCCACAGCAGAGTCCACTGCAAAGTCACAGGGCAGAGAGTACAGATTTAGGGAGTAGTGAAACCTTGAGGTCATCAAGACAATGTACTGATACTGAAACTATTGTTTGAAGAAATGAGCATTCTCAAACTGTAACGGTGAGGGTGCAGCTTGGTACAACTTCTTCGGACAGCAATTTGGCAACACATCCATTCTATATATGGATGTAGCTTTTGGCTCAGCTATCACATTTCTAAGAATTTACCCTTAGTGAGTCAATCATGGATGTATCGAAGATTTATCATTAAGGATGCTTACTACAACATGGTTGATAAGGGATAAAAACCTAGTTCAGTTCAGTTCAGTCGCTCAGTCGTGTCCGACTCTTTGCGACCCCATGAATCGCAGCACGCCAGGCCTCCCTGTCCATCACTAACTCCCGGAGTTCACTCAGACTCACGTCCATCGAGTCAGTGATGCCATCCAGCCATCTCACCCTCCTAGGGTAGACACAAATGTTCAAAAATGGAGGCATGGCAAATAAACTATGGCCCATCCATGTTAGGGAATAATATGGTGCTACTGAAGATGAGGGTAAAGAAAAACAATACTAACAAAAATATGCATGATATACTGCTTAGTGAAAAAGGTTATAAAACAGCTTCTATAACATATTCATGTTTTGTTAAAAAAATGTATATATATATATGCATAGATAAAAGAATGCATGTATACCCGTCTGAGCCACCAGGCAAGTCTATACTTAAACATTAACTGTGGTTATATATGAAAAATAAGATTACTAATGAATTTCTATTTTCTTATTAGTAATTTTTGAATAGTCTTAATTTTCCACATCTTGTATTACTTTTGTAATAGAAAATTACTTTACACAAAATAGAATTAAGTGACTTATCTTTTTTAAAAAGGTGGGAAAATAGTAAGATAGCAGCAATCATCATATATGCCATGGATTGCTGATTCTTGCTTTCAATTTTTTTCTTTGTCCTCCTGGAGGCATTGTAAGATAACATGCACTTCACTTATTGATTGAAAATACATTTTATTTCAAATGAGTAACATGTTGGACAGGAATCATTTGTGGCTATGTAGCCATGCATAATTGTACTGCCCTTGTTTAAGTTATTTATTGTGATTTAGAAATATGATTATTCTCTGTCTCTGCCTAAACATTTTTTATGAATACAATTGTCTTGTCACTTGCAAAAGCCTATGTTTTAACTTCAAAACACCTAACAGAAGGCAGATTACAAGAGCACTATCAGTGTTTGTTACATACAAGTATGGGAAAGTAATATAATTGCCAATGTTTGATATATTGGAGGAATTAGAAAATTAGATTCAGGCTACCTATATGACTCACTTACATCCTTTCTCCTTAGTCTTGGTCTACTCTCATATTTCAGGCTATTGTGAAGGTTTATAGTGTGGAGAAGAATTGAGGCCTTTGAACTGTGGTGTTGGAGAAGACTCTTGAGAGTCCTTCGGACTGCAAGGAGATCCAACCAGTCCATCTGAAAGGAGATCAGTCCTGGGTGTTCATTGGAGGGACTGATGCTGAAGCTGAAACTCCAATACTTTGGTCACCTGATGCGAAGAGCTGACTCACTGGAAAAGACCCTGATGCTGGGAAAGATTGAAGGCAGGAGGAGAAGGGGATGACAGAGGATGGGATGGTTGGATGGCATCACCGACTCGATGGACATGGGTTTGGGTGGCCTCTGGGAGTTGGTGATGGACAGGGAGGCCTGGTGTGCTGCGGTTCATGGGGTCGCAAAGAGTGGAACACGACTGAGTGACTGAATTGAATTGAATTGAAGTTTTCTCTTTCCATAGATATCCTTGGTTCATACAAATAAATCCACAAAGTGTTAATACTATTCTCAAATGAAGACCATTCATGAATGTTTATGGATGTAATATGGCACTAGATGAGGTATTAAGCATACCTAGAAGGCAATATCACTTGCCTTAGACACATAGGCTACCTATTTCAGAGCAAAATAATAATAATAACCAAAAGTAATAATAAAGATGATCATTACAGGTATCATATGGTTGGCCAAAAAGGTGGGGTAGCAAAAACCATGCAAAAACAAGAAGTACATATATTCAAGTTCTGTCCCCAGAAAATATATCCCACTAACATTCATACATTCATTTTCTTAAATAGCTTTTGTGCACACTGAAAATGACAAAAATGTGCCTGAAGTTTATGTAATAATCACAAGCTGCTTATTAGAAAACAGGGGAATAGATTAATAAGTGGTAGTATTGCAATAGAAAAGAATGCTATATAGGATGGAAATGAACAGACTGGATCCACAGTTATTAATACAAATGAGTCTTACATAAATAACATTTCACAAAAAAGCAAGTTACAAAAGTGTACCTATAGTACACTTAGTGGCTCAGATGGTAAAGAATCTGTCTACAATGCAGGAGACCCTGGTTTGATCCCTGGGTTGGGAAGATTCCCCTGGAAAAGGAAATGGCAACTTATTACAGTATTTTTGCCGGGGGAATCTCTTGGATAGAGGAACCTGGTGGTCTATAGTTCATGGGATTGCAAAGAGTCAGACACTACTGAGCGACTAACATCACAACAGAAAAGAATGTTATATATGATGAAAATGAACAAACTGGATCCAGAGTTATCAGTGAGGAAGAGTCTTGCATAAATAATATTTAGCAAAAAAGCAAGTTACAAAAGTATACTTATAGTACACTTAAAATATTCCATTTCTATAGCACTTTAAAATAATGTGAAAATGATAGTAAATGTTGCATATATTGGGTTTCCCTGGTGGCTCAGACAGTGAAGAATCCACCTGCAATGCGGGAGATGCGGGTTCGATCCCTGGGTTGGGAAGATCTCCTAGAGGAGGGTATGGCAACCCACTCCAGTATTCATGCCTGGAGAATCACCATGGACAGAGAAGCCTGTTGGGCTACAGTCCATGAGGTTGCAAAGAGTCAGACATGACTGAGTGACTAAGCACACACACATTGCATACACAGCTCCCCACACATATATTATCTATTTACTACTCACTATCTATCTATGCATTAGGAGGGCATTGAAGTGAAGTTGCTCAGTCGTGTCTGACTCTTTGTGACCCCATGGACTGTAGCCTACCAGACTTCTCAGTCCATGGGATTTTCCAGGCAAGAGTACTGGAGTGGGTTGCTATTCCCTTCTCCAAGGAGGGCATTAGGACCGGTAAATTCCAATTTCAATGAGGGAGTTGTTGTTGAGAGAGAAAAGGGTGAGTGCATTTGGGAGAAGTTCAAGTGCACTGACAAACAATTCTTTAGTTAGATGGCGAGTGAGATGGAATTTATTATTCTGATAACTTTCTATGTGTCTCAAATATGTGGTACTCAAATAAAAGTATAAATGGTCTAGACAGTTCTGGTAGATGTCCCTCGATCCAAGTGTGATCTTTAAGAAGAAAATACTTTCACTGATGATAGATAAAATGTTGACAAATAGATTGAAAAGGATTTACAGCAGTGCATTAAGGTAAACTGCTTTAAGGTAAGAACTTGAACAGTTTTTAAGGATATGAACTCAGTGTGACTGTATTGACCAGAGATGGTTTGTCCATCTAGCCCATTTATGCTGTCACCAAAGTTTGTATGGACGGCCCTGAATTTCAAGAAACTGCTAACTGAATAATTGGGGCAAGTTTCCATGCCTGAGAATTTAGTGCTGTTAATCTTCTGCCACATTTGTGCTAGGTCCATTAGACCATTTCAGGTCTTGTCTGTTTTTATTACTTGTTATATTTCTAGGAAAGTTAAAGCTCTTAACACTGCTTGGGTGCCTATGGAGTTAATGAATTCCTCCACTGCTGATGGTGTCTCATGCTGATCCTCTAATGGGTGCATTGAAATATAATCTGCTGGGCTATTTTCTTTCCCTGGCCCATGCACAATTTTATAATCATAACCATGTAGATATTGTAAACCCCATCACTCAGAGCACATTGTCACCGTGAACTGTGAACTGCCAAATATTGTCATGAATGCCTGATGATCTGTTATGCAGTAAATGGCGAGCCATAAATGAATAAGTGACAGTCTATGAAAACTGGGAGCGTTGGCAGGTCTCTGTCAAATGCCTAAGGTAGACCCGGACCCTCTTAAACTTGATCTTGCATAGAAGAAAGTCAGAGCACTTTCATCCAGGTTGGAATATAAACTATATTTTCATCTATTCAAGAAAGCCTTCGTAAATCTGGTGGCAGAGTCTTTTTTTTTAACTGCTAGGTAATGGTCTGTAAGTTTGGATATTGAAAAGCATGCAAGAGTTATTACCTTCATTTCCATTTGTCAAGTGGGGAGGAATACACAAAATTATTTTACAGTGCTTGGTGTTATACATGCCTCCCAGCCAACACAGTAGTACAAAAGCCAGATTTCTGCCTGGGTCCCAAATTCTAATTTCTTGAGGAACTGAGACGAGTTTGGTTTTGGTATCTCAGCTTCTCCATCTATAAAATGGAGATAGTGATATCAAGTTTCTATGTCCTGGCATGCTGTAAGGATTAATTCATGTTCAGAAGCAACTCTGAAAATGGAAATCACTCTATGGAAGCAAGGAAAACAAGTTATAGGATATCTACATTTTTATTTTTCTTTTTGATGCAGTAAAGTTCAATTATCAGTTTATTTTATTCCATGTTCTTGTTTTCTTTTTATTTTTTTCATATGAAAAGAAAAAAAACACTAAACTTACTCTACCAAATGTTTCATACAGCTTAGGGATTAGAGAAGCTCTTATGTCTCTTAATGAGTGCTAAAGATAATGGAATACTTACCATTTCCAACAAAATTCACTTTATTATACTACTCTTTGATGTGTTTAAAGAACATCGATGACTATTCTACTCCTTCAAAGATAAATGTTTTTCAGCAAGACACATAAAGGACACTTAGGATTTGATCACAAATGACTTCGTGCACACAAGATTACTCAGCATGTAAATTCAATATGTATCTTTTTGGCTTTGATTCTCTTTATCTGATGTCCCAGTCTTAATTACCAGGTTTCTGTCTTGTTTTGTTGTACCTGGCACCCCAGTCATAGAGATATGGTCCTGCATTCTCACACCCATGACATTTTCTGGCACGTGGAAACGCAGTCTTTTGTTCAAATCACAATGCTGTGTCCTTTCAGCATTTCTATCAATTAACTGAATGAAGAAATAAGAACAGTTTAGTGAGCATCTACTATATTGCAGAGGCTGTACTTTAAGTATTTTAAGCATTTCTTCTTATTTAACTGCCACTACAGTCCAATGTTGTATGTTCCTTTCATAGATGGGGAAAGAAGTCCAGAGAGGTGAATAACTTTCCTAAAGTCCTGCAGAGCTAGGAAGTAGCAGAAACAGGTTTCAAAGCCAAGCCTGTTTAGTGATCTTTTGCTTCCTCTTTTCTTTTTGTTCAGTTTGCAAATAAATCACTACAACAATCTGAAGTACACCCACAATTCTGTGATGCCTCTCCATTCAAAAGGTGGAGATAATTCTCTCCATAGAATTTGGCAGCAGTGCTGTGAGACTCCCAAGGCACATCAAAGCATTGCAGCTTTCTTCTTGCTTTTCCCTTGGTTCAGGTACTCTGGGGGAAGCCAGACACTAAGCGGGAGGACCCTAAGCCCTATGGAGAGGTCCACATGGCCTAAGTACTCATGCCAATGGCTAGCACCAACTTACTTGTCATGTAAGCAAGGCACCTTGGATGTGGATCCTCCAGCCCAGTGAGGTCCTCAGGAGACCGTAGCTCTGTCCTACACCTGGACTGCAACCTCATGAAAGGTCCTGAGCCTCAACCAGCCAGTGAAGCTGCTCTCAAATTCCTGACCCACAGAAACTGTATGAGACTCTAGATATTAATTGTTCTCTTAAGCTGCTAAGATTTGGAGCATTTTGCAACACAGCCATATATCAACTAATAGAACAGATAGCAGAATTGGCATGCGAAGTGATCCAATAGTTTAAAATTTAGGTCAAAATCATAAGGAAAGTTTTAAACAGTTACTGCGTTAGATATTTAAAATCAGTTATACAAGTTCAATTGCTCGTATGGGAGTAGTTCTTTTTAAAACAACTGGAAAATTGATCACAACTTCAAGTTGAGTCAACAATGTGATTTTAAAAAAAAATCAATGTTTGGGTAGTCTTGGGCTGAATTCATGGAAATAGAGTCAGTCCTTCCCTGCTGGTTCTCTTTTTTCTTTTTTGAAAAATGAAACCATAGCTGGAAACCCAGTGAAGCATCATTTTAAAATCTGGGACTCTTTGATCTGGAGAAAGACCAATGCAGATAGTTTTTCTGTCTTTAACTCTGTGAAGAGTTATAGCACAGAAGTGCTAGAGGATTTGTTCTGTTTTATTCCATGGGACAGACCTAGAGTCTGTTATAGAGAACTGTCCTCACATTCAGCAAAGGTTCAGAAGAGACTATCAACCCCTGCATGAGAGCTTGGACTAACTCTACAACTATAATTCTGTGTATGTGTGCGTGTGTTTGTTGTTCAGTTGTGTCCAACTCTTTGCGACCACATCAACTATAGCTCATCAGGCTCCTCTGCCCGTGGAATTTTCCAGGCAAGAGTACTGGAGTGGGTAGCTATTCCCTTCTCCAGTAGATCTTTCCAACCCAGGAACTGAACCCGGGTCTCCTGAATTGCAGGCAGATTCTTTACCATCTGAGCCACCAGGGGAGCTGAAATTCAGTGTATTAGAACCCAATTTTGATGCTGGTGGTAGCTGGTAGAAGTCAGCATTGCAGCCTGAACTATTCATGTACTTCTTCATTCATATATTCAATGTAATACCAGAAGGACTCACTGCTTTTCGTAAAATGCACATGTAATGTGACTGAGGGTTTATCCCCCTACCTTCGCCTGCAGGGGTAGGGATTATCACTCTTCTGGGAGATGTCTGTTACCTGGGGAGACTTGCCAAAGAAATAAGTTGTTGTATTTCTGAATGCCATCTCAACTGTAGCTCCTTTGAGAAAATATATACTGTGCTTGTTGAAAGTCTTAAGAAGTTTTATTTTCCAGTTTAAGTTCCTTCATATAAAATTATGCAAAAATTCAAAATGTGTTCATGTCATACATATTATTTTTAGTGTAATCTTTTTTCCTCATTTTTTGATTTTCCTCCCCCTTCCTACTCTTCCTACACTAAACCTCCTCACCTCAAGTGTTACGTGTGTTATATTCCAGTATATGTGTATATACATATATATATATCCTTCCATATGTCTCTCCACACTCATACAGATCTAAACACTGAAGTACTAAATATATCTGCATAGACAGAGGGGCGTTTTTGGTATTAGTTTATGAATGTGGAATCATATTACACATAATTTCCTGCCTCTTGCTTGTAATAGTTCTCGTTTCCACTTGCAACGCACAAGAAGAACCTTTTGCCCAAGATGTCATGGTACTTTTTTTTTGTCAAACCAGTGCATGCTTTCTCACTGTTGCTTCAGTTCATTTTCCCCTCACTTCTTTTGAACTTCTTTTTTTATGTTTGTTGTTATTGGGATTTTACTATTCTGCAAATTGCCTATTTATATCTCTGGTTCATTTGCTATTGGGTCTTTTCCTTGTCAATAATATAAGAGGTTCGGTACATTATACAAGCCCCTTTTGTGAGAGTGAGTGGATAAGTAGGGCTTATATAAACTGTAATAAGTAGGAAGAATGAATCATGAAACTCTTACTTTTTACTCATAATTCCTCATGAATTCTTCTCTTACACCAATTCTGACATATGGACAGAATGATGGGACCATGATCATTTTTATATTATTAGTAAAGCTTTAATAAAAATTATGCAAAAATAAAAATTATGTATTTTCCTCCTATATCCAAGTAGATTATCTTGTATACCACCTGGGGGTATATGCACACTTAATTTCAAGAGAAATGACTGTTTCACAATTAGCATCACTCTGATCTTATTCCTTGCAAGATAATAACACTCTTTGTAAGATCTAACCTCTTGGTGAAAGAACATCTGGGTCATATGAATAGTACCATTCTACAATAATTTCTCTCTGATCTCTCTGCTGTGTAAAAAAATGTTTTGTTCTGATGCACATATTTCTTCGTGATTAGAGTAAAAGGAAATTAGAGAGTGAGCCAGGTGAGGGACTGTTTAAGGTCATCTGCCTCACATTCAATACAGCAAGACAGCAGTAAATCCAAAAATCGCACAGATGAGTCAGAAAGCAAGATTAGGTAAGCGTAAGGTTTAACCTATAAACTTGTTGGAAATGGGCCACAAATTTGGGGCTGAGCTTTCTTGTAGCCAAATGGAAACAGAAATTCAATTGCCTGTAAACTTCACAGTGGATCACAAGTTAAATACCAATCATTTGCTTAGGCAATAGCTCAAGTAGCCCTACGATTTGACCAGAGATTAATTTTTTTTCCATAGGGCTTTTTGTGTCACAGGGGATTTATGGTTGTTCCTTATTTTTTCTTGCCTAACTAAAATGACCTGGGCCATTTCCTTGGTTCCATCTGGCTTTTTTTGTGTCCTGACATTTTGCTTTATTATTATAAAGCTTTTGTTTTGTAAGTTCCCAAATATCTGATAAGATGTGGACTGTGGGCATATTCTTCTGATCCTATTACTTAGTTTTGTAGAATCTGGCAGAGTATAAAGTACAAAGTGAGAAGACCTTGCCTTAAAGATTAATGGAGGTCTTTGTAAAGACTCTGTGTTTTTAATCCAGGCTCTGGAACCAGTAATGTGTTTTTCATATCAAAATACTACTTCTTTAATCATCATCATCTTTGGGTATAATCACCTCTCTCATGATATAATGAGCCATTTTGCTCACAGTTGATGTAGGAATTTGCTGACTTGACAGTTTTAGGTGGAATAGCTCCAACAGTGGTTTATTTTTATTAAGAAGTTTTACTTTTAAAGCCATTTTAGGTTTACAGAGAATTAAGGAGATAGTACAAAGTTCCCATATACTTCCTCTCTCTCTTGCTCATAGTTTCCCCCATTACTCATATTAGTGTAGCAAATTTATTACAATTGATGAGCCACTATTGATTACTGACCAAAGTCCACAGCTTACATTAAGGTTTACTCTTTGTATTGGGTATTGTCTTTGTCTATGGGTTTTGTCAAATGCATAATGTCATCCATCTATCGTTACAGTATCAAACAGGATAGTTTCACAGCCCTGACTTTAAGGAGAGTAGCTCCAATAGTATCTTATCACCTTTTAATATCATGTGTAATATTATCTCATTCATGCTCAAAGACATAAATTATATGATGCACGAGACACAAGTACTCACCAAATATGGCCAAATATTTTAATTTAGCATATGGCCAGTATTTCTTTCCTAGTTTAGGATATGTACTTCTGTGGGACTTCACTGTCATTTTCCACAGACATTTATAAAACTTGGGAATTCATCTGGATGCTCAATTCTATTATCAATTTATTATTCCAAAAGAACACATGGTAGCTTAGCACAACATTTTGATGTTACAACAAGATGTCAGATTAAACATTCAAGACATAGCACTTAACCAGTCTTTTCCTAGGGAGTGTTGCACTATTTCTAAATATTTAATGAATTCAATGGACTGAGTTAGTCCTTCAAGTTTTAAAGAATTGTGGATTTATAGAAAGAACTTCTGCCCCAGAAACATAGAAGCATGAAATTCTTACTTTATTTCACCACTGGTCCCTTAAACTTATTGCCTACATATGAAAAGGATCCAATGCCCAGATACCCAGACACCAGACATGCTTTTTATTTCATGTTGTCATGCTGTTTCCTGAGCTGCCAGGCAGGTTGAGTATCTGTGACCATCAGTTACATACATTATCACTGTTAGTCAGTGAACATACATCCTTAGTGAACATACCCATATATGAGCTTCCCTGGTGGCTCAGCTGGTAAAGAATCCACCTGCAGTGTGGAAGACCTGGGTTCGATCCCTGGGTTGGGAAGATCCCCTGGTGAAGGGAAAGGCTACCCACTCCAGTATTCTGGCCTGGAGAATACCATGGACTGTATAGTCCATGGGGTCACAAGGGTCGGACGCAACTGAGCAACTTTCACAAAGAGAGAAATTTATATTTATTACATATGAACACATATTTGTTGATTTCCTACTGTGTGATAGGTATTGGGCTAGGTGTAAGAACAAAGAGACTGATGATGAAATAGATAATAAGCAATTATAAGACAAGGTAAACATACATGGACATAGCATTTTAGAACTTAAGGGCAGAGAACTTGTTCATTTTATAGCTAAGTTGAGCCTAAATTTGGGTCAATATCAAATGAGCAATACAGCCAAGAATAGAATTCTTAGTTAAGTACTTCCCACATCATGCCACCCCCTCTTTTGTTTCTGCTTAGGTAGCATTGCATTGTTCTGATAGATTTAAGGACACCTTTACTATTTTAATTTGTGCCAATTCTATTCCTTGGGATGATTAGGGGAGAAGGAAGATGCCTGAAGAATTCTAGTGAAGTTTAATTTGTCTTAGATGAAATTGAACCTAAAATTGTTAGCTGAAAGACATACATAAGGAGGTATGAAAACCCAAGAGTGTTGTTGCTTTTTTCCCCAAGTTTGTTACAGACTAGAATTTCATCACTGGAGTTAAAAGCATTGGGGACATGTTGAATTACTTTTCTGATTGTATCTTTACAATTTTTCAACAGCCGAGTTTCTTTTAGACATTAATCTTTGAGGCTGTCTCAAGAAAATACAAAAATAAAATGTTTCTCAAATAACAAGATCTTGTAACAAGTTCTGAGGGTCACCTTTGTTCAAATCTGGCTCCGAAAATACAGATGGACCATTGAGCAATTGAACTGTGTCAGGTAAAATTAACCAGATAATATATGTATATCCTTCCTTCTGTCTCTTGATCTGAGTGATTCACACCAATGCAAATTCTGCCCTACCTCTATTATTCCGTTTAAGAAGAGAAAGGATAAAAGATATATTAGTGCATGGTACTGGATCAGTCACTGTCCTGGTTTTATCTTTGCCGTTTCCATTCTTTTAAATTAGACTCTTCATTTTTATCATGCAGCATCAATAATTTCTCTACATTTGCAGCTAAGTCAGGATGTAGAATATATCAACTGTATTTTTAATGTTACACATGAAATTGTTCTATAATATCCCAAAGGCAGAAGACTGATTCTCTTAAATTACAAATAAATGTACAATAGAATATTCAGGAATCCTAGAATTAGAACAAATGTTACATCATCTAACATATGGAACAGAATGTTTTCTCAATGGCTAAACCTTGTTTTTATTGTCTAAATATCATAAAAGAGCTTTAAGTTGTGTTTAAAGTGAGCTAATAGAGTGGAACACACATCTGTAAGGACATGTGTGCATGTTAGTTGTTCAATCCTGTCTAACTCTTTGCAACCACGTGGACTCTAGCCCAACAGGCTTTTCTGTTCATGGGATTTTCCAGGGAAGAATATTGGAGTGGGCTGCCATTCCCTTCTCCAGAGGATCTTCCTGACCCAGGGATCGAACCCAGGTTTCCTGTATTGCAGGAGGATGCTTTACCATCTAAGCCACCAGGGAAGCCCATATTATATTATATATGAAAGGACATATTATATTATAATTGCTTCCCAGGTGGCACTAGTAGTGCCAATGCAGGAGACATAAGAGATGCAAATTTGATCCCTGAGTCAGGATGATCCCCTGGAGGAGGGCCTGGCAACCCTCTCCAGTATCCTTACCTGGAGAATCCCATGGACAGAGGAGCCTGGAGGACTACGGCCCATAGGGTCACAAAGAATCTGACACAACTGAAGCCACTTAGCATATGATATTATATACTAGCCATGTTCTGGGATTTCCAGGTGGCTGAGTGGCTGAGTGGTAAAGAATCCACATGTTATTGCAGGAAACACCAGAGACCTGGGTTCTATCCCTGGGTCAGGAAGATCCCCTTGAGGAGGAAATGGCAACCCACTCCAGTATTCTTGCCTGGAAAAAATTCCATGGACAGAGGAGCCTGGTGGGCCACAGTCCATGGGGTCCAAAGAGTCAGATACGACTGAGCGCCTGAGCACACAAGCACCCAGCCATGTTATAGGAAGCTTTTCCTCTTTGCAAGTGTCCTGCTTCTCAGGATTTGCCTTGACGACAGTCCATCTGAAGCAAAGAAATAAAGAGTTGCAAAGACCTCAGAGTAACTCCTCTTCGTCCTTTGCAGTTTACAGCAGTGCTTTCATATATCATTTTGATCCTGTTTATGGCCACACAAGCAATATGACTCGCAGCACCTTATATATTGTACATATGGTCCTTCATCCCCAGGCTGCTAAATAGAAAGAAAACTAACACTATTAAACACCTACTATGATTTTTTTTTTTTTACATCTTTTGGTTACCAGGAAATATAAATGTTCTGAACATAAAGCATTTCCCATTTTAATCAATAACAACCCATCAGATTGAGAAGTCATGAGAAATGTAACAGGAAGAAAATGAAATGAACCTCCAGCTATGTTGCAAAAGGCAGTAAGCTAACCTGAATTGCAGAGATAGTTTCAACTTTTCTTAACGGAGTCTGGAAATACGATTGCCTAGAGCCCTCCTTCTCTCCTGGTCATATTCATACAGCACAACAATCTATTTGCATACTTGAGCAGATAAGTGAACTATAATCCTTGTAGCAAACACTGCCACTTGGGATGGCTTCCCCAGATGCTCGCCCTGGGGCCACCAACTAATAGTTCCTTCCTAGGAGGCTTCCTATCTCCCTGCCTCGGGTGGTCTATCGGTCCTGAGAACAGGTGGAACCAGTGCATGGGGTAGACTGGAAAGGCTGGAGAGTTACTGTCCCCAGGAGTGAGCCTCAACCAAGGAGGGCTGGGCAGTGGCGGATGTGTTCAGCTGGGTCTTCCGAGAAGCAGATACTAAGAGAAGATTTAAAAGGCATGTGGAGGAAATACTATGAAAGCGAACAGGGAGGAGGCATGGAAGGCTAGGAGAGCTGCGAGACGAGGATGCAAGTTTAACCCTGAAGGAAACGGACAAGAAAGTTGGGCGGAGGCATCTTACTTAGCAATGCGGCCTGAAGACCGTTCGGCTAAGCTGCCAGGAAGTCCTCAAGCCAAAGTTACCAAGAAAGTAGCCCCATGTGCCTCGGCAATATGTCTGCTTTAACCCCACCACAACCAGTCGCTGGTGGGCAGCCGCTGAGCACTGTGGCCTCAGGACAAACGTGGGCGAGGATACCAGAGCACTGGCCACTGGACCCTCAGCCAATGAGCTGCCTGAACAGCTGGTTTGCCAGGCACGTTCACCAGGTTGCAACAGTGGATAAAAATCCGGTTATTGTCTAGGGTCCCCAAAATATTACCAATACAACTACCACGCGATCTAGGAATCCCACTTCCAGCAATCCAGGGGGCACTTCTGAGGTGGCTTCCACACAGTTCCTCAATGGGTGCCAGTAGGGATGAGCCCCAGTTGCCCACTGCAGTTCCGCACTTTCATTGGCTCTCCTCCTTCCTGGCTTCACTTCATTCTCTCACCATGCTTCCTGGGTTCCTTCCCGAATAAACCACTTGCATCCAGATCTTTGTCCCAAGGTTGGCTTTTGTAGAAACCCCCAGTAAGACAATGCTTTTCATTTAAAAAAAAAAAAAAGTACCATTGATATGTAAAAGCTGTCCCTATTTAATGTACAGCTCCTGAGTTTGGCTAAGTATACAACCATGAAACCATTTTTACCATCAAGGTTATAGACATATCTATTATGTCTCAAGGTTTCCTCCTGTCCCTACCTGAATATCATTATCACGTCCTTTTACGTGGCAAGAATATAATGTAAAGATTTACCCTCTTAACAAATATTAAGTATACACTGTATGTTGTTGGACTTCCTGCTGGCTCAGAGAGTGAAGAAACTGCTTGCAATTTAGGAGAAACCCTGGGTTTGACCCCTGGGTTGGGAAGATCCCCTGGAGGAGGAAATGGCAATCCACTCCAGTATTCTTCCTTGGAGAATTCTATGGACAGAGGGGCGTGGTGGGCTACAGTCCATGGAGTCACTAAGGGTCAGACACAACCGAGTGACTAACACTACTACCGTGACTATAGAGTTGTTAGTTTTTGGTATCATGTTATGCAGCAGGTTTCCAGAACTTATTTATTTGACACAGCTGAACCTTTGTACCCTTTGATCATCGCCATTTCCCCATTCCTCTGCCTTTGGCAGTCTCCATTCTATTCCTTGCTTCTATGAGTGTGACTATTTATTTTTATTTTACTTTTTTGCCACCCCACATGGCTTGTGACCTCATTTCCCTGACCAGAAATCATATGCTGGCCCTTGGCAGTGAAAGTGCAGAGTCCTAACCACTTGGACCCCCAGGGAATCCCCAACTATTTTAGATTCCACACATAAATGAGATTATTTAGTATCTATCCTTTATAGTGACTGGTGTATTCCACTTAGCATGATGTCCACCAATTCCATCCATGATATTGCAGATAGTAGGTTTTCCCTCTTTATAAAGGCTGAATAATATTCCATTGCACATACATACTGTGATTTCTTTATCTATTGATTTGTCAACAGACACGTGGATAATTTCCATATCGTGACTGTTATGAATAATACTACAATGAACATGGCAGTGGAAATGTTTCTTTGAGATCCATGTTTTATTTCCTTTGGATACATACCCACATTTATTTATTTAAAATGAGGGACTGTCCACCCACTGTAAAATTATGATAACCATACCAGAGGAAGCATGAGCATAAGCCAGGCTGCATTCATCAAGCTAATCTGGGGAATAAAGTCCAAAGGAGGCCATATTGATGACCATTCTTGATAAATCTCCATATATACACATATACTACATTTTCAGTATCCATTCATCTGTAGATGGGACACTTAGGTTGGTTCTTGTTGCTGTTGTTTTGTTGCTCAGTCACGTTGCCAGGCTCCTCTGTTCATGGAATTTTGCGGCAAAAATACTGGAGTGGGTTGCCATTTCCTACTCCAGGGGATCTTTCTAGCCTGGAGGATCAAACCTGCGTTTCCTGCATTGGCAGGTAGATTCTTTGCTGTTGAGCCACCAGGGAAGCCTTAGGTTGTTTCTATTTCTTGGCTATTTTGAATAGCACTGCAATAAACATGTGATGCGGGTAGAACTTCTAGATTCTGATTTTAGCTCCTCAGGATAAATACCCAGAATTGGGATTGTTAGGTCATATGGTTGTTTTAATATTTTTAGGAAACGTCACACTGTTTTCAGTGTTAACTGTGCCAATTTACATCTCTACCAACAGAGTAACAGGATTGCTTTTTCTTCACATCCTCACCAACACTTATCTTTTTTTTTTAGGAAGAGCCATCCTGACAGGTGTGAGGTGATATCTATTGTGGTTTTCATTTTTGTTTCCCTGATGATGAGTAATACTGAACACCTTTTCATATGTATGTTGGCTGTCTATATGTTGGAGAAATGTCTATTCAGGTCCTTTGTCCATTCTTTAACTGGGTTGGTTTTTTTGCTATTGAGTTGTATGAATCCCTCATGTATTCTGAATATTAACCCCTTATCATATATATGATTTGCAGCTACTTTCTCCCATCCCCTAAGACAATACTTTTCAATGACCTTTAGTTACTGAGAACATTTACTCTGTTTACCTTGAAGTGGGTCCTTTTGCTGTGGCTCATTTGGGGAGCCATTTTTATGCTCAGAATGGGATTATTGAACTATTAAGAGAGTTGGACATTTCCTACTGGTGGGCCCCAAAGGTATCACTGACTCTTACCCTTCACCTGAATCCTACCACCTCCCTGATTTCAATTCCTGACCTCTACCTAAAGAGGTTTGACTGGGACTGAAAATGTTTCTTTGAAATCTTTTCTTAAAATTGTTTTTTCTAATCTAGAGTCTTGAGAATGTGGTTTGTTGCTGTTCAGTCACTAAGTCATGTCTGACTCTTGGCGACCCCATGGACTGCAGCACTAGCTCAGAGGAGCTAATAAATAGCGTGCTGCAGTCCATGGGATCATAGAGAGTCTGTTAGGGTCAAAATATTAAGCTAAAATATGTAGGAAATACTGTATTTTATCTTTAAGAGCTTCATATGGCTTAAGTGTGTTTTGCTTGATGATTGAATATGGATCAGAGGGGCAAGAATAGAAACATCTGACTAACATCACCAGGCCCATTCCCTAAGCCCAGGAGATAACCTGGATTCCTATTCTGGCAGAATAGAATGGATTTGAGTTCAAGTCCTGCTTCATTGAACCCTGTATTAGAAAAGTCATCAGTCAAATGGTCAGGACAGAGTCTAGTCCCTGACTTCTTGCTTTAGGTCTCACGAGAGGTTTGCCCTAAAGTTGCTATGACGACAGAGATGCGTGTCCTGCATGTGAACTGACCTACCGGGGAGGTCACAGGGAGGCCACCCCAGCACATCTCATCTCCCTGTTCTGTTACATCAAGTGAGTCAAACAGAAGCAGCCTGTGTTTTGTGCACTCCATTCTTGCACACTGCCCTCCTGACCTCTTCCCACGACTGCTATTCATGCTACAACTGAGTTTCATTCCCAAAGAATGTCCCATCCCCTTTCAGAGACTTGCAGAGGGACACAGTCATGGTGGCCCTCTTGGGAAGGGCCCAATCCCAATTTTCCTTTATTTATGTATTTTAAAATTTCATCCCCAAATTATAGTGCAGGAGGGAAACAGTTATGGTATTGTCAAGGTTTTATTATACTAATAAATAAATGACAATATCCATTACCATTATTTTCATGGGCATAAATATATTTCAACACCCAAAATTAGGAAGAATATTATTTTAAAGTAAAGGAAAATTGTTTCCAAGGAAAGGTACTTTGTAAATTTATACTATCGTTGTAGTTCAATAAAGGACTTGAACTCAAATCCACTCAGGATTCAAACTCTGCCCCTGAACTCCAGAGCCTGCACTTTTAATCCCAATGTTTTACTGCAGTGGTTCCCAGAGCATCATCTGGGAACCTGTATCACTGGGGAACTTGTTGAAAACGCAGATTGTTGGGCCCTACCCCAGCTACTCAATCAGAAATGGGAGGCAGGAGTCCAGCAATCTGTGTTTTAACAAACCTGCCAGGAGATTCTGGTGTGTGCTGAAACTTGAGAACCTGTGCCATATGCCATTCTGAGACATGCAGTACTAATATACTATTATTTATTTTATACTTCTTTGGAAAAAATACTGTATATTCCCTAAAGACAAAAAATAATTGGATTCTTCAACTTTTATCCTCCACAGCATAGGTTACATTGTGGACCTCCATAAAACATTTACTAAATTGAAAAAGGAAGTGCTCCCCTTTGTCTTGGATGACTTAAATTCAATTGTCTAGAAAGATGAGATGCTAGATAAGAGAACTTTTTGAGATTCTTCACATCTCTGGCACCCTAATATCATTTCAGTCTTTCATTGTGTGGATTTGGGATAATCAGGAATTACATGAATATAAAACTAATATAGCATTTTGCTTGCATGTGTGATAATCATTAAAACACAGCATGAATCATAGCAACATATGGCATTTAAAAATAAGCTTTTCAATTATGCCAGGATATGCAGAGCTCACTTTGTTATCACAGAGTGCATAATATTGGTAAGTAAAGATTTGAAAAAAGTGACTTTCTTTAGAATACATTAGAAAGATTCCTTTTTCCTGCACATAGCGTTAGCACTGCGTCTGTCTCACTGGTGCAGAGCAGGAAGACAATACTCTCAACTACTTTTATTATTTTAATTAATTATTTTATTTTAATTGGAGAGTAATTACAATATTGTGATGGCTTTTGCCATACATTGACATGAATCAGCCAGGGGTACACATGTGTCCCCCCATTCTGAAACCCTTCCCACATCCTTCCCCACCCCATCCCTCTGAGCACCCGCAGCACCAGCTTTGGGTGCCCTGCTTCATATATCGAACTTGCACTGGGTCATCAATTTTACTCAACTACTTTTAAAGCAAAGCCCTTTAGAAGTACACAGTAGTATCACTGCTATGAGTGATATTACAGAACAGAAACCTTGCAAACCCACAACTAAATTACATTTTATGTGATCGACTCTAGATATTACATGTGATTGAGCACACATAAGATGCTTTGGGAAATATCGAGACTTATAATTATAAAAAGAATATGAAGTGGCATGGATATTCTGCAGTTTCTTATCAAGTCTTTAATTGAAGACTTCCCTCATTTCACTATCTCAAGAATGGCATTATATGCCCGTCACTGAAAGGGAGAGATAAACAAATTTGATGCTCATTTTAAATCTCTTTGCCAGTAACAACATCCTTCCCTAATCAGCCTAAGTTCTTATACAGAATTTGTTAGATTATAAGATTTAATAATATCTATTTACAGAGAATCCAAAGGGTACTTTACTATTAATAATAAGGACATTTGGGAGTGCATTATTATTTGCTAAATGTAATTGGCAACATACACTCAAAATGTTCTTCCCAGTATGATTTCTCCAATTTTTTTTTTTTTTTTTTTTGCAGAGGCTATGTTGGCACGGAGCAATGTGTTATGAAGATTATTTTTGTTGAAATTTCTGGTCATTTCAAAAAATAAATAAAATGAACATTTTTGTCAGATAAATTTGCTTTATTTTCACATCTTCAACTTTTAGATTCAAATTACAGAATTAACTTGGTTAATCCTGAGGTATAAGATCCATTCATTCGGTTTAAATAAAAGAGAAGATTTTTGTTATAAGGTCTCTGAGTTGCTTCCCAAGGAAGCAGGCAGGCTCAGGAGTGGAAAACTGGAATGAAGAATTGAGGCAGCCACCCCTGTCTTCACACACGTGGGCTCTTGTCTTTGTTTATACTAATTAATGGCTTCCTCATCCTCCCTTGTCTCCACTGAGTGGCTGACTCAGATTCCCCTAAAGCATCTCACTAAACATGTGGCCTCCAAGGCAGCCACCAGCCCACATTGCATGTATGTGTCAATTAGAAATAGGCTTCCTTCTTCGGTAACTAATTCCATCAGTCAGAGAATTATCATAATACAATGATTTTGTAGTAATAAGACTCTTTACCACTGAAAAAAATGTCAAATGAACATACAACATTTACAATGTGAATGGTGCCCCCCTTCCTTTAGACGTGATGCCCGAGTAGAAGGCATAACCAGCTCCACCGTGCAGTGCCCTGGCTCTGGGTCTGGTTTACATCTCTTCAGTTCAGACCTACATTTGGAAAGGAAGATTAACCAGGAGAGAGCCGTGTGACAGACTCACCCCTCTGTATGCAAATAGGAAGGGGTGTGTTCAGGCACAACATGACTGTCAGATGGGGTGATTAGCCATCACAGTTTGCCTGGAACTGATGGGTTTTGAGGGCAGAGGCCAAAGATAAAACTGAGAAAGTTCTGGACAAACCCAGATAAGCTGGTCACTCTGCAGTGATGGTTAACTATTCACAACACGTACAGTCCTCAACAACGAGTATAAGAGAGATTTTCAAAGAGGATACAATGACCATCATAGGCATTACTGTTTGGCATTGAATTACCGAAGCAACTTTGTTATTTTGAAATTGTGGAGACTCAACCCTGAAATACTTTTATTCCATTTGGCTTTATCATAAAATAATCCAATCTTTATATGGATATACTGGGTTATACATAACTCTGCTATTTCTTTTCCGTTCAAATTCTATTCTAACAAAGGACTTATTGTTCTATATTAAATTTGGGTGTTTTTTTTTTTGGTCTTGACATTTTGTATAAGTTATTGTTATCATTGCTTTTTCTTAGGAAGTTTTTGAAGTGTTCTATTTAAAAAATTATTTCAAAGAAAAAATATGTATTTGTTAACTGGATTGTGTCCAGTTGTTACAGTTCTCAGTGAAGATATTTATATATGATATTTAGATAAATAATAAAACATTTAGTTTCTCAAATTCATGTTTCTATCCAGTCTGATATTTAACACATAGAAGAAAAAGAAGTGAAGTAGAATTGGGTTTCTTCTCTGTTGAAGGGCGAGGAAGGACAAGAGTTATCCTTGGAGCCCTACTTTTCAATAAAAAAACAACTTAATTTAGGCTCATAATTTATATCTTTTACCTAAAATCAAACCAAAGAGAAGCAACAATAAAATCCCTTACTTTCAATTAAAACTGCCATCAAATAGTGTTTTAATCTATAACCTACTTCAAGTCCTATCAGAACAGGACTTATCAGAAATCTTAAACACCTACTGAGGAGTGTAATTGACCTGATATTAAATTTTTAAAAAGGAAAATACATTTGATAATTAAAACAAGAGTCTTAAACATACTTCAGTTCCTGCTGAGGGACCAGGTAAGTCATTGAGGGGGAGGCAAGCAGAGACTTAGAAAGGAGACAGGAGAAAGTATTTGGAACAAAGTGGGAAGGTCACGCTCCATGGTAAAAAGGAAGAGATGGTGAGAGGCAGATAAGGATAGGAATAGAAAAGAGAGTAAAGATACCTCCAGGAGATTCTGAAAAGAGCTAGTTTTTAAATTACTAGAAGCTCAGCAAACTGGGCTGTGAAATAAGACAGTTGGTGTCAAATCCCACTCTCATCCTGTATCAGCTCTGTGACCACATTTCTTCTTGTTTGAGCTGCAATTATTCCATCTATAAAATAGATGGAAATGCTTATTCCATGGAGCTGTTGTGAGGATTGCACCTACCATGTTTGAAGGTCTTGGAACATAATCGTTGCTCAATACATAGATTCCTTTATTCCTGTCGTGTCTTATTCTTTACTTTAAGAGTGTTACCATTATCTTTGAAATGCTAGTTATTAGATATC
Organism: Budorcas taxicolor; assembly: GCF_023091745.1. Classification (NCBI taxonomy): domain Eukaryota; kingdom Metazoa; phylum Chordata; class Mammalia; order Artiodactyla; family Bovidae; genus Budorcas; species Budorcas taxicolor. The sequence continues at coordinate 137,203,182 of NC_068911.1, read as the reverse complement.
ATGTTGCTTTTAAATTTTAATATAGTTCAAGTAACTATTTATGGAAGCTACCATAGAAGATGCCATGCTGGGTACTAGAGATAGGAAGATAAAATATTGTCCCAACCTCAAGATCTCAGAGCTTCCCAGGTGGCGCTAGTGGTAAAGAACCTGCCTGCCAATACATGAGACATAAGAGATGTGGGTTTGATGCCTGGCTTGGGAAGATCCCCTGGAGGAGCGCATGGCAACCCACTCCAGTATTCTTGCCAGGAGATTCCCATGAACAGAGGAGCCTGGTGGGCTACAGTCCATAGGGTTGCAAAGATTGGACATGACCGAAGTGACTTAGCATCCATACAAGATCTTAAAATCCTAGTACAATGGGAGAACTGAATAGAGAGAGGTATGTTTTAGGCAGGTGTGGTTAACAAGGCTATAGTGCCTGTGAGAGGGCTTCTTCAAGTCCTAAGATGAGCCTTCAGTTCAGTTCAGCTCAGTTGCTAAGTCGTGTCTGACTCTTTGCAACCTCCTGGACTGCAGCACACCAGGCTTCCCTGTCCATCACCAACTCCCAGAGTCTACTCAAGCTCATGTCCATTGAGTCGGTGAGGCCATCCAGCCATCTTATCCTCTGTCATCCCCTTCTCCTCCTGCCTTCAATCCCTCCCAGCATCAGGGTCTTTTCAAATGAGTCATCTCTTCACACCAGGTGACCAAAGTATTGAAGTTTCAGCTTCAACATCAGTCTTTCCAATGAATATTCAAGACTGATTTCCTTTAGGATGGACTGGTTGGATCTCCTTGCAGTCCAAGGGACCCTCAAGAGTCTTCTCCAACACCACAGTTCAAAAGCATCAATTCTTTGGTGCTCAGCTTTCCTTATAGTCCAACTCTAATATCCATACATGACTACTGGAAAAACCATAGCTTTGACTAGACAGACCTTTGTTGGCAAAGTAATGTTTCTGCTTTTGAATATGCTGTCTAGGTTGTTCATAAATTTTCTTCCAAATTTGAACAGGCACACAAATTACTGATATAGTTTGTTACTACGTAGATTTTGAGTCAGTAGGTCTCAAATGACTCCTGAGATTCTGCATTTCTAACAAACTCCAAGATGATGTCAAGGCTGTTGGTCCGCAGATCACACACTGAGCAACAAGTGCAAAAGTGGTTCCCCACCCTGCCAGCACATTAGAATCACCTGAGGAGTGTTAACAAAAATGACTGATGCTCGATTCCCACTTCTGAAATAAACTGATTGCATTGGTCTGGGGAGAGACCCATGCAAACTTAGATTTTAAAGGCTCTCCAGGCGATTCTAATGTGTATCCGGGGTTGACACCTTGGTCTTATATAATGAACTAGACCAAGAGTCTTTGACAAGAAGACAACTTTGCAGAAAGAAAGAAAAGCATGTGGAAGAAGTGTGAATGTGTGGATCCAAATAATGCATTTAGGAGATTACTCATCATTCAATTTGAAGTTATGGTTGAAACAAAGGATAAGAGTGCAGATGAGAGATGAGATTGGATGGGTAGGCCAGGGCCAAATCATGGAGGCCCACACTCAGGACTTCACCTTTTTTCAATGGACAATGAGGATTTGGTAAAATGAAGTGACCGCATATCAAATGTTTCTTTGACAGGTGATTTGCTTCATCTCTGTTAGGTACAGAAATTCTCAATTCTAGCTACATACGTCTTTTACCTTTTGAAAACCTTTTTATCATGGTAAAATGTATATAACAGGAAGTTTATAATTTAAATTAGTTGTAATTTTAATTATAATTGTAACTATTTTAAGTGTACAATTTAGTGTGCAATAAAAGACATTCACAGTATCAGTAACCACTACTGCTATATATTTCTGAAACTTTTCTATCACCTTAAAGAGAAGCTCTCTAACTGCTAAACTTTTCTCTTCCTCCCCACCCACCCCCACCCCCCCAGCCCCTGGTAACTTCTATTTCGTGTCTCTCTGAATTTGCTTATTCTAGATGCTTCACGTAAGAAGAATCATACAGAATTTGTTCTTTTGTGTCTGGCTTATTTCACTTAGCATAAGGTTTTCAAGGTTCATTCACGTTATAGCATATATCAGAATGGCATTCCTTTTTACAGTTGAATAGTGTTTCACTGTGTATATACACACACCTTAATTATTTATCCATCTGTCTGTTGATAGACACTTGAGTTACTCCCTGTATTCGAATATTGTGAATCATGCTACTAAGAGCATGCAATTCTAGTTATTTATTAGAATAACATGTTAGCTATCACCTCAGGCCAAATAAGATAGTCTAGAAATTATGTGCAATCATGGTTGTGACTTTAAACCTCCCACAAGTGATTCTATTGCATAGCCAGGGATGTGAACCACTGATTTATATACAGCTAATTGAATGCAATTCCCTGGAGCAATTCCTTTAAGGGCTGTTTCTCAAGACAATGTATAGGATTTAGTGTATAGGTGATCACCTGGAGAGCTTGTTGAAAAGGGCTGATCCCAGTTCCCAGACTGGGGAGAGCCTGATTCATGAAGTCTTGGACAGATCTTAGGAACCTTGTTTATAAACAAGATGCCTTTTAGGGGATTCTAATATAGGTGCGTGTAACTCCACCTTAAGGAATGCTGACTTCAAGATCGTTTAGCTTGACATAGAGAAACTGTATGTCCTTGTGACATTCTGATGACTGTGCCATTCTGCTTTTTAATTACTTTAAGCCATTTGTCATAGGATAAACTAAAGGAAAGCATAGCGATGGCTCAGAAAAGTTCTTTGCTGTTACAGAGAAAAAAATCCAGGACCAATTGAAACATTAGCTCTTATGGTACTTATTATAAAAGTAATGCACTATCCACAGAGCTGACTTAGGGATTTTGGTTCATTTGTGAGTTCTTTCCCTTGTTGTATGAATTAGTCCTGATGTTTGATGGATTTTGTAATACATGTAGATTGCATCTACCAGTCAGTTAAAACAAATAGGTGTTAAAAAGAAACATCAGTGCCTTATATTTTTCTGACCCCTATTTTGTATTGTGTCACAAGTGCACATAGTATAGTGACATTTATCCAGTTGTGCCTGGATTCATTTAACTGGCATTTATTTTGTAATACTTTAGATCATAATATTTAAATATACAATATAAAAAAGGTTATACTATATAAAAAGTTATATACTTATAACATTTTTAAGGAACAAAAACACTTCTTTTTTACATGCTTTGTTTTCTCAAGTCCCACTTTCAGGGGTTTTGATCAATTATCTCACACCTAGATGCCTACATAATAGAGTGACAATGCATTTTGCACATCCTTGTGTTCACTACAATAAAAAAGCTTTCACATTCTTTCAACCTCCTTCTCTGGTTATTGCATAGCAAGGTTATTGGTTTTGATGTGTCAGACATGAGGAAAATTCTCTGTCTTTACAAGCATGGGCAGAAATGTACTTCACTTAGTGTAAAATTATTAAGGATGTAATTTTGCACTCAAACTTCGATTACAATAATTCTTTCAGTTAACATGCCCTGTTTCTTGTTTGCTTGGGTCCTTAAATCTGACAGTCTTTCTTTCTTTAAGAGAACTAATAGAATTTTGCCAAAATACAGCTTGGAGAGAAATGAGGAGTTGGCAGTTTTACTACTCCTTTCTTATTTTTATTATCCTCTAAGTTGACCCCTTGTGTTTTGACAGTTTTCAAAAAAATGCTCTCACAACTTTGCTGTGTCTCAAGAATGACAAGTTCATGATGAATTTTGAGTGTTTTGTCAAAGCTGAGTCACACAAGCACATGGTTTCTTTCTGAGGACATCCTGGAATGGACACAGAAAAGTACTTATGTGACAACTTTGAGAGTGAGTGTAAGTGATATAACCTTCTTCATTTGATTCCTGAAATAAGGATACCCAATATTCTGGGACTAAAACCTACAGAGGATCTGGTCCTCTTGTAGGGTCTTCTGGGAAAATCTTATCAAGATGATGATGGAACGCAAACCATCTCTTAAGAGGGACAGATGATAAGTGAATTATGGATGTCTAACCTAAAGAGAAAAGAGATTCAGTAGGGGACCTATTCATTGTCTTCCAAGGCCAGGAAGAATGCCAGATCTTGCTGTCCACGTGATGCTGTCCATGCAATGAGAGCATAATTCTCTGAATCATGAAAGCATCCTTAGTACTTGGAGTCGATTTCTATTATTTGCCAATGAGCCTGGTCTCTGGGACTAAGGAGCAAAGTTACTCTTGAGCCCTTTTCCTGGAGTCCAGCCAGTAGCTTTCACCAGCTCCAACATCATTGTCCTGGCATTTGGTTTCAGACGATAGCATCCTATAAAACTATTCTAGTTTGAAATAAGAGGGAGGATTTTTACTTTTTTTTCTTTCCAGTGGGAGCTTGTTGTCGAAGCCATAAATCCTGAAAAATTATTAAATTTTAAAATAATAAGACTATGGAAAACATATCTTTCCAGTGGAGGTTTCCAGCCAAAGTTTCTGTAAAGTCTCCAGCAGACTCAGTGACCTTTTGCAGGACTTCCTGAAACCCATGGGGTGTTTGATGGATATTTATATCGCCACACTTGTCAAACTAATGTCACTCAGTAAATACAATGGGTGATACAACAAAATTAATTATTCAAATATTATTATTAGAACAAAAAGCACTGTGCATTTTTGGGAATGCCACATCTTTGTTGGAATAGGCAGTTTGTTGAGTAACTGATACTAACAGGGAATCACTTAGACTGCATGTCATACTTTATGTTTATCTGACCTCAGGGTCAAAGTTATGTGCCACTGAGACTCTTGTTGGTCTTCAACTGTCACCCTGGAGGGTGTGTATGCTCACCAATCAACTAACATTCCTGCGGCTCCCTTAGAACCTTCTCATGCAAGCTCCACAAATTTCATTTCGTTAATAGTCTTCTAGAAGACATAACTCTGACTTGCTGTGGTCATTCTGTCACTCAGTCATAAGCATGAAAAGGGATAACATATCCATGGAATCACCTCTACCCAAAGTCAGGTTTTCAGGGTTGCTGGTCTGAAAAGCAGATCTTGTTTCCTCAGCCAAAGTCATACTAACCAAACACATAGCAAATCTATGTCTACACCAGAGGATTAATTTCCATGAAAGCTCAAACCACCTCATTGGACTGGATAATCATTTCCCTAGATCAGCACATCCTGTCCCACTGAGCAAATGTATATGGGAAGGTGCTTGATCATCAGAGGTTCACGTTGGTGACTCTATCATCCAAGCACAATGATATGTGTGATGAATAGCATCAAACAGCTGTTGAGTGCTTCCTATGTATTAGGTGCATCCTAAATTGGGCTCTAGTCATCACGGACTTCTATAGTCCTTATGTGCTTCTCAGTGTTTGAAATGCATTCATATTTTACTGTCCATGGAGTAAGTAATATTCTTATCACCATCTCCATTTTACAGATGAGAAAACAAGCCCAGAGGGTTTGAGTCATCGAACTGGTAAGAAAGAAGTGGGATTTGAACACAGGCATACCTTCTATTCTTGCCCTCTACACCCCTCTGCTCCGTGTGGTGTTTCTAATACACTTTCACGTTTTGCCCAATGAGTCCCTCTTCCCAGATGACTGACATGAACTCTGAAACATTGGCCCTCACGCTCATTTTCTGGATTTCTAAGCTGCAAATTCCACACAGTTGACATACATTTTCTTAGGCTATGTTAACCCCATGATTAGCCAATGCCAAGACCTTATCTTACTGCTTTTAGCCTGCGCCTTCCCTGTCCATGTGACTTTTGCATGTATCTGATCTTATTCATCACATGCCAGCTGTATTAGTCTGTCTCTCAGGGTGCCAGGGATGCCCCTCTAACAGGAAGACCCGCATTATATTTCTTACGTGTATATTCAAAAGTGGGTCTTCCCTGGTGGCTCAGGAGTTAAGAATCTGCCTGCAATGTAGGAGACACGAGTTTGATCCCTGGGCTGAGAAGATCCCCTGGAGAAGGAAATAGCAACCCAGTCCAGTATTCTTGCCTGGGAAATCCCATGGACAGAGGAGCCTGGAAGTTAGCAGTCCAAGGTGTCGCAAAAGAGTTGGACACAACTTAGCAACTAAACAACAACAACATATTCAAAAGTACCAGGAGAGGGAATTAGCTGGTGGTTCAGTAGTTAGGACTTGACACTTTCACTGCTGGGGCCCCGGGTTTGATCCCTATATCTGAGAACTAAGATCCTGCATGCTGCACTGCATGGCCCAAAGTAAATAAATAAATATAAATTAAAAACAAAAATACCAGGAAAATTTGCCCACAGTGAAACACACCAATTAAAATTTGAAAGGGAAGAATAGGGGAGAATGTGATGAACAAATCATAATATTCAATATATTCTGCATAATACATAGTCCTAGAATCTTTGCTAATATGATTGATAAATTCAGCTCTCATTTTATTTCATTTTTCTGAGCACCATGTCTGGCAATACACATCGAGTAAGAAGCAGCTATTGAACTTGGAGAACTGTCTAAAAGGTGGAAAAAGAAATTGGTGTATAAACCTCATATAAGCCAAAGAGACAGCTTGTAATTATCCCTTCACTTCTCTGAGAGAAAAATAGCAAATAATGTCAATGGAACAGGCACTTGCAATGACAGATTTCTGTCAATATCAGTTGGTGGAGTATATTCCATTTGCTGGTCAATGCACTTTCTGATAAACAGAGGCTGTAGCTGTGCTTATGCAATGGCAAGTAAAAAGCTCCTTCCAAACAGTCAGGGGCTTCCAGACATTGCAGTATTTATTATAATGTGTTAAAAATAAGATTTAAAAATATATTTCTCACATTTTTTTCTGGTTTTAGCATTGTGGCACAATCTCTGAATCTATATTCTGTGGCTTAAATCGTTTATATACATTAAGTATTTTAAGTCTGTATAGCAAGCTGAACTTTGATTATTCCTGGCATTATTTTGCAGTTAGTACGGTACCAATGAAAGTAACTGTTAAGTGTTGCTGTTCAGTCGCTAAGTCCTGTCTAACTCTTTGTGACCCCATGCACCACAGCCCACAGGCTTCTTTGTCCTTCACTATTTCCCGGAGTTTACTCAAATTCATACCCACTGAGTCAGTGATGCTCTCTAACCATCTCACCCTCCGCTGCCCTCTTCTTTTGCCTTCTATCTTTCCCAGCATCAAGGTCTTTTCCAATGAGTCATCTCTTCATATCAGGTGGCCAAAAGAGTGGAGCTTCAGCTTTAGCATCAGTCCTTCTAGTCAATGTTCAGGGTTGATTTCTTTAGGATTGACTAGTTTGATCTCTTTGCAGTCCAGGAACTCTCAAGAATCTTCACCAGGACAATTCAGGGCTCAGCCTTCTTCCGTACATGATTACTGGAAAAGCCATAGCTTTGACTATATGGACCTTTGTTGGCAAAGTGACGTCTCTACTTTTTAACATACTGTCTAGGTTTGTCATAGCTTTCTTTCCAGAGAGCAAGTGTCTTAATCTCATGGCTGCAGTCACCATCCACAGTGATTTTGGAGCCCAAGAAAATAAAACCTGTCACTGTTTCCACTTTTCCCTCCTTCTATTTGCTATGAAGTGGTGGGACCAGATGCCATGCTCTTAGTTTTTTGAATGATGAGTTTTAAGCCAGTTTTTTTTCACTGTCGCTGGATGTTTTAAGTAACTAGAAATAAAAGGCAGATACTTTGAATACAATTAAACCATTTAAAAGAACCTACTGGAAGGTAAAATGACTATAGCAAATCAGAAGTCTTTTTTGAAATCAGAGAAATACAAATGAAAAGTCATTCAGTGAGTTTCTCAAATTAGTAAACCTGAGAAAGCTCGATTTTATAAAAGATCTGGGAAAACAGAAACACTTAGAAGTTGGAAACACAATAGAAGTTGGCACAACAGATTGACTGCAGCTTTCTGGAGGACAATTTGGTAGTAGGTTTTGGGAGCTTCTGAACCATAATTTGTCTCTCTTTCATGTAGGAATTCCAGTTTTGGAAAAAAAAACCTAAAATGTAACCTAATAGAGACCAAACTAAGTGGTCTCTTACACAGGTGTATTCCTGTATAAAATAGTAAAAATTTGACGGTAACTCAGATGTACTGCAGAAGGGAAACAGCTAAAACAAGTTGTGGTATCGTAAGAAATGTAACAATCAAGCAAGTATTAAACATACATATGTGAGCTTTATCAACATACAGAAATATGTGAGTGAAAAGAACAATTATAATGTCAACCCAAAGACCTAATACACTGAACTACAGAAAAACCTTTAACTGTAATTTACTTAAAGTCTAGAAAAAATTGATGGATGTAGGAGTTAAAACTTTACTAGTGTGTGTTTTGCTTCTTTATTAATTTTATATTACTTAAATTTTCCTTGGCTTGCTCAGTTGTGTTATATCAAGACAAACATAGGAACTAAAGGAACACATTTCAGGAGTGGGTCAATCTTAGATCTAAATGGAATTACTCCAAACACGTCTGATGTGATCCCGAATGGAGCTGCCTGGGAACCGCTTCTGATAAAAACATTAGGAGAAGGCACATGGGGAATAAAAAAGAGAGAGAGAAGTACATGCATGTAAGGTTGGGAAAAATAGTCTGAGCATTCATCATCCTTGGCTGAAACATACATCTGAGAGCCATCCCACCCATAACTAGTCACAAATGCTCTGCCAAAATAAAAAAGTAAAATAGCAGCATATGCTGGAAATTTTTCTGTTTTTATGACATGCAGAGAGACATTTTCTTTCATATATTCCCTTCTTTCAAACTGCTGAGAATCCAGCCCTTGCTTTGCTGTGATTTCAGACTTTTTTATGGGCGAATGTTCGACTTCTTTTTCACCCTGCACAGTGATCTTCAGCATCCAGGCTGAAGGTGTCTGTTTGATATTTCAAAAATATACTTGGTATACCAGAGCCTCTATTTCCATTTATATTCCCCCCCTCCCTATCACCACCATTTACCATTTACTGGGTGTTCTACATATAGTCAGATTTGCTTCAGTTGCTGTCATTACGAATATTAAAAATAGAGTTTCAAATGAAAACACATATCTTTCTCTATGCTGTACATTTCTCTGAGAAGCACAACACTGCATAATTTCTCAAATGCAATCCCATTTTCATCTTGCCAGCAATTTGGCAGTTCTCAAAAGGTTACTGCTCTGAATTTGTTTTCTTTGTAATCTTGTAGTCCATTTGTTCTGCCTTAATGCTGAAAATCTATGTAAGATCTTGACCTCCATATGCCATACACCAGAAGATTTACCCTTTTCTTTAAAGTTTTCTTCTACACTAAAATGAGAACAGAGAAAGCATTTCATGACTTGTTAAAATGTCATATGGATTAGACATTTAAGGTTAAAATCAAGGGGGTCTCAAACCTTAGGTAGGGTTTAGCTACCTGCTGTACCTCTTAGGGCTGGTTTTTTTAAACTATAAATATCTTTCTAAGTTTCTAGGACACATACAAAAAATTCATATCTTTGAAAGGAAAGGTGCAGTTAATCTATCAGTCCTATTAGTTACATTGCCCTGAAGGTAATTCATCTATATTTTAATGACCATGTAAAAAGGATGGTTACAGGGTTGTAAATGAAAACCCCAAAAATAAAAGCTAGCCCAATGTACAAACCAGCGGGGGGATGAGTATTTAAATGAAAGGGACACTTTCTGTGTCATCTGCCTACTTCCTATGCATTTTTGGGACACTGAGTGTTCCCAAGCATCCGTGTGACACCAGGTTCTGTGGGGCTAACCGACTGTAAAGGTGAGTTTCCTAACCTCAAAGTTGTTTTTTAATTGGGAGAGAGAGAATGAACACTTCTAAAATAATTAGAAAATAAGAAACGTTTAATCCTGTGACTATATAAGTATTTAGGGACAGGAAAGAACTGCTGGTTGGAGGGGCAGACATGTTTTATAGAAGAATTAGAGAGTGAGGTGGGCATTGAAGAAGAGGATGGAAAGAGAGGAGCTAAAAACTCACAAGAGGAATTGGGATGGAGCAGACAGGTGCTGGGGTGGCAGGCAGAGGAAGAGCATGGGCAGAAATGCCAGGGAAGGATGGCTAAGCGAATGGTAGGAAAGGCGGTGAGATGAGGGCTGAGGACAGTGATGGAGGTCTGCACTCCATATGGTAGGCACTGGGGGAGCTGCCGGGGCTTTGCTAAGAGAAAACGGTACTCTAGGAAAACTCTTCTAGCCCTGGCTGCGGAGTAGGTGAATGCAGAGATGAGGGTCAGAGAGTTCCCCTCACTCATGCAGACCTGAGTTCCATGAATGTTTCCTTTCTTGGAGAGAGAACAAAGGGAAAGTTTGAGGATGGAAGTTCTTCATGGTGGTTCCATCTAAGGAATAGAGTTAGCTGAGGTGGAAGGTCAGGGGTTGGCAAATGGGGCACTTTTGCATTTGATATTATACTCTTTATACACTTCAGGACAATTTTGTGTATGTGTGTGTGTGTGTTTTGAAAAGGCCATGTGTTATTTTTATAGAAAAATTTTAAGTGTAGTCCTAAGATTTATGGAGGACTTTGAAAATGATGACATGGCTGACAAATGGGGTAAGCATGGAAGGAAGCTGGCTTTGTTGGTAGATGTATCTGTGCATACAGGACTTCCCAGGTGGCTCAATGGTAAAGAATCTGCCTGCCAAGAGGGAGACACAGGTTTGACCCCTGGGTTGGGAAGATCCCCTAGAGAAGGAAATGACAAGCTACTCTAGTATTCTTGCCTGGGAAATCCCATGGCCAGAGGAGCCTGGTGGGTTAGAGTTCAAGGGGTTATAAAAGAGTCAGACATGACTTAGAGACTAAACAACAACAGCATCTGTGTGCACACACACACACACATACACACACGCACACACACACACACACATACACACACGCACATGCATCTCTCCAGGTCCAACGTGCATAGCACACATGTCCTTAATCAGCTACTTTCTGTCTCCCAGATCCTGGCTCCTTGTGGACCCAGAGCTTTTTTGCCTCGTGCCCGCCCCCTCCTGTGATGTCTCTGTCACTCTATCTCCGGTTCCCCTCTGCCAAAAAGATCTGGGTTTTGCAGTGGCTTCTCAGTTGTCACGGTCTGCTTGAAGATATTCTGCTGAGTCTTTCTCAAGTTTCTGCAGCCTGAAGTGCCCACTGTCCTTTGCATCCTCCCAGCGCCATGAGGGCTGCTCTGCGATCCATCTTCCACACTTGTCTGACTTGGTGAAACTGACTTGCAGTCCAAAGTGCTCCAGTGCTGGTGGCTTGGCCTGACGCCAGGACTTCGTTGACTGCAGCCCAGTGTGTAGATTAATGTTCACAGGGCCCACATTCGCTAACGGGTAATCAGGCTTTCCAACTGATTTCAGAATTTATAGAAGAGATGGCCCTGCCCCTGTAATATGCAACAGTGGCATCATACATATGAATTAAGAGACTGCAAAATAAATCAAGCCCCAGAACCTTTAGAGGCTTCATGTATGCCAGCTGGTCAGCGGGAGCTTTGTGATATAAACAGTAAACAGTGAACAGGCAAAGATTTATTTGTTTGAACTCCAACATGTATGCATGACTTTGCATTAAGAAAGCTCTGAGGAGACTGCACCACATTTTGTGGGAACAGACAAGGGGTGGAGAGAAAAGTGGTTGGAAGTGGTGATTTGGCCAGCATTAATCACAGAGTAGCAATGGTTTCTTTAAGAACTGAGGTTAAAACTCCTAATGCATGACCACAATAGATGTGTGTTTAAGGATAAGATGTAGCCTCGTGTGGATCGACTGTTAGCTACACAATCCCATGAAAGTTTTAATTTTTTTCCCCCTCTTAAGTTCTGAGCCTTTCCAGAGAAATAATGTGCCTATGAAATAATAGAACTTTATTTAATGCTTTTTTCATCAAATCATATAAAAATAATTAGACTACAAAAAGTCAAAAGCTTTAACATTTAAAATTGTTTATGAAATTGTAGGACAAGTATTGCTTATGATGTTCTGAAAAAGAAGCCTTGAAATCAAGCAAAATCTATAGATTTTAAAGAGTCATATGTATTTTTTTGGTCCTAAACTTAAATACTTTGTTACCATAAAAAAATACAAAACATGCTTAGAAATAGGATGAAATATATACTATTTATGAGATTTTGGGTAAAATCAGAACACTTGACAAAAATTTTTAAGTAATTTTACAGTTTAGGGAAAATTTTTCCCTGAAAAGAATTACTGAGATTCCAGGAAATTCCAGGCACTGTGCCAGAGGCAAAACCTAAAGAAGACCGATGGGTCCTGCCTTTTAAAGCTTATGTCCTAATGGGAAGTGAAGTGAAGTCGCTCAGTCGTGTCCGACTCTTTGCGACCCCATGTGCAGTAGCCTGCACCAGGCTCCTCCGTCCATGGGTTTTTCTGGGCAAGAGTACTGGAGTGGGTTGCCATGAAAACAGAAACAAATAGTAAACAAATACATGAGATAATGTTAATATGTAATACTTTCCGTGAAGGCAATAAACAGCATGTTGTGAGAGATCTGGATGGTGGGCAAAGGAGGTAGTCAGGGAGGACTTCTCTGAGGTGGTGACATTGATGCTGTGATTTAAAGGATGCGGGTGAGCCAGTAATGCCCATATGGATGGAAGCACATTCCAGGAGGAGGGAATAGTGAGTAGAGGTAGTGAAAGGAGGTCATTGTACTTGGGGCTGAAATTAGGGGGACATTCCCTAGTGGCTTCAGTGGTAAAGAATCCACTTGCAATGCAGGAGATACGGGTTTGATCCCTGGGTCAGGAAGATCCCCTGGAAAAGGAAATGGCAACCCACTACAGTATTCTTGCCTGGGAAATCCCATGGACAGAAGAGGCTGGTAGGCTACAGTCCAAGGGGTCACAAGAGTCGGACACGACTTAGCAAGTAAACCACCACCATCAGGGAGACGCTGGCCTGTTCTGGGATCTTTATGGCCATCACAAGGAATGATGCAAAAGAAAGCCACAGGAACATTTTGAGTAGTAAAGAGATCTGATCTACATGCTGCCATTTACATTTTTAAGGGCTTATGTTGGCTCCTTGAGAAAAATGTATTGGAGGGAATGAGAGCTGAAACAGAGAGCCCCAGGAGATTGGTGGGACCATCCAAGGCAGAGGGGGTGGCAGCTTGATGTGGTGGATGATATGAAGATGGGGAGATGCATACTCGAGTATGTTTGCAGGTAAAACTCACAGGACTTGGATAAGGGCCGAACCCTAGGTTTTTGGCTTCAGTAATGCTGGAGTGCATGGCTATGCACTGGGGTGAGAAGTCTGATGGAGGAGCAGACTTGGGGAAGAGGAAGAGGATCAAGAGGATCTGATGAAAGTCTAGGCTGAGGTTCCTATTTAACATCCAAGTGAAGATACTAAGAACAGGGAAGTGGATATGAAGTCGGGGTTTGAAATGTTGATAGGAGACCATCAGCATATGAATTTAAAGCCAAAAGTCAGGATGAATTCCTCTAGGAACACTGGGTGGGTAGACAAGAAGAAGACCTAGAATTAAAAATAGGTAGAGAAAGCACCAGGAACTGGAATATAGAAAACCATGAGTATATGCTGTTTTAGGAAGAAGAAGGGAACGTGATTAACGTCGATCCTGAAAATTCAAGCAAGATGAAGTCAGAGAAATAGACTTTGAATTAAGTAACCTAGAAAATAGCAATTATAGTAAAAATGAAGCCAGATTGAAGTTAGGTGAAGAATGAATGTGGGATAAAGTTCTAGGTGCAGCAAAATTAGCAACTCATTTGAGGAGTTTGGGTGAAAAAAAAAAAACAGTGAAATAAGAGGTAACTGAAGGGGGAATACAGAAGTGCACAGAAGCCTGTAGTCTTTGCCCATTTTAAAACAGATATTTAATACAGAACTGGTTTAAATGCATTGTGATACATCTGTACAATAGCATTAAACAGCTGTAAAACATAATGAGTAAGATGCATACCTTTAAGTGAGAAAGACAAGTGCAGAATAATCCTAGTATGCTACCTTTGTTTTCAAAAGGGGAAAATGAACATATTTATTTATATTTGTAACTACATCTATGCATAAAGTATTTCAAGAAGGATATGTTAGATGGTGAAAATGCTGCCTGTCGCTACAGTAGAGAATGAAGTAATTTGAGCACACTTGGGAAAGGGAGGCTCTCCTTTGTAAACCTTTTTGTGCCTTTCAAAACATGAATGATGTAAATTCATCATTTTCCAAAAATTAAATAAATAGCCTCTGCTAGAACATGTTTTGGTGACCAAGCAGAGACAGAAATCATTTGATGGTGCAGGAAATAGAAATGATAACTACGGAGTGATGTCTACTCGGAGTGAGAGGAGGTGGGTATCAGAATCCCCATGAAAGAAGCCCACTTGGCCACGAGCGAGAACTCTCTTTCCTATACAATAGAATGTAACAAGCAGGTTTGTACATTTGGTGATGGGGGAATAAAGATGTTTGGTTCAGATGGTATTTATTTTGTGAATGAAGGAAGAGACATCAGTTGGGTGCAGAGAAATGATAGAAGTAGGGAGAGTTTCATGGTCTCAAAAGATGAGCCATACTCCCTAAGGAAAAAGAATATAATTGATGAGTAAAATTGAGTGGTCATAAACTGAAAGCAACAGTAGTCAGTCTGGTTGTTTAATATTTTCCAGTCACAATGAGCTGGCCAGGTGTGTGTCAAGCCAGGGGATGGTTAAAATGTTACAATTTCCAGTCTGACTAAGGCCAAGCAGGGCAGAAGTTTAGGATATCTGCATCTGTGATTCAGAAAAGGACCTTGGAGTCTAGCTGGATAAATCAGAGAAAGAAGACCAGGATAAAGACCTGTGGATAGTTAAAAATAGGAGGATCCAACAAATTGGAGATGTCATGATATGGATGAATTGTTGCAATGGAGGTACACAGCTCTCTCAAAAGAGAGTGACAGGACTTCTCTGATGTTCTAGTAGTTAAGAATCTACCTGCCAGTGAAGGGATCATGGGTTCAATCCCTGGTCCAGGAAGATTCCATATGTGGGAGGGCAACTAAATCTATGCACTGCAACTGCTGAAGCCCCTGCACCCTAGAGCCAGTGCTTTGCAACAAGAGAGGCCACTGCAGTGAGAAGCCCTCACACTGCAACTAGAGAAAGCCCGAGCACAGCAAGGAAGATCCAGTGCAGCCAAAATTAATGAATTAATTAACTAAAAAAGAAGGAGAGTGACTAGAAGGACAGGGAATGGTGACTAAGAATGAGATCGAGAAACAGTGACGACAGACCAGAACACAACCAAGTGAGGAGATGGCCGAGGCAGATGGAGGAAAATGATGGTGGCAAACATGTGCGCCTGCTCAGTCATGCCCGACCTTTGTGACCCCATGGACTACAGCCTGCCAGGCTCCTCTGTCCATGGAATTTTCCAGTCAAGAAGACTGGAATGGGTTGCCATTTCCTCCTCCAGGGGATCTTCCTGACCCAGGGATCAAACCCATGTCACCTGCATTGCCGGGCAGATTCTTAACCACTGAGCCAGGGATCAAACAGGCCCCCCCACCTCCCACCCCTCCCCCGCCACACACACACACACACACACTGGGCTGTTCAATGGGGGCTTGGGATGTTCAGTTCTGTTCAGCAGAGTCACTCAGTTGTGTCTGACTCTTTGTGACCTCATGAACCACAGCACGCCAGGCCTCCCTGTCCATCACCAACTCCTGGAGTCCACCCAAACCCACGTCCATCGAGTCGGTGATGCCATCCAACCATCTCATCCTCCATCGTCCCCTTCTCCTCCTGCCCTCAATCTTTCCTAGCATCAGGGTCTCTTCAAATGAGCTGAGTGCTGAAGTCCTCCGTAACGGTGTGGGGAGGAGTGGTGACGGCTGAACAGCTCAAGTGGGTAGTAGACGTCTTGAGCTTCACCTGAGTGGGGTTTTCTAAGGAGGAAAGAGAAATAGTTTGGAAGCCATGATGATAGGGGAGGAGACGGGGGAGGAAAGATCTACAGAGAGGCATGTGTGCCTCTCCCTGAGGGGACATAGGGCCTGCACTATCCTCAGGGAACAGAGCAGCTGCAGGAGGACTGAGAAGAGTTTGAGGAGACCTAGGCATTTCCCGAGAAGTCCTGTGTCCTGGGGCACAATGACATGTAACTGATAATCTCCTACCTTCTTTGACCTCACTTCTTTCTCACCCAGCCAAACAACCACACCTTTGCACCTGGAGCTGAGGTTCTTATCTTTTGACCTGAATCCCCTGACTCACTACAGATTCAAAGTGGTTCCAGGTGGAGGTTAGCCATGGCTCCCTAGATTTCTGTGCATTGGAGGACATCACCTAGCAACTCGGAGTTATTTGGGTGGTGACAGAGTATAGCCCAGGGGAAAAGAGATTCCATGGGAGCCATGTAAGGTAAGGATTACACTGACAAGTTGTTGTCAAAAGTTGAGCATACCATTGTGCCCACATGCAAATAGGTACAGAAAGGCTCCCTTGGGCACCTGAGCTTTTGTGCAATAGGTATGTAGGCCTCTGCACTTACTCAGAGCTAATTAATGCACCTTAGTACGTTAGGTCATCAGAGGGCAGACACACTGAAACCATACTCACAGAAAACTAGTCAATCTAATCACACTAGGGCCACAGCCTTATCTAACACAATGAATCTAAGCCATGCCCGTGGGGCCACCCAAGATGGGCAGGTCATGGTGGAGGGGTCTGACAGAATGTGGTCCACTGGAGAAGGGAATGGCAAACCACTTCAGTATTCTTGCCTTGAGAAACCCATGAACAGTATGAAAAGGAAAAATGATAGGATACTGAAAATGAACTCCCCAGGTCAGTATGCCCAATATGCTACTGGAGATCAGTGGAGAAATAACTCCAGAAAGAATGAAGGGATGGAGCCAAAGCAAAAACAATACCCAGCTGTGGATGTGACTGGTGATAAAAGCAAGGTCCGATGCTATAAAGAGCAATATTGCATAGGAACCTGGAATGTCAGGTCCATGAATCAAGGCAAATTGGAAGTGGTCAAATAAGAGATGGCAAGAGTGAATGTTGACATTCTAGGAATCAGTGAACCAAAAATGGACTGGAATGGGTGAAATTAACTCAGATGACCATTATATCTACTACTGCGGGCAGGAATCCCTCAGAAGAAATGGTGTAGCCATCATGGTCAACAAAAGAGTCTGAAATGCCGTACTTGGATGCAATCTCAAAAATGACAGAATGATCTCTGTTCGTTTCCAGGACAAACCATTCATATCACAGTAATCCAAGTCGATGCCCCGACCAGTAACACTGAAGAAGCTGAAGTTGAACGGTTTTATGAAGACCTAAAAGACCTTTCAGAACTAACAACCAAAAAAGATGTCCTTTTCATTATAGGGGACTGGAATGCAAAAGTAGGAAGTCAAGAAATACCTGGAGTCACAGGCAAATTTGGCTTTGGAATACAGAATGAAGCAGGGCAAAGACTAATAGAGTTTTGCCAAGAAAATGCACTGGTCAGAGCAAACACCCTCTTCCAACAACACAAGAGAAGACTCTACACATGGACATCACCAGATGGTCAACACCGAAATCAGATTGATTATATTCTTTGCAGCTAAAGATGGAGAAGCTCTATACAGTCAACAAAAACAAGACCAGGAGCTGACGGTGACTCAGATCATGAACTCCTTATTGCCAAAATCAGACTTAAATTGAAGAAAGTAGGGAAAACCACTAGACCATTCATGTATGACCTAAATCAAATCCCCTATGACTATACAATGGAAGTGAGAAATAGATTTAAGGGCCTAGATCTGATAGATAGAGTGCCTGATGAACTATGGACTGAGGTTCGTGACATTGTACAGGAGACAGGGATCAAGACCATCCCCATGGAAAAGAAATGCAAAAAAGCAAAATGGCTGTCTGGGGAGGTCTTACAAATAGCTGTGAAAAGAAGAGAGGTGAAAAGCAAAGGAGAAAAGGAAAGATATAAGCATCTGAATGGAGAGTTCCAAAGAATAGCAAGAAGAGATAAGAAAGCCTTCCTCAGTGATCAATGCAAAGAAATAGAGGAAAAGAACAGAACGGGAAAGACTAGAGATCTCTTCAAGAAAATTAGAGATACCAAGGGAACATTTCATGCAAAATTGGGCTTGATAAAGGACAGAAATAGTATGGACCTAACGGAAGCAGAAGATATTAAGAAGAGGTGGCAAGAATACACAGAAGAATTGTACAAAAAAGATCTTCAAGACCAAGATAATCACGATGGTGTGATCACTCACCTAGAGCCAGACATCCTGGAATGTGAAGTCAAGTGGGCCTTAGAAAGCATCACTACGAACAAAGCTAGTGGAGGTGATGGAATTCCAGTGGAGCTATTTCAAATCCTGAATGATGCTGTGAAAGTGCTGCACTCAATATGCCAGCAAATTTGGAAAGCTCAGCAGCGGCCACAGGACTGGAAAAGGTCAGTTTTCATTCCAATCCCAAAGAAAGGAAATGCAAAAGAATGCTCAAACTGCCACACAATTGCACTCATCTCACACGCTAGTAAAGTAATGCTCAAAATTCTCCAAGCCAGGCTGCAAAAGTACATGAACCATGAACTTTCAGATGTTCAAGCTGCTTTTAGAAAAGGCAGGAACCAGAGATCAAACTGCCAACATTTGCTGGATCATTGAAAAAGCAAGAGAGTTCCAGAAAAACATCTATTTCTGCTTCATTGACTATGCAAAGCCTTTGACTGTGTGGATCACAATAAACTGTGGAAAATTCTGAAAGAGATGGGAATACCAAGACCACCTGACCTGCCTCTTGACAAACCTATATGCAGATCAGGAAGCAACAGTTAGAACTGGACATGGAACAACAGACTGGTTCCAAATAGGAAAAGGAGTATGTCAAGGCTGTATATTGTCACCTTGCTTATTTAACTTCTATGCAGAGTACATCATGAGAAACACTGGGATGGAAGAAGCACAAGCTGGAATCAAGATTGCTGGGAGAAATATCAATAACCTCAGATATGCAGATACCACCACCCTTATGGCAGAAAGTGAAGAGGAACTAAAAAGCCTCTTGATGAAAGTGAAAGAGGAGAGTGAAAAAGTTGGCTTAAAGCTCAACAGTCAGAGAACAAAGATCATGGCATCCGGTCCCATCACTTCATAGGAAATAGATGGGGAAACAGTGGAAACAGTGTCAGACTGTTTTTTTGGGCTCCAAAATCACTGCAGATGGTGACTGCAGCCATGATATTAAGAGACACTTACTCCTTGGAAGAAAAGTTATGACCAACCTAGATAGTATATTCAAAAGCAGAGACATTACTTTGCCAACAAAGGTCTGTCTAGTCAAGGCTATGGTTTTTCCTGTGGTCATCTATGGATGTGAGAGTTGGACTGTGAAGAAAGCTGAGTGCCGAAGAATTGATGCTTTTGAACTGTGGTGTTGGAGAAGACTCTTGAGAGTCCCTTGGACTGCAAGGAGATCCAACCAGTCCATTCTGAAGGAGATCAGCCCTGGGATTTCTTTGGAAGGAATGATGCTAAAGCTGAATCTGCAGTACTTCGGCCACTTCATGCAAAGAGTTGACTAACTGGAAAAGAGTCTGATGTTGAGAGGGATTAGGGGCAGGAGGAGAAGGGGACGACAGAAGATGAGATGGCTGGATGGCATCACTGACTCGATGGACATGAGTCTGAGTGAACTCCGGGAGTTGGTGATGGACAGGGAGGCCTGGCGTGCTGCAGTCCATGGGGTTGCAATGAGTCGGACATGACTGAGCGACTAAACTGAACTGAGTATGTCAGGAGACTGAAGATGAAATTAAGATGCTTCCTTCTTGGAAGAAAAGCTATGACAAACCTTGACAGCATATTAAAAGCAAAGACATCACTTTGCTGGCAAAGGTCCGTATAGTCAAAACTATGGTTTTTTCCAGTAGTCATGTATTGATGTAAGAGCTGAATCACAAAGAAGCCTGAGCACCAAAGAACTGATGCTTTTGAACTGTGGTGTTGGAGAAGACTCTTGAGAGTTTCTTGGACAGAAAGCAGATCAAACCAGTCAATCCCAAAGGGAATGAACTCTGAATATTCATTGGAAGGACTGATGTTGATGCTGAAGCTGCAACATTCTGGCCACCTGATGGGAAGAGCCGGCTCATTGGAAAAGACCCTGATGCTGGGAAAGTTTGACGGCAGGAGAACGAGACAACAAAGGATGAGATGGTTGGTTGGTATCACTGACTCAATGGACATGAATTCTCGCAAAAACTCCATGAGATGATGAAGGACAGGGAAGCCTGCTGTGCTGTAGTCCATGGGGTCACAAGAGTTGGACACGACTGAGCAACTGATCAACAACAGCAAAGTACCTTAGACTGGGTTGCCACTGGTGGTGTAGACTGTGGGATAAAAGTGCAATCGAGAATGAGGAGAGGAGGAAGGAATTATGTCAGACTGTTCTCCAAAACTAAAACCAGAAGGAGGACACAGGAAGAGACCCATCACTCATTTCCTGCAGTGGTCAATCCATAAGTTGTGAGGCCTCAGGGTCCTGAGGAGGTCCTTGTGGAGTGTCGGAGTCACACATCCCAAGAGCCTGAGGCAGTGAAGCAGTTTATCTAAAGAGCCTCAATCATCAGGGTCCTCACCACTGGAAAATGACTTAAAGAGCACTCAGTCGTGTCCAACTCTTAGCGACCCCATGGACTGCAGCCCACCAGGCTCCTCCGTCCATGGGATTTTCTAGGCAAGAGTACTGGAGTGGGATGCCATTGCCTTCTCCGTGAGAGCTTAAAGGCTTAATCATACACAAATTAAGCAGCCCTTGCAGGTAATACTTTCTGCCTGAGACAGACTGAAAACCAGAAAGCCTTTTAAAAACTTGCCACCTCTTTTTCCTGTGCTCCCAAACTCTGCAACTCTAATAAAATCCCAAAGAGACCTAATATCAAGCCATTCCTTGCTTTATCACTTGTTTCATGGTCTTGCATGTATCTTGGACCTGAGTAAATCAAGCATCTTGGCTCATCTCCCCAGAGTTTCTAGCTTGAGTACCAGCTCTAACCTCTAGCATACAAGGTTCTGAGTTCAGGCTCTGTCTGAACCTGGCTTTCTTCTCTCTCAAGGTCACAGACTCATCTTTAACTGCGGCCAACTCTAGTCCAAATTTCAGCACAAGTAGAACCTGATTAGAGAGTCTGGTCCACAGCTAGTGCATAACAAGGGCTGTTCTTCTTCTATGATCATATCCTCACCAGTCTGGAGGCATTCTTACAAGCATGTAGTCTTGGCATTTTTCCCACTCTTTATTCTTTCTGAACCTCTTAATATTGCTAACAGGATATACAGAAGTGGTTGAATTTTTCTTCCCTTCCTCTATCATCAGTTAAACTGTTGCAGCTGGAGGGATCAGAGAATTGGATTTACTATAATGATTAAATATAAAGTATAAGAACAAGAGTCCAAGAATCCCTTGGACTGCAAGGAGATCCAACCAGTCCATCCTAAAGGAGATCAGTCCTGAGTGTTCATTGGAAGGACTAATGTTGAAGCTGAAACTCCAATACTTTGTCTATCGGATGTGAAGAGCTGACTCATTTGAAAAGACCCTGATGCTGGGAAAGATTGAAGATGGGAGGAGAAGGGAATGAGAGAGGATGAGATGGCTGGATGGCATCACCGACTCAATGGACATGAGTTTGGGTAAACTATGGGAGTTGGTGATGGACAGGGAGGCCTGGAGTGCTGCAGCTCATGGGGTCGTAAAGAGTCAGACACGACTGAGCGACTGAGCTGAGCTAAACTGAACTGAACTGTAAGAGCAAATCAGGGATGAGATGGTAACTCATTGCTATGGTTAGAAGTGAAGATATGTAGGCAATATTGGGAGAGGTTTCAGCTGGGGTGAAAGTGAAAGTCGGTCAGTTGTGTCTGACTCTTTGCAATCCCATGGACTATATGGTACATGGAATTCTCAAGGCCAGAATACTGGAGTGGGTACGTTTTTCCTTCTCCAGGGGATCTTTCCGACGCAGGAATCAAACCAGGGTTTCCTGCATTGCAGGTGGATTCTTTACAAACTGAGATATCTGGGAAGCCTCAATTGGGGTAGTGCTGCAGAAAAGAGAATTGTCATGAGAGGATGGTCACATCCCAGATCACATCCAGATCCTCAGGACAGCTGCTAGGTGTGGGCTCTTGGCTTCATGTAGGAAAGAATTCAAGAGCAAAATAATAGAGTGAAAGAATGTTTTATTCAGGAAGATACACACTTTGTAGACAAACAGCGGGCCGTCTCAGAAGACAAGAGAGACACCAGGGTATGGGGTTGTCATTTTTTATGGGAGGTGGGGGTTACATAGTCTAATGAGTGAGAGGAGTATTCCAGATATTTTGGGGAAGGGGTGGGGATTTCCAGGAATTGGGCCACCATCTACTTTTGACCTTTATAATCATGGTGCAGGTGGATGTATCATTTAGCTTGCTGGTATGTTACAATGATCATAGTATACTGAGGCTCAAGGTCAAGTGGAAGTCAACTTGTCTGCCATCTTGGACCTGTTTGGCTCTAATCAGTTTACATTGTGTCCTCGGGCTTTGTCATTCTTTTAGAGACTGTGCCTTGCCCCCTTCTGTCTCAGTAGGGCAGATTTGCACCAAATGGTTTGATGAAAATGGTTTGTGAAAATGTAGCTCTCCACCAGAGTACACTGGCAATAAGGAGCAAAGAAGCAGTGCAGGACTGGGCTTCTGCCACAGGCTCAAAAAAATGTAGGAATACCCTTTGGCTTGGAATAATCAGATAAAAGGATACTTCATGTTATTCTAGTTTCCACGGGCACCCCTCTGCTCTCAGGATAAAAGGGCTTGGCCGAACAAAGGATTAGATGGCAGAATCTGAGTTCATTGCTAGGAACCGGTCATGCAGGAGAAAGTATGACTCTAGACAAGACAGTGACGTGAATGGCCTAAGGGATCTTCCAGAGCACATGAGGCCTTTCTCCTCAGTTCTAGTACTTCCTTCAGACAGAAGGATTTTAAAAAAAAAACAAAATACAGAAAGATTTAATGGGAGGAAAATGAACCTCATGTCATTGCAGGGTTTTCAGCCAGCTACTGCAATGTTTGTCTTGACAGCCACATGGAGATGCTGAGCTGGGGGAAGCTTTAATGCTGATGACATGCACGTGTGCATGCTAAGTTGCTTCAGTTATGTCTGACTCTGTGTGACCCTATGGACTGCTGCCTGCCAGGCTCCTCTGTCCCTGGGATTCTCCAGGCAAGTATACTGGAAGGGGTTGCTGTGTCCTCCTCCAGGCACTCTTCCCAACCTAGGCATCCAACCTGCATCCCTTAAGTCTACCTGCATTGGCAGGTAGGTTCTTTACCACTAGCACCACCTGGGAAGCCCCAGTGCTGATGACAACCTATGTAATAAACACAGCTACCTTACTAGCCCTGGCCCCAGGGGAAGACCTCTCTGAATAGGTGCTGCTTGAACAATGCCTCCCCATGGCTCTTCCCAGTACTTGTAAAAGTCCTAATTACTCACTGTTCTCATTTTCTATAGGTTCATTCTCTCTGATCTGGTAAAACTGAAATGTTACTGAGCGACCATGATTTTCACTGGGAGGATATGTAGGTAGAAGGTATGTGTGTTGATTTCCATTTATGTAGTAAATAGAGCTTCCAACACAAGAACACTAAATTAGGCCTTTGAATCTAAATAGCATGTGATTCCCATCGCAATTAGCTGGAGCCCTACTTGTGCATCCATAACCAAGTAATGGTAGCATGAATTGCAGAATTAGCTCATTAGACAGCCACTTCAATCTTCCCCCAGAAATGGTGAAATTGTACCGCTGATAAGATCACAGGTTTTAAATAGCAAAGAAAAACATGAAATTTAGTTTACTCAATCTCTAAGCAGTTTAAGATTCACATATAGCAATACTGTATATAAATTAGATCAATAACAAGGGCCTTCTGTATAGCACAGGGAACTATACTCAATATTTTATATTAATGTATAATGGAAAAGAATCTGAAAAAGAATATATAGGCATGTATATGTGTATGTATAATCGAATCACTTTGCTGTCTATTTGAAACTAACACAACACTGTAAATTAACTGTACTTCAATTTTAAAACACTTTTTTACTTGCAAAAAAGAAAAAAGAACTACAGAGTGTCTTTTTGGTATTTGACAGCCATGGAGCATATTTTTCTATTCCAAGAGTTAGATGCATAAAGTACAAAAGCAAGGGAAAGAACCACAACCAAACCAATATTTCCCCTAAGATTATACCACTTCATAATACATGATACAACTCCCACCCTTAGCAAAGCAATATTTTAAAACTAAAATTATATTGTAATTAGCTTTTCAAACATGTGAACACTTCAATATAGGAGTCCATTAATAATCTAACTGCTGCTGCTACAAAGCTTGTTCCTCCCACACGTGTAACTTAATTAAACTCAGGGCCTCATATTCCAAGCGTCAGTCAGTCATGAAGAACAGGTGGCTCCTAACTTACAGATGATGCAAAGATGGATCTTGCTCTGACTTCACACGTCCAGAGGAAATTACCTAAATGTCTTCCTTGTTCTTTCTTCTGGCAATTTCTATTTCAAACACACATTTGCTTCTACTATATAGGATTTAAAGTTCAAGCACTACCTAGGATATGTCTAATGAAAATTAAATATATGTTTATATAATGGCCTGTGTCATTCCTTGTACATAGATTGCAGCAAACCCTTTCTTACAGAGTTAGAAGGTTAGGTTGAGAATTCACTGCATAGTGTGATTTCAAGGACGCAGATAGATGACAAATAAAAGCAGTAACCTCTAAAAATCTTTTCCCTCTTCTCAAATGTGCTATAAGTCAGGGACATCAATTCAAAAGCCTGGAAAAGCAGGTGTGGCTGGATTGAGTGAGATGCTGAATGTAGGGGTGGCAGGGATGTATGGGGCTCACTGGAGAAGGAATGCCTTGTCTAGACAGTGGTCTCCATCCCACTCCAGCAGGTCCTTCACCAGAGTCCAGTTGCCAGATCATCTGATGCTTTAGGAGAAATAGGGATTCAAATTTTTAGGTGAAATCTTTTAATTAAAAAAATATGGCAGCTAATTAAAATATAAAAGCCATTATTGGGCTAAACCAACCTTTGCTGACAAAGGTCTGTATAGTCCAAGCTACAGTAGCTTAGCTGGTAAAGAATCCTCCTGCAATGCAGGAGACCCTGATTTGATTTGTGGGTTGGGAAGATCCCCAGGAGAAGGGATAGGCTACCGACTCCAGTATTCTTGGGCTTCCCTGGTGGCCCAGACAGTAGAGAATCCACCTGCAATGTGGGAGACCTGGGTTTGATCCCTGGTTGGGAGGATCCCCTGGAGAATACCCACTCCAGTATTCTTGCCTAGAGAATTCCATGGACTATATACTCCATGGGGTCACAAAGAGTCGGACACGACTGAGCGACTTTCACTTTCACAGTTTTTCCAGTAGTCATGTATGGATGTGACAGTTGAACCATAAAGAAGGCTAAGCACCAAAGACTTGATAATTTTGAACTGTGGTGTTGGACAAAACTCTTGAGAGTCCCTTGGATTGCAAAGAGATCAAACCAATCAATCCTAAAGGAAATCAACCCTGCATATTCATTGGAAGTACTAATGCTGGAGCTGAAGCTCCAATACTTTGGCCACATGATGCAAAGAGCCGACTCATTGGAAAGACCCTGATGCTGGGAAAGATTGAAGGCAGGAGGAGAAGGGGATGACAGAGGATGAGATGGCTGGATGGCATCACCGGCTCAATAAACATGACTTTGAGCAAGCTCTGGGAGTTGGTGAAGGACAGGGAAGCTTGGTGTGTTGCAGTCCATGGGGTCGCGAAGAGTCAGACACAACTTGGCAACTAAACAGCAAAACAACAAACATTGTATAGGCCTAGAACCATCTTTGGGGACTACCATTGATTCAGACTTTCATCTGCTTTGCTGTCTAAGAAGGGAGATGTTTGAGGTTATTAAGCAGACATGCTTATCCATAATCTGAGATAAGCCTGTCTGAGTAAATCCATAATCTGAGAAGAAGCTTTAAGACAGGAGAAGATGTCCTACCAGTAAGTGGAGGAGAAATGTGTCTGAAGGTACCAAGCCTCGAAAGTCAGAGGAGAGAGTCTATTACAATTAAAAGATACCAATCACGAAGGTGACAGGGATACAATGGCACAGAAAGAGAGCTAAAGTCCATCTCCACATTCTCACTGAGCAGATTTGGCACTGTGCTACCCCTGTTGACACCGATGACTTTGAGGACAACACTACCTTTGTGCACTCAGCCTTTTGTCGGCTCATCTTCATGTCCTCCATCAAGCACCTAAATCTCCAGGGTTTTCTCTCAGCCTGGACAGAGAGCCAGAGTGTTAATCCTATTTGCCCTCCAAAGAACAGCCTTCAGGTGATAATGGATGGGAAGTGGGACATCAATGCCCCAGTTTCCCCATTTTTAGGGAGGACCACTCACACTATCCAAAGAGCCTCCCTGTAGCAATTGAGCTGGAGCAGCCACAGTGGTCACGTGTTCATAGGGCACCCTTTACTGTCTCCCATCCTGTCTTCTTTCCCCACTCCCTCCCTGGCACATCCTAGGATCATCTCTCAAATCAATTAAACACAAATCCATGTTTCAGGTTCTGCTTCTGGAGGAAACCAAGCTAAGACTGTGCACCACCATGAGAACATCTCCTGTACGTCTTGCTTGTCTTAGCTGACCTGAGGTCTTGGAAGAGGTTTTTATATGACTTGAGTCAGTAGTAAGTGTTCGCCTATGCACAAAATGTGGGTTATTTTATAAGAGCTGCTACTCCAAGCTTAAAGTATTGCTATGGAGATCAAAGAAGACAATGTTCATTAATGTCTTTTATATGTTGGTAAGTGTCACACAAATGTGATTTTTAGACGTCTTCTTGTTACTAAGATGTAGTAATGGTGTGTCTCCAGGAGCAAAGATGGGAGTGATGGCAAGGGAAGAATGAGCAAGGTGAGTAGCTTTACTGAACTGCCTGGTGAGTCTCAAAACAAAAATGTCTGGCTGCATGTGGCAGCTTTTATTATATGCCTTCAAATTTATGACACTGCAACAAGGTCCATCAAGGTGGCGCTATGGAGGCATGTACTATTTACAACCTATTTAATGCGTTTGGAAACTGAATTATTGTTCCCAGGACTGGGGAAAGATGAGAGTGGCTGACACAAGGCATAAAACCACAGCTTCGCAGAGAATTTCATCTGCGTAAACTACAGTGACTAATTTAAACAATGAAGTATTTAGTGCTTCTGAGCCTATTTATAGTAGAAAATTAATGGGTCTTTTACACTTGATTTAATGGCCTTTTAAAGAGAATAAGTATAATCATGCCACCATCAAGGGAATGAGTGATACTTACAGATTGAATGATGATTAACTATAAGAAGAAGGGGACAAATTTTTCTTTAGCACTTTGACAGGTGAGGTAGCCTTGAGCTTTAGCTGAAAATAAATAACTTATTTTGGTGAGTATGTATCTGTGTGAAGCTGGAGGCTTTAAACACTGTGGGAAGCAGGCAGAAGGCATGGACTGTTTACCTCTTATAGCAGCTGAAATTTCCTTTTTAGTGTTTCTTTCAGTAGAGCATGGTTTCAGGTGATTTGCTCTTTTTTTCCTCATAATGCTAGGTATTCCCCCACTCAACACTAAAGGGTTTTCACTGACTTCACAACTTGCCCCTGGCTTTGATAGTTTTTAGCAAAGTATTGTATGCAAAAGGGAGTCTTGTTAAAACATTTGAATATGAAGATAGACCTACATCAGGTTTCTTTAATGTGGGCACTATTTTAATTTGAGGCTGAAAACTGGTTATGGGGCTATCCTACACACTGTAGATGTTTACATGTCCTGGAGTGTGAATCATAGAGAGAGTGGTTGTAAACTGTTTAAGAGATTAGGGGTTTGGGGTTAGCAGATGCAAGCTATTATATATAGGATGGATAAACAACAAGGACATGCTCTATAGCACAGGGAACTATATTCAATGAAGTGAGGTGAACTAAGGAGCATGCTCAGTTGTGGCTGACTCTTTGCAACCCCATGGCCTGTAGCCTGCCATATTCCATAAACCATAATAGAAAAGAACATGAAAAAGAATGTGTGTGTGTGTGTGTATATATATATATATATGTATATATATATATATATGTATAACTGAATCACTTTGCTGAACAATAGAAATTATCACAACATTGTAAATCAGGTATACTTTAATAAAAAAGTACTCTCACTTGGGGCTTGCTGGGGTATATTGAGACATGTTTGAGAGACAGAGGATGTGATGGGACCACCAGCTCTGCCAGTCCCTTAGGGAGTCTCTGAACAATACTGTTTCCTCATCTGCTATGTAGTACCTACCCTTACAGAGTCCTGTGAGTATTAGAATAGAAAATTGCTATCTAATGAACATTTACTGTGTTCTAGGCAAAGAGTTGGAGAAGGCAATGGCTCCCCACTCCAGTACTCTTGCCTGGAAAATCCCATGGACGGAGGAGCCTGGTGGGCTGCAGTCCATGGGGTCGCTGAGGG
Source organism: Budorcas taxicolor (assembly GCF_023091745.1). NCBI lineage: Eukaryota > Metazoa > Chordata > Mammalia > Artiodactyla > Bovidae > Budorcas > Budorcas taxicolor. The sequence goes on along the minus strand of NC_068911.1, from coordinate 137,174,538 downwards.
TCGGGCACGACTGAAGCGACTTAGCAGCAGCAGCAGGCAAAGAGTTGGACACGACTCAGTGACTGAACAGAACTGAACTGAACTGAACTGAAGGCCCAGTTCTAGGTGTTTTGGATGAATCAATTCATTTAATTCCCATATCAGTCTATGGGGTAGATACTATAATTATCCCCATTTTAGAGCTGAGGGAACATAAACCATTTGGTTGTAATTGCAGGGGCTCCAAAGAGCTCCGGTACCGTAGTCCTTCATGTCTCAGCATAATGAAGAATTCAGCGAGAGCAAAGCTGATAGATAAATAAGAAGTGATTTTTTAGAATAGGATGTTTGTGAGGCTTACAAGCAGGTTGGTGAGAAATGCCACACCCTGAGAACTTAGTGGGCTACAGTTTTATAATCAAAGGAAAAGTTGGGAGGGGGAGAACACCTCTTATGTCTTTCTGGAGTAAACTTCATGTTTCTAACATCAGCTCCTCCTCCAGGTTGGGTAGGGGAGTTTTCTTGTCCCTACATGGTCAAGCTAGGTTCACAAATCGTTGTTTTTTATGTCTGCAGAGAGCATATCCCAGGGATCATGAACTTACTGAACTCACTGGGCAGGATGTGGGTCTCATGCCACCATTGTTTTATTGTTTTGGGGTACGTCTTGTGCTTCTGTTGCATGGTTTTGTTGTTAAGCAAGCTTGCTTGGTTTTGTGGTTGAGCAAACCTGATTTCTCGAATAATCATTAATTTGCAGCTGGTTGTTGTTCAGCTGCTAAGCTGTGTCCAACTCTTTGTGATACCATGGACTGTGGCACTCCAGGCTTCCCTATCCTTCATTATTTCTCAGAATTTGCTCGAATTCATGTCTGTTGAGTCGGTGATGCCATCTAACTATCTCATCCCCTGCTGTCCTCTTCTCCTTTTGCCTTCAATCTTTCCCAGCATCAGGGACTTTTCCAATGAGGTGGCTCTTCTTATCAAGTGGTCAAGTATTGGAGCTTCAGTTTCTGCATCAGTCCTTCCAATGAATATTCAGGGTTGATTTCTTTTAGGATTGACTGGTTTGATCTTGTTGCAGTCCCAGGGACTCTCAAAAGTCTTCAGGAGCCTCTGATAATTTTTTCCACTTACAATCCCCTAATTAAGTATCTAGTTTGTCCCTTTGTCTCTTCCCTGGTGGCTCAGATGATAAAAGTGTCTGCCTACAATCTGGGAGACCCAGGTTTGATCCCTGGGTCAGGAAGATCCCCTGGTGAAGGAAATGACAACCCACTCCAGTACTCTTGCCTGGAAAATCCCAAGGATGGAGGAGCCTGGTGGGCTACAGTCCATGGGGTCGCAAAGAGTCAGACACGACTGAGCGATTTCACTTTCTTTCTTTCTTTTCTTTTGTTCCTTTACTCTGTCCTTATCAAATGGAGGGAATGATGTCATACAGCAGTTTAGTGACAGAGTTGAACTATGAATGTAGGCACCATGCCTTTCAAATCTCCATTTCTACCTCCATATCACACAAGCCCCTCTAAGATTGAGTGGATACAACAGTCCCCCCTCTATCTGTGGTTTTACTTTCCATAATTTCAATAGTTACTTGCAGTCAACCACTGTTTGAAAATATTAAATATAAAATTCCAGTAATAAATAACTCAAGTTTTAAATTTCACACTGCTCTGAGTAGCCTGATGAAGTCCCTTACCGCCTGACACTATCCTGCTAGGGATAATATGAATCACTCCTCTGTCCAGAGCATCCAGCTCACTGGTCACTCAGTAGGTGATTTGGTTACTGTCATAGTATCACAGTGCTTATGATCAAATAACACTTATCTTACTTAGTAATGGCCCTCAGTATAAGAGTAATGATGCTCGCAAATCAGTTATGCCAAAGAGAAGCCATAAAGTGCTTCCTTTAAGTTAGAAGATGAAAACTCTCAATCCGAAAAGCAAAGAAAAAAAGATTGCATGCTGAGGTTGCTAAGAGCTACAGTAAGAATCTTCTATCCTTGAAATTGTGAAAACAGAAAAAAAAACTCGTGCCAGTTTTTCTGTTGCACCTCAGACTGCAAAAGTTATGGCCAGAGTGTAGGATAAGTGTGTGGTTAGGATGGAGAAAAGCATAAAATTTGTAAAATAAGATATTTTGAGAGAGACCACATTCACGTAACTTTTATTACAGTATGTTGTGATAATAGTTCTATTTTAAATTTAGTTACTGTTGTTAATCTCTTACTGTGCTTAGTTTATAAGTTAAACTTCATCAAAGGTATGCATTTTAGGAAAAAACATAGTACATATAGGGTTGGGTATTATCCACAGCATCAGGCATCCATTGGGGGGAGGTGGATCTTGAACCCCTCCCCCCACCCAAATAATAGGGGACTATTGTATAATACTTTGTAAAGGTTAAAGCAAGAAATCCATTGTTAATAACCTTCCAGGTCATACCCAGACCCCTCTCCCTTGGGCCAAAACATCTAAAACACCCTAAACATCTTAGTAAGGAGCCTCTCTGCTTTGATATTTTTCATTTGCATGTTTACTTTCTATTTCTACAGATTAAAATTCTATGCATCTTTTGAGACCTAGCTCAAATGCCACTGCCTCCAAGGAGCCCCTCCCCTTAATTCCTTTTAATTACTGCCACAAGAGTTTCACACCTCCTTGGATCACCTTCACACATTGTACTAATATTTAGGAACTCATCCTCTAAAGCAGTGCTTATCCCCACTCTAACAGAAAACTCCTTGTGTTCATAAAGGAACCTCACAGTGACAAACTCTCACAGAAGCTGACACAGAACCTCATCATTGTACCTATTGAAAGTGAAAGACTTCTAAATTAATGGAGAGATTTCTAAATTGAGAGGCTCATTGGGTTCAACAACAATGATTTCTACCTGTAACCATTTATGTTTGAGTTTGAGTAAACTCTAGGAGATGGTGAAGGATGGGGAAGCCTGGTGTGCTGCAGTCCATGGGGTTGCAGAGTCAGACACGTATGAGCGACTGAACAACCACCACCACCGTGTAACTCTATTTCACAAGTGGAGCAATGGGAGGTGGGTGGGGAGGATGAATCACTCCCCACAATAATTTCACTAAAGAGAGAAATCTTCAGTCTCTCCCTACACCCAGAAGCAGAGAAGATACAGATGCGTAAGCACCAACAGAGCACAGAAATCAGCTGAGCATAGCTGCTTGCATAAAATAGTGAATGAATTCTGCTGAGTGAGCCACGGGTGACAAGAGTCCTGCAAGCTGTGATCTACCATATGCAACTCTCTCCTCGCTCTAGGGAACACTTTCCTACTGGGTTGCTGTTGGGTCATTGCTGTTGAATACCACCTTACACTGATGGATGATTTGCCATAGATGTTGAAAAATATCTCATTGATCACATTTTACCAACTGTTCAGGCAAGAGATCATGAGAGGAGAGAACAGTTGACATGGGCTTGATGACTTTGCTTACAAAAGCTTTTTGTAGCTGTCATTATCTGGGATTTGCTCCTGTACTCGACAGTGTCAATTTCTTAGAGAGATTGAACAGGGCTGCCAAAGGCATTCTTCTTTGTCGGGTGTTGCACTTATTATTGAGTTTGCACCCAGGGAAACATTTATCTCTTGTGGCAGTGTTGCTGCCCTGCTTGCTTTTCTGATACCAGATCTGGTCCCAGTGAAGTTTAAGGAAGTCTTGTTAGAGCAGAAGGAGTGGGTGTGGAGTGAATGAGACTAATTAGCTTGAAGATGTGTGATCAGGGTGTCAGCACAGTCAATTGCCACAAGGTTGGAGAGTCAGAGGGCTTCCACAGCTGGAGATGTTCCGAATTAACTCATGGAGATCATGATGTGTTTCTTAGATACACCTTTGGTTGCCCTTTATTCCAGACTTTGTTTCTCAAAGATGCAAGTCCTCAAGAATTCTTTACTAATGAGAGGCAATAGCAACAAAGCAAGCAGTATTTGATTTCTTGGTGATACATGGTGTTTGGGAATTTTTTAATTAACTAACTAATTTATTTAAAAAAATTTTTTTTTAATGTGGACTAGTTTCAAAGTCTTTTTTGAATTCGTTACAATCTTGCTTCTGTTTTATGTTTGGTTTTTTTGGCGGAGAGGCATGTAGCATCTTAGCTACACCAGGGATCAAACTTGTATGTAATCCCTGAACTGGAAGATAAAGTCTTACTACTGGACCACAAGGAAGGTCTGGGTTTTTTGGGTTTTGTTTTGTTTTGCTTTGTTTTAAATAATAATCTAACTGCATCCTAATATAAAATATCATCATAACACACACAGTAAAATCTGAGATTCTGGTTCAGATGTCATTGTCTCATGGGTTATTTTTCCCTTTTCTATCTACCTTTATAATAACCAGGGGACCAGTACCTCCCTGAAAGAAGAAGCAAAGTCTCTATCAATTGCATTATTAATTTCTAACTAATTGCTATATAAGACCATATTTTATGATGCAAGGGGGAGATAGAATGTAATTTCTACTTCTGATGCAAGAGGCAGAAATAGCCCAACTTTGATGAATGATCAGTGTTTGAGCATGCAAGTAGAAAAACCCTTCTCTTGCTTGTAAGTGTGATCCAGATGTGAGTGAAAACAAATACCTAACTCTTAAGTATCCTAAGCTAAGGAACTCTGCTTAATTTTCTCCCCCAGGCACAGTCGTATAAGGGGAAAAAAATAGTGCAGCAACTTGACAAGTATTTTTTTCCCCCTCAAGGGTTTATTTGTTGCAAGCAACCAACTTTCCTTCTATCTCTGACTTTTCACACCATGTGAATTCAGAACAAAGCTCTTGTTTAAAAATAATATTTCTTCAGAATAGAAAAATAAACTTGCCTGTGCATGAAACATTTCCAAAGTGAGAACAGGAACAAACAGGTTTTTAATTTCAGGTGGAAAGTAGATCTTTTGGCCCAAATTTAATTGCAGATAAGAAACTCTCTTGTCTAGGACTTAACTAGCTACCATCCAATGATGACTTATTTTATATACACAAATTAAAAGAAAGTATTTGTTTATAGAGGAAAGGGATAATTAGTCATATGCAACACACTGCTACATTCAGAGATGTTAGTATTTCAGAAATCAAGTAGCTGAGGAAATTTTTGTCATCATCTTACAGCGCAAGTACAAGATGACAGACTCCTGCAAACAAGTAACATTAAAATGCTTTCCGTGTAAAAATCAACAACCTGAAGGGCTATACCTTACAGTGCTGAGTAGAGAACTGCTTGCATGACAGCTTCCAACCTCCATGAGAGTTTAATCTTTATGAACTGTATCTTTACCCATATGACTCTCTATTCCAAAGAGCAAGAGTCTGACTTCCTGTTTTATAGTCTGATGGGTTTTGAAAATTGGAAGCACACTGTTCAATTAAGAACCAATTAATGTGACATTCCAGCATGAAAGAAGCACTGAGGCAAGAGGAACCCCTTGGAAACTAATCAGTTTAAAGTTTCATTGACTCACAATCTGCTGTATCTTAAAGACATGAGTGTTTTGTGTTCATATCCCCTCTACCTCTTGGAACTTGTCTGAGTTGATGAACTATGCAGGTTCAAGTTGGGCCAGGATCACATGGTGACCCTCCCAGAACAGCCCAATCTCTGCAGAAATGTGCAAACCTTGTGTGTACTGTCTCTCTCATGTTGGTACTGTCATTGCTTCCCTGCTGATGCTTTTGTTTGCCATGTGACTCAAAAGATAAATAGTAACTGGAAACTCAAAAGGCATACATCACAACCCAATTCTCTGGAGCACAGTTTGTGGCCCTGAACTTCAGTTTCCTCATCTCTTAAATGGAAGCAACAGGATCTATTAAATGGAACTAAGTGAAGTATCTTGCTCACTACCAGAGAAGAATAAACCCTGGTTTTTTGAATAAATGCCAGCCTCAGCAATTAGTCCATCAACTTAAATTCTTCTTGCAGTTTCAATTAGATTGAGAACTCTTCCCTGGTTTCCACTCAGGCTGTTGTGCAACATTTCTGCAAGGCTAACAGCTGTCTTATTCCACCCCAGAGAGAGCTCTATTTCAGCTGCTCCTGCATTTGTAGTTCATAAAGCACTCCGGGATCTAGTGGGTGAAAGGCACTCTTTAGCATTACAAGATGATATTTGCTAGTAGTAAATAAGGTATGGTAAAAGGCAAGCAGTGATGATACTCTTTTTAACAAGTCACTCAACACTCTAGTTGCGGTCACTCTATCAAGAACAAGTTGAATACCAAAGAATCTGAAGTGACAGATTTCGTGGAGGATTTTTTTTTTTAATGTCCAAAGCTCTCAGAAAAGAAAAAGAAAAAGAAAGATGGAAGTTCACAGTCTCTTAGCATCATCTCTCATTTCAAAATGAATACACCAGGAGATATTCTATACTGCTGTTTGGCAGATTGATTTAACATCATTTAAGGCAGCTTTTCAAGTAATATTCTAAAAAAGATGGTTTTATCCACATTCTAGTCTGACCCAGACAGCTATTAATATATTTGACTCCTTTTTCCTTCATTCTGTCCATTCATTTCCATTGTCCTTCTGCCGTTCTCACCTCCCTCCACTGTGCTCCTGATATTGGGAGACCTCAAATACTGCCTCCAGTAAGTTCTCCTTAGAATTTGGCATCTATGTTGCTTATTGCCCATTTGTACTCCTGCCCATCATTTTTCCTGTTCTGAGCCAGAGAGCCTAGCCCTGGTGCCTCCTTCACCCAGGCTTCCTTGACAGCTGGCATTAGGTTGGGTTTGGTCAATGGGATGTAGGGGGAGGGAGGTCCAGGTATTTCTTCCTCTTCTCTCCTCTCTCCTCTGCTTCTTTCTTTTGCCAGGGGCTTCGTCTCTCCATGCTATAGCTCCTAGTACCAGCTTCTCATCCAGAGCTCCAGTCACCACTTCCTTCCCTTGCCCTTCTTCCTAGTGGCAATAATGAAATTCTGCTGTTGCTAGTCTCTGCCTGCAGGTTTCTTTACTCCTGCTCATACCTCTGCCATAAGTCCTTTCAGTTAATGATTTGAGCTGGATTCTGAGTCCTAGAGAGCTAGGACTCTGATTCTACTCCTTTTTATCTCACATACACAGAAATGAAAAGACAAATACAAAACTGTGTTGAATGCATTTGGGGCTTATATTATCTGATTTGAATTGATTGACTACTGCCTGAGCTCTCTCAGACTCTGAATATACAAACCCTTATTTCTGTTCTTAGTTACATAGTACAACTATGTCACATGATAGAATTAATCATGAAGGAATACTACTTTACTTGGGAATTATGTTGATATAAAGGTAGTAATGAAGTAACAATTTAAATGATGAGAAAATTATTAGTCATATCCAAATACTTTAATAACAGTGAAAGTGAACTATTAGCCAAAATAAAACTTCTACGTATCCTTTAAAAATAATAAATGTCTTTAATTAGCTACTACTGGTACTAGTAGCTCTCTTGGGGATTATGCCTAATTTCAGTATTGTCCAGAGGAGTCCTATTAATTTAAAAGGTAGCAGGTATTTAGTAAAAGAGTTCAACTTGACGAAGTATAAATTTACTCTCATTACACTATAAAGGATTATATTTTTTAAATGGTAACCAAATATTCATAGTTTGTATACTTCCTTTCACCTTATAATATTTGTCATGAAGATGAATTAATGTTGTGCCATTTTCTGCTCTTATTACAATCTTGGGCCTGAGATGAAATATTGGATGTTTAATATTTTTACAAATTATAGCAGAAAACTGTATGATGTTGACCTTTTTAATATTCTGGTTGCTGACTGGCTGGCATTTCCACTCCTCCTCTTCCTGTAACAATTTCTACTAACATGAAAAAAAAGTTTAGGATAGATAACCAATAAGATACCAGAGTATTGAAAAGGTCAACAGAGTAAAATATTTTCTATAAATTCAAGAAAATTAAGACAGTAAAATTCAAATACTATAGCTCATAAGCAAAATATGTAATTAATACTTATAAAAATAACCCTGTATTAAACTCTCATTACTAAGATAAAAATACAGCATGACTATTCAGGAGTTAAAATAATCTACTCAATATTTTATAACAGAATATTTTTTAAAAATCACTAAAAATGGACATAAGGATCATTTTCCTCTCTTTTCTTATGGTAAAAATAATGTATTATTTCTTCAGCAATAGTTCTAATATCAACAGCTAGCTATAGACATGCATGGAAACTTATTTTGAATAGTTGTAATGTTATTCACTGTTTAAAGAATTCTTAATTTAGATTTTGGCAAATAAAAATGCCCAAACATTTTAAATCTTCTATTCATATTCACTGTTTTATCTAGCACATTTTAGTTGTTCAATAAATTATTGGCTGAGTGAATGTATATGCAGGAAAAGTAAAACAAAGTATAGGATTATAATAAAGCTTGCATTTTGTGGGGAGGGGTATATGAATCATCTGGCTTCCCTGGTGTTTAAGTGGTAAAGAAACTGTCTGCAATGCAAAAGACCCGGGATCGATCCCTGAATCTGGAAGATCTCTTGGAGGAGAAAATGGCAACCCACTCCAGTATTCTTACCTGGGAAGTCCCATGGAGAGAGGAGCCTAGAGGGCTACAGTCCATGGGGTCACCAAATAGATGGACATGACTTAGAGACCTAACAACAATGTAAGAATCATCACAACAGTAACAACAGCGAAAATAAGAAAAGGATTATAAATTACTACTGGGCTTTATGGTTCACGGTGAGTCATTCTTCTTACAGCACCTGATATAAACTGACTCTTCAAAAATGCTGCATGAATAAATGAGCAAAAGGGAAAAAAGCAGCAGAAAAGGGTATTATTCACAGCGTGTAAATTGCAGTGTCACCCATCTGTATTTTTAGTCTATTTGGCCTTCTGTCCTTTCGGGAATAGTCCAATCCTAATTATTAATACTACCCATCCTCCACCGTTTTCCCCTCACAGCACGATCACCTGATCTTGGATGACAAAGAGGTCTTCCTCCTTGGATACTATGTTTGAGTGAGGTGAGTATTTAGCACAATCAGGGCTGATGTAAATCTACACTGAAGGACTGATAGGGATACTGAGTGAGAAATATGCTGCTCTTTTTTTCCTGTTCCCTGGCAGTGAGGACAAAGTATCCCTGAACTTCCTGTGGCCATCTTTGCCACCAGCTAGAGATGATCAGCTGGAGACTGAAGCCAACAGAGGAGAAAGCAAAATTACTAGTGAAGAGAAGGAGAGAAAGGCATGGTGACATTATTTCAGTGCCTGGATAGGGCTTTATTTAAAACTCATGCCACCTCTTGAATGTCTCAGTTATTAATTCCCTTTTTGCTTATGCTAATTAAGCTAAATATGAGCCTGTTACAGTTGGAAGACTCTTAACTATGGAGTTATTGTGAAGCTTTCTAAAGATCCACATGCACCCCAAGCATTAAATATATATTGAATAATACATACAACTATTTTTCAAATGAATGTGGATGCTTTGGTTAATAAATTACAAATGTATATGAACCCAGAACAATTTTGTCATCACTGAGTAGAAAATGACAACCCATCCCAGTATCCTTGGATGTAAAATCCCATGGTCGGAGGAGCCTGGCGGGCTATAGTCCGTGTTGTCACAGAGTCAGACGTGACTGAGCGGCTGAACATGCACTCGTGAATTACTGTACACTTTTTTTGGCAGAAAGTGAAGAGGCACTAAAAACCCTCTTGATGAAAGTGAAAGTGGAGAGTGAAAAAGTTGGCTTAAAGCTCAACATTCAGAAAACGAAGATCATGGCATCCAGTCCCATCACTTCATGGGAAATAGATGGGGAAACAGTGGAAAAGGTTTCAGTGGAAACAGGCTGACTTTATTTTATTGGGCTCCAAAATCACTGCAGATGGTGATTGCAGCCATGAAATTAAAAGATGTTTACTCCATGGAAGGACAGTTATGACCAACCTAGATAGCATATTGAAAAGCAGAGACATTACTTTGTCAACAAAGTCCGTCTAGTCAAAGCTTTGGTTTTTCCAGTAGCCGTGTATGGATATAAGAGTTGGACTACAAAGAAAGCTGAGTGCCAAAGAATTGATGCTTTTGGACTGTGGTGTTGGAGAAGACTTTTGAGAGCCCCTTGGAATGCAAGGGGATCCAACCAGTCCATCCTAAAGGAGATCAGTCCTGGGTGTTCATTGGAAGGACTGATGCTGAGGCTGAAACTCCAATACTTTGGCCACCTCATGCGAACAGTTGACTCACTGGAAAATTCCCTGATGCTGGGAAGGATTAGGGGCTGGAGGAGAAGGGGATGACAGAGGATGAGATGGCTGGATGGCATCATCAACTCGATGCACATGAGTTTGAGTGAACTCTGGGAGCTGGTGATGGACAGGGAGGCCTGGTGTGCTGCAGTTCATGGGGTTGCAAAGAGTTGGACATGACTGAGTGACTGAACTGAACTGAAGCCTATTAATATGTGTGTGTGCTGCAAAAAAAAATCTACACTTGGAGATCTTCATACTTAAACAAATCAAGAAAACATTTTAAGTCAATCTGTGATCTATTAGTATTATAATTAATCACAGTGAATTCTCCTAAAAGCTAAGTTTCTCTGATCTCAGAACATGGATGCAGGTCTTACCTTGTCTATGAATCAATCATTAAACATCTATCACGATTTCCATATGTAGAGCACTTTACAAGGTGCAAAGACAAATTCAATCTTACGGCTGTCTTCAAGAAGCTTAAAATTCAGAGGGGAGGACAAAGGATATACACATGACATGCAAATCAACATCACCAGGCCAAAATAACTTTTAAGGGAACGGTGCCAGCCACAATTCGCAAGGAATCTGAAGCTCATTTATTTTGCATATATAAGAATGGCAAAATGGTAGAAGTTGATCCTTAAAGAGTGTCCATGAGAGAAGGAGATGCCTAAAACAGTTCAAAGCTCACTCAAAGATGCCTGCAGTTCCTGAGCATGTGAGGCTAACTTCTGCCTTACCTCTTGCTGGTCCCGTTGTATAACATGTTCTTTGCTTTCTCATAGTGGACACCTCTCTAACCCTCCCCCGCTACCCTCCCCAACCCCCTCACCCTGCTTCTCCTACTCCTACTTCAAGGCCTTCTTCAGTGTTGTCCATTTTGCTAGATAACATTGTTGGTCCTGACCGTTGTTGGTCCTTCCCTCTGTTCAGCCTCTGGGGGCTGAACTTGGGGACTGCATCAACCAAGCTTTCTGGTCTCCTGGCTTCCATTCAGGCTGAGCCAATGGGAGGCCTTGGTGGGAGCTGAGAGCTGGGAGGGAAGACAGGACAAGGATATTTCCTCTTGGGCAACCTCCCTGTTGGGTCACTGCAGTTTGACGTATTCCTTCAACCAAAAGCTATAACTGCTTTCTCTGAGTTCTGGTAGTGCCCTTTCCTCTTGCGCCTTTCAGGTTGAGAGCTGGAAATAGCTCCACGGTTGGTGGCTTTACCATCCATTGTGTGTTTTCCCTAACTCTGTCACAGTTCTATAAATCATCCCTTCATTAACCTCCCTAACTGATAACTTTCTTTTTTGAATCCCATCTTGCTGGTCCTTTACTGAACCCCAGATGAAGCGCCTACTCCTTCCTTTGTCCCCACTCTTATCCTTGTGATCCCTTGAATCACTGCACGGATCATACTCCACTGCCCACTTTGTTTCCATGTTCATCTCCTCTATTGTCTGGGAGCTCCTAGAGAGTAGACTGTAGATATTCCCCAATCTTAAATGCTGAATGAATGAATGAACAGCTGACAATACTGCCCTGAGTCAAAGTAAGTACCACAGATGTTCATATTAGAGTAGTGGGAATTTCGCAGTATTTTGAAGGGTATTAATTCCTGCTTTATCATGGTGAACTCTATCTTGTCCAGAGTTTGATCACTCAAAGCATACCAAGGTTAGAAAATCCATTCTTTATTTCACTTAGACTGTAGTAATTTGTTCAAATTTGCCAAACTCAAGAGATAAGGATTTTTTTCTAATAAAGTAATTCTGTGTTAATAGTGGATGATAGGAACTATAATTACCAAATGGATAGCAGTTATTTTCCCCAGAATTTTATTGTGAATTTTCAAACATAAAAGTTTAGCAAATACCTCCTAGATTTAATAGTAACATTTTTTTTCCATTTTTACATCATTTAACCATCTATGTTTATAGGTGTGCATGTGTATATATGGGGCTTCTCCAGTGGCTCAGCAGTAAAGAATCCACCTGCAATACAGGATGTGCAGGAGATACATGTTCAATCCCTGGACTAGGAAGATGCCACGGAGGAGGAAACAGCAACCCACTCCAGTATTCTTTTGTTTTTATATATAGTGAAAGCGAAAGTCACTCAGTCATGTCCGACTCTTTGTGACCCCATGGACTATACAGTCCATGGCAATCTCCAGGCCAGAATACTGGAGTGGGTATCCTTTCACTTCTCCAGGGGATCTCCCCAACCCAGGGACTGAACCCAGGTCTTCCTCATTGAAGGCAGATTCTTTACCAGCTGAGACAGAAGGGAAGCCCAAGAATACTGGAGTGAGTAGCCTATCCCTTCTCCAGTGGGTCTTCTGGACCCAGGAATCTAACTAGAATCTCCTGCATTGCAGGAAGATTCTTTACCAACTGAGCTATTAGGGAAGCCCTGATATCTTATATATATATATAAATATATATATATATATAATATTTTATATTATATAATATTATAATATAATAATATATATCATATATATTTATTTATTCATTGGCTGTGCTGAGACTTCATTGCTGCTCGAGCTTTCTCTAATTGCAACTAGTGGGGGCTACTCTCTAGTTGTGGTGAGAGGGCCTCTTGTTGTGAAACAGGGGCTCTAAGGCATGCTAGAGCCTTAATAGTTGCAACTCTCAGGCTCTAGAGCACAGACTCAATAGTTGTGGCGCACGGGCTTAGTTGCTCTGAGGCATGTGGGATCTTCCTGGATCAGCGAGCAAATCCGTGTCTCCTGCATTGCAAGAAGGATTCTTAACCACTGGACCACCAGGGAATCCCCCCCACTCCAGTATTCTTGCCTGGGAAGTCCCATGGACAAAGCAGCCTGATGGGCTACAGTCCATGGGGTCACAAAGTGTTGGGCATGACTGAACACACACTCATGTATATATACACATATTACATTTATAACATTTTTTGCTGAACCATTTGAAAATAAACTGCAAACACCATTAAAGCTTCACCCCTATATACTTCTGCATGCACCTCTTAAGACTGTGCACTATCTCCTTCGAACCACCCTACCAGTATCATAACTAAGAACACTAGCAAGAGTGCCCCGATGACATCTAATATGCATGGATGCAGTGTGTTTGCCAGCCAGACTTGGGGAGCAGGGGCACCTTCGGACCTCAGAGCTGCTCTGACTTAATCTCAATTTTATCTGGCCTGCAGCATTTTTTCCCTAAATGTCAATATCTGTCAGCTTCTGCTGCAAACGTTGAGACCTACACATTTAACTGCACATGTATCTGAGAGTCAAGAGTAAGGGGAGTTCTTTCTGGGCTTCTCTGGAAGCTCACTCTCAGGGATAGGGCCAGGACTGCTGGAGACAGCAGGCAGCAGGTTCTCAGCATAAAGAAGCTGTAGCTCTCCCTCTTTTATTTCTTCATCTTTTTCTTAATCCTAGGCCAGGATATCTTTCTTTCTCTGGGCTATACTTCTATCTTTTTCCAAAATAAAGGGAAGAGAAACATCTAGCTGTTAAAGATGACCCTGCTATGGACCATGTAAAATAATCCAAGCCACTCCAGGACTCTTGCTGGGGAGTGCCCTGGCCCACCCTCTCTCATTGACACTCAGTGGTTGTGCTAAAATATATGCTTTAATTGTTGCATCAGTCAAAAAGCTTTATGTCCTTCATTTTTAATTTACAAAAAAAAGTGAAGTCCCTAAACTAATGAATTTTAGTCATTTTCATTGACAATTTCTCCTCTTTACAGAACAGTTGACTAGCTAATAAAAAAAATTTTTTTCACACTTTAGTTGAAATAACAACATGGCAAATGGAATTAGGCTTGCGGTTTGAGGGCTACTTGGTGAATATTAACTTAGCATGAGGGGAAGTGGATGGTCTTCAAGGACTTCCATTGTGCTGGGGGCAGTGATCCACCAAGCACACAGGAGGGGTGAGTCAGGTTCCCAGGGGTCATGTTCTCTTTCCTTCTCCCTTTACTGACAAGAAAGTGCTGGTAGGAGGGGACATGGGTATTGTTCCTCTCCCCCTGCTTCTTATGGGCCCTCCAGTTTTGGGTCCATCTCCACAAAGACCCCAGATCCTGCAGGACAACCAGTCCTTTCATGATGCCAGTTACCATTAAGTACTTCTGTTAGCACAATCTCTTCCCAATTTCCCTGCATTAACAGTCTCTGATCCTCACCTAGTCATCCCCTGTTTGCCTTCATAGATCTCTGCTGTGGAGCTAATTTCCTATGTTATATATACGTTATAGAGATGTGCAGTAGTTTCTGTTTCCTTAGCTGGACCCTAACTAAAACTTCTTCCAAGTATGGCCACTTGGGTAGCTTCCAATAAGAATGGTCAGGAAAAATTCAAATTAAATGAGGATTTTCTTCCTAAGTTATTTAGTGCCCACTTTTCACTTTCATGCACTGGAGAAGGAGATGGCAACCCACTCCAGTGTTCTTGCCTGGAGAATCCCAGGGACTGGAGCCTGGTGGGCTGCCGTCTATGGGGTCACACAGAGTCGGACACGACTGACATGACTTAGCAGTAGCAGCAGCAGCAGTATGTGTAAGGCACTGGGTCTAGGCACATGAGAAGCAAATAAATAAATACATATTTATTTAAGTAGCTCACAATTTGGTGGAGGAAATATATCAGCAGAAAATTTTAATAAATGGTGATAAATGCTATAAGGACACAGAAAGTATATTCAGAATGCCCTCACAGTTTTGCTTTACTGTTTACAGGCTACCTTTGGTGATGTGGCATAGGAAATGAGCACTAGTTAAGAGCCAGGCTAGGTCTATTATCACTAACCAGTTGTGTGGTTTGGGGCAAGTCATGAAACCTCTCCAGGACTCTGTTTCTTCATTTATGAGATAACATGTGCATTTTCCTTCTAATTGCCAACACTATTACTATGACATTTTCAATCTTTCATTTAACAGTTCAGAGAGCCCACTAGCACTTAAAGTTCTTTCCAAGAGCATGACTCACCCCTGTTTAACCAGGAGTCCTGCTTCTCCAGCTGAGTATACAGTGCAGCACAACACAGAAAATCATGGACACACACACCATTTGGCACTCCAGAGCCTTTCTGGGGGGATGCAGGGATAGCAGCTTGAACAACTGGATACAACAGACATCATCATCTGAGAATCAGCTCAGAAGCTGGAGAAAAAGGATGAAGAGCCCCCTGTCCCCAGTTCTGGGCTCTAGACACACTGGTGAGGTGCATCCAGTTTGAAAAGGGACAAGTCTTCCTGGCTGAGTTCTTCATAGACACCTCCATGATTTCACAGCGCTTGATTGGATGGTTCCATTCAGTAGGAACAAAACAGTTTCTTAAGGGGGAGCCAAACAGGAAATCAATTATTTAAATGTATTCTTAAAAGTACATTCTCACCAATATGATTTTTAAGTTACTACATCATCTGGGATAATAAATCCCTTAATCAATTAAACTATTACACCTGAATATTTAATTCCTGCCAAAGTCCAGTTTAAATAATTTTTTCCAAATAATATTTTTATGACCATTGAATATATTGAAGGGCCTCACAAGACCTTACGCTTTAGCAGAAGCATAATGACTCCTTTAGTAGATGACAAACTGATAATAAGACAACATTTTCAGCCCTATAATATTATTGTAGGTGCTGGAGGTATAGTGGTAGACAGACCAGATAGAGACTCACTGCAATGTAAAGAAAGTGAACAGAATCTAAGATGGAAAAAATACAGTGGTTGGTGGGCCTTTTAAAGCAAATTTGCCATATTATTCTCAATAGAGTTATGATTTTAAAATGTACTGCAAATACATGGAGAAAAATGTGCTTTATTTCTATTCAGTACTCAGCACAAACCCGGTTTAAATTTTGGCAGCAAATTGAATTTTAGAAACAATGAGTTTCAGCCCTGTGCATTATGGGAAGTACAGCCCACTTGCTGAGTCCTCTGTTCTAAAGGGGAATGCTATGCACTTTGTATGGCAGACCAGAGGCTCTTCATTTCCGTGCAGAAAGTAGGTTTCATATCACAGGAAGCTCCTGCTTTTCTTTTCCTCCAATGCTCCTTAGGTTTGTGCTCAGAATGGAATGGCCTCCCCTGCGCCGCGCCGCCCCTCTTTCCCACGGCCCTAGAATCTGTGTCCTTTACTTCCTGGCAGTCATCAGCTGCTGGGTTTTCCTTCGCGTCTTTTCTGAAGGCAGGAAACGCAGAGGAGGTGCCTTGGAGACTGAAGGCAGCTTGCGTAGTGGCATGACCTCTGCTCCACCCCACTTGGCTCTCTGCCAAGGGCAGTGGGGCAGCCATGTGACCAAACCTGATCTTCAGAGGCAGAAGAATCTCCCTGCCCCCACCCTGGCTACACTAGTACCCAGCTACTGGAGTCAGTTTTGTTCCTTTAAAGCTAGGGGATTTTTGATGTTGTTGTTGTTTTTTAATTAGGTCTGATGATAGGAAGGACTTAGTGGATACAGAACTTCAGCAAAATCTGCAGTTAGATATCTGTGACATTACAGATATAAAAAAGGCCGGGAATGCACACTTCACGCTGTCTTATTTAAATAGCGCTCTCAACCAAGGGTGCTTCATAAAACACCTTGAGCATTTAATTGCTTTATTGTATTCTTAGCCACAGTCTTGACTGAAATAACAGAAGGTATGAATCTATCTGTTAAAATTAGTTTGCCTGTATATAACAGAAATGCTTTCAATGATGGTGGCTTACACAAAATAGAAGTTTAATTTTTATTCATCTAAAAGGAAATTGAAACTAACTTAAGCTCTTTGTAGCTCATTTCTCTGCCATTCCTAGAATGTGGGACTAGAATAGTTTTAGTTTTTAAGTTTAGGGCACCCTTTATAGCTTTAACACCCTTAAAAATTACTCAGGCCTCTCAAAGAGCTTTTTTTTTAATGTGGGTTACTATGTTAAAAATGAACACTGAGAAATTTTTTTACCCGTTTTTTTGTTTTAAAATAATACTAAACCCATTGCATATAAACATTAATAACACAGATTTCTGAACATTAATGATATTTTTGAAAACAAAAGAAATTATTGAGAAGAATAACATTATTTTACATGTTTTTAAATCTTTAGCTGACTTAATTAGAATACAATATGAATCAAATATCTATTATTGCATGCAATCCGTTGCAATGTATTACTTTGGCTGAAGTCTATGAAGAAAATTCTAGGCTTCACATAAATATGTGATTGGAAAAAGGGCTTTAAACCTCCCACACAAGAATTTTGGAGAGGATTTCCCTGGGATTTCTTTGGAGGGAATGATGCTGAAGCTGAAACTCTAGTACTTTGGCCACCTCATGTGAAGAGTTGACTCACTGGAAAAGACTCTGATGCTGGGAGGGACTGGAGGCAGGAGGAGAAGGGGACAACAGAGGATGAGATGGCTGGATGGCATCACCGACTTGATGGACGTGAGTCTGAGTGAACTCTGGGAGTTGGTGATAGACAGGGAGGCCTGGCGTGCTGTGATTCATGGGGTCGCAAAGAGTCAGACACGACTGAGTGACTGAACTGAACTGAACCGAACTGATGTATCCTCAGTCTACACTTTGAGAATTAGTCTTAAACCTCATAATCTAAAATAGCTGCTGGAGCTCCAGCCATCATATCCACATTCAAGGTGTCATAATAGAGAAAAGTTTGAAGAAAAGATTGGTACTCTGCCTTTAAGAAGAATACCTGGAAGGCTTGCAGCATTCCTGCTTACAGCTCTTGGGCCAACTTTTTCACATGGCAACATTTAACTACAAGAGAAATGTTTCAGTAGGACAGCAATGTGCTCAGCTAAAATTCTCTTAAAAAGAAGGGGAGAAAAGCTACTGAGAAGCAATTAGTAGTCTCTGCCACAGGAAGCATGAATTAAAAGCATTCCAGTGACCCAAAGACTTTATGTGCTGTTTCCATGACTGCAAATTATCAAAACACCACAGATCCCTTTAGGAGTCTCCTGTGAAGAAATTATTGTTTACTTTGTAAATGATTGGTCTGTAGCGTTCAAATGCATTTGAAATTGTCTGCAGAGGAATGGGGTGTGAGGTAGAAGTCACCAGCTATGGAAAAGAGACAAGGTCTGGGCTTTCTAACCAGAACCAGCTTGTGAAATGGTAATGAAAACCCTAACTAAAGAAGGACCACGGTGCTAAGATTTTACTGCAGCTGTACGGACATTTCTTTGTCTTGAAAGACTTTGAGTAACCTTCAAAGAATAGCTGTCAAGAACAGAGTTTGTTGGAAAAGAAAAAATCATTTTTCTAATAAAGAGTGACAGCACAGAAGTTTCTTATAGTTAATTTAAAAAAGTGTAAAAACTAATCTAAGAGAAAAAGGTGCTATTATTATCCCTATTTTTCTGATAAGAATTTGAGACACAGAGAAGTTCAGCCACTTACCTAAGGTGATGAAGCTGATGAAGGCTAATTTGACTCCATACTCGAAGTTCTGGCACCACTAAACAATCCTACATGTATAATCTGAGGGGCACCTGTGGCAAAATCTTGAGAGGGACCACTGGATGAAATAGAAATTTATCACAGTACAATTTAGTAATAATGAAATGTGAGTGAGTGAAAGTTGCTGAATCATGTTCGACTCTTTGCAACCCCATGGACTGTAGCCTGCTAGTCTCTTTTGTCCATGGAATTTTCCAGGCCAGACTACTGGAGTGGGTAGCCATTTCCTTCTCCAAGGGGACCTTCCCAACCCAGGGATCAAACCCAGGTCTCCTGCATTGCAGGCGAATTCTTTACTGTCTGAACCACCAGGGAAGCGAAATTTAGTGAGAGCCACATCTTTTCTGTAACTGGATGCTATTTATTTGAATATGTATTTAGTATACTGTGTTTAAAAGGAAATATTAGCTATTACTAAACAATGTCCTTTCAATTTGTTAGACTGATCTTTCTGCAAATGATTGTTAGTTCATCAAGGTAACCTTGTGCCCTCTCTGCCCCTCTCTTTCAGTAATCCAAACTGAGCACTGAAGACTCACTCACAGCTCTGACTTCAGATGCCCCTTCCCTCATTAACCCAGTGGCAGGCACCTAAAGTAGGAACCTATATGCCTAATAGGAAGTGGCACCTAAAAAAAGTAATCAGCCTCATGGGACACATATTAATAACCCAAACCTTTACAGTGGAGAGTACAGATTGGTAGCCTGCAGGCAAGATTTTGCTTCAGTCAGTTCAGTAGCTCAGTCGTGTCCGACTCTTTGCAACCCCATGAACCACAGCACGCCAGGTCTCCCTGTCCATCACCAACTCCCAGAGTCCACCCAAACCCATGTCCATTGTGTCAGTGATGCCATCCAACCATCTCATCCTCTGTTGTCTCCTTCTCCTCCTGCCTTCAGTCTTTCCCAGCATCAGGGTCTTTTCAAATGAGTCACCTCTCCACATCAGGTGGCCAAAGTATTGGAGTCTCAGCTTCAGCATCAGTCCCTCCAATGAACACCCAGGACTGATCTCCTTTAGGATGGACTGGTTGGATCTCCTTGCAGTCTAAGGACTCTCAAGAGTCTTTTCCAACACCACAGTTCAAAAGCATCAATTCTTTGGTGTTCAGCTTTCTTTATAGTACAACTCTCACATCCATACATGACTACTGGAAAAACCATAGCCTTGACTAGACGGACCTTTGTTGACAAAATGATGTCTCTGCTTTTTAATATGCTGTCTAGGTAGGTCATAACTTTCCTTCCAAGGAGCAAGCATCTTTTAATTTCATGGCTGCAATCACCATCTGCAGTGATTTTGGAGCCCAGAAAAATAAAGTCAGCCACTGTTTCCCCATCTATTTGCCATGAAGTGATGGGACTAGATGCCATGATCTTAGCTTTCTGAATGTTGAGCTTTAAGCCAACTTTTTCACTCTCCTCTTTCACTTTCATCAAGAGGCTCTTTAGGTCTTCTTTACTTTCTGCCATAAGGGTGGTATCATCTGCATATCTGAGGTTATTGATATTTCTCCCACCAATCTTGATTCCAGCCTGTGCTTCCTCCAGCCCAGCGTTTCTCATGATGTACTCTGCATAGAAGTTAAATAAGCAGGGTGACAATATACAGCCTTGATGTACTCCTTTTCCTATTTGGAACCAGTTTGTTGTTCCATGTCCAGTTCTAACTATTGCTTCCTGACCTGCATAGAGGTTTCTCAAGAGGCAGGTCAGGTGGTCTGGTATTCCCATCTCTTTCAGAATTTTCCACAGTTTATTGTGATCCAGGCAGTCAAAGGCGTTGGCATAGTCAATAAAGCAGAAATCGATGTTTTTCTGGAACTCTCTTGCTTTTTCAATAACCCAATGGATGTTGGCAATTTGATCTCTGGTTCCTCTGCCTTTTCTAAAACCAGCTTGAACATCAGGAAGTTCTCGGTTCACGTATTGCTGAAGCCTGGCTTGGAGAATTTTGAGCATTACTTTACCAGCATGTGAAATGAGTGCAATTGTGCAGTAGTTTGAGCACTCTTTGACATTGCCTTTCTTTGGGATTGGAATGAAAACTGACCTTTTCCAGTCCTGTGGCCACTGCTGAGTTCTCCAAATTTGCTGGCATATTGAGTACAGCACTTTCACAGCATCATCTTTCAGGATTTGAAATAGCTCAACTGGAATTCCATCACCTTCACTAGCTTTGTTCATAATGATGCTTCCTAAGGCCCACCTGAGTTCACATTCCAGGATGTCTGGCTCTAGGTAAGTGTGAGTGATCACACCTTCATGATTATCTGTGTCATGAAGATCTTTTTTGTATAGTTCTTCTGTGTATTCTTGCCACCTCTTCTTAATATCTTCTGCTTCTGTTAGGTCCATACCATTTCTGTCCTTTATTGAGCCCATCTTTGCATGAAATGTTCCCTTAGTATCTCTAATTTTTTTTAAAGAAATCTCTAGTCTTTCCCACTTTATTGTTTTCCTCTATTTCTTTGCATTGATCGCTGAGGAAACGTTTCTTATCTCCCATTGCTATTCTTTGGAACTCTGCATTCAGATGCATATATCTTTCCTTTTTTCCTTTGCCTTTCACCTCTCTTCTTTTTACAGCTATTTGTAAGGCCTCCTCAGACAGCCATTTTGCTTTTTTTGCATTTCTTTTTCTTGGGGATGGTCTTGCTCCCTGTCTCCCATACAATGTCATGAACCTTCGTCCATAGTTCATCAAGTACTCTGTCTATCAGTTCTAGTCCCTTAAATCTATTTCTCACTTCCACTGTATAGTTATGGGACACATATTAATAACCCAAACCTTTTCAGCGGAGAGTGCAAATTGGTAGCCTGCAGGCAAAATTTTGCTTATGATATGCTTTATTTGGTTCATAGAGTGTAATTTAAAAAAAATTGATTTTGGGGAGAACAAAATCCCAAACCAAAATTTTCCCTAAGAATCCAGATGAGAACCTCTGCGCCTTTCAGATAGGCCACATTCTTTCCAGTTTCAGCTTAGCCCCCACCACACCTCGCCTCCCGCACTCAGTCTCTCCATTCCATTATGTTACCTGTCTGTCCCCTGCGGGCAGTGGAGTTTGCAACCTTGTCTTTTCAGATATTAAACTCCAAATCGTATTAAACCCCATATTCTACTGTGACAGAACCTGTTCTGAAATGATTCCTCCTACAATTTTCAGTTGAACTGATTACTTAGTCACAGCTTATCCACATGGTGGGTTCTGCAATCAATGGAAGCATAGAAGGTAGGAGCCAAATTGCCTGCTGGTGGATAAATGATGGGCTGAATATGACAGGTCCAGGCCAATCACAAAATAATGGGGCAAGTGTCTGGAATACAGTAATACAGAGCCTGGTCCCTAGTAGAAGCCGAAATGTTTTTGATGAAGGGTTGATGGTACACAGGAAGAGCTTTATTAGCTGGAATGCTGGACTTTCTGTTCTGCTTTGATTATCACGATCCTTCCTGTGAAGGTCATTGCTATTCACCAGCTATTTCTGGCTCTCTGACTTTGGGTATGTGGTAGGCTTGCACTCCCTGCTCTCTTGTGGTTGGGTGGGGCCAGGTGACTAGTTCTGCCAAATGTGTTGTCATTGGAGGGACATCTGTCCCTTTGGGCAAGATCATATATCTGCCAGAAGAAGACCCTCCAGACCCACCTTTTCCCTGACATGATGATCAGCAGTGTTTGAGATGGTGCCAGCTCCATTGGTCTAGAATTAGTGTCTGCAATGGGCAGAGGCTTATGCCAACCTATAATAGACATGTTAGCAGAGCAAAATAAAACTTTATTAATAGCCACTAACCCACTAAGTTATTTGGAGGGTTTTTTGTTTGTTTGTTTTGTTTTTTAAACTGCAGTATAGTGTGGATAGTGACTGCAGCCATGAATTTAGAAGGTGGTTGCTTCTTGGCAGGAAAGCTAAGACAAACCTAGACAGTGTTCTAAAAAGCAAAGACATCACTTTGCAGACAAAGGTTCATATAGTCAAGGCTACGGTCTTTCCAATAGTCATGTATGGAAGAAGGCTGAGTGCTGAAAAACTGACCCTTTTTAACTGTGATGCTGGAGAAGACGATTGAGAGTCACTTGGACAGCAAGGAGATCAAACCAGTCAATCTTACATGAAATCAATGCTTGAATATTCATTGGAAGAACTGATGCTGAGGCTGAAGCTACACTACTTTGGCCCCCTGATGCGAAGAGCCAACTCATTGGAAAATACCCTCATTCTGGAAAGGATTGAAGGCAGAAGAAGAGCGAGACAGAGGATGACATGGTTGGATGGCATCACTGATTCAATGGACATGAACTCCAGGGTACGGTGAGGGACAGGAAAGCCTGGGATGCTGCTGTAGTTCATGGGTGGCAAAGAGTTGGACACAACTTGGCAACTGAAGAACAACATAACCTAACCAAGTCTGACTAAAATATTCACTAAATACTAATAAATACAAAGTTACGATTATTTTTTAAATCTCATTTCAGTGATTTGAGCCATCAATTTAAAAATAGTACAGATGAACCTATTTTCAGGGCAGAAATAGACATAGATGTAGAGAACTGACATGTGGAATGGGGTAGGAGGGGAAGAGGAAGGATGAGCTGGGAGATTAGGATGGACATATATATTACCTTGTGTAAAATAGACAGACAGCTAGTGGGAACTGGCTATAAAGCACAGGAAGCTCAGTTCGGTGCTCTGTGATGACCTAGAGGGGTGGAATGGGGGCGTGCTGGGAGGGAGGCACCACAGGGAGGGGATATATGTATGCATATAGCTGATTCACTTCATTGTGCAGCAGAAACTAACGCAAGACTGTAAAGCAATTATAGTCTAATTTTTAAAAAAGCAGCAATGAAAATGCTTCTTTAGGTTCTAGGTCACCCTGACTCTGATTCTAGATCCCATTTTTGAAACCTGCTGTTACCTATGAATTCTTCTGCCTTTCTAGTCTGTATCCTTTATCACTGAACTGGTCAATAACACAGCTTTCCTTTTCACTTAGGGGAAAGATCCAGCAAGCGTCAAGAAGTAGCGTGACTTCTGAAAGCAGACAGCAAGGTCTTTCCAGGGCTACATTTTGCAGCAGCCTGACACTCAGAGCCCACAGAGAAGTAAAACCAGTGTTGCCCAGCTTCTCAGAGCCTTGGCACAGTCTCGCCTATAGCACTTCTGTGTGTCCGGTGGTTACAAAGCTTGGAAAGGCCCAGGACCTACTTGCTCTTTAGAAAGACCTGACCCCGACCAAATCCAGTCTGCAATGCAACCCAATTTCTTACAGGTTTCTTTCTCTGTGTGTGTATGTTAACATCGCATCTGTAATTTAATTTACCTTCCAAACTAGGAATGCACTTAATATTGTTGCTGTCAATATTTTAAAAAGAAATCTCTTTTAAGTTTATTTTTCAAAGTGCAGGAATTATCCCCAGGGACCTACTGCTTGGAAGCATATGATCTCATTCATTGGCAGAAATCACCTTTCTGAAAGGGAAAAGCTTTCCTCAGACCTTATTTTAGACTGTTTTGATCTGAAAAAATCTGAGCTTGGGATGCTCACTAGTGGTTTTAATGTATTATTGGAGAAGTTAGTATCTGAGTAGCTCTTCATTTTGAGCTTTTTAATATGATGTTTAAAGTATTTCAGTAAATCTAGCAAGTGCTATTTAGTAGGCAGGATGGTCCAGTTGGTGGCTTCATAATCCATTTTCTTTATCAGCAAAGAATGTATTTAGCATGTACTAGACTATGACTGATCTCCTCAGCAGACAGGACTGTGCCTTGTTCAATGAAAGTGCCTTATACTGCAAGCACTTGTAGCCTAGTGCCTGCAATATAATGGGTGTCCAAGATATGCTTTCATAATTACTACTCAAAGTGCCATGCAAATACACCCAGAGAAACACAAGGAAGTCTTCATATTTGATGAATTAATAGTCTAGAGGATTAAAATAAACGTACAAAGAATTGTAGTCTGTGGCAGGAAAGAAAGAAAGAATGATTTGAATATTAGCAATGTGATATCAGAAGTGTGATGAAGCAAACTCCCCCCTGCTATATATTTTACACATCGTAATGTATATGTTTGCTGTGTGACGCAGGGAGCTTGACCCAGCGCTCTGTGACAGCCTAGAGGGGTGGGATGGGGTGGGAGATAGGAGGGGGGCTTAGGAGGGAGGGGCTTATGTATACCTGTGGCTGATTCATGTTGAGATATGGCAGAGGCCAACACAATATTCTAAAACAATTATCCTCCAACTGAGAAAAAGGAAGAGATATGTGATGATCCAAAATTAATGGAGGGACTTGGGGTCCTGGGTTCTGCTGAGTCTCCATGACAAGCATTGTGACTGTAAGAAAGTTGTTCAGCGTTTCGGAGCCACTGGGTATCCAACTGTCAAGGGAGGAATTGACAAGCTTTCAACAATTACAAACTTTAAAAAATCGATTGTCCTTGCATAACTTCTTAAGAATTTCAAATAACACTGATAGAGCAAATATTCTCCACCATTTTAGCTTCCTCCCATAAATTTTGGTAAGTGTGTTTTCATTTTCCTTCATCTCAAAGTATTTTCTGATCTCCCTTGTGGTTTTAATCTTGGACCCATTAGTTATTGAGAGTATGTTGCTTAATTTCTGCATTTTTGTGAACTTCCCAAATTTCTTGTTATTGATTTCTAACTTCATTCCAGTGTGATTGGGATACACATGCTTTGTATTATTTCAATACTTTTTAATTTTTTGAGATTTATGACCTAACATATGGCTGGTCCTGGAGAATGTTCCATGTACACTTGAGAAGAATATGTATTTTGCCATTTTTGAGTGGAGTTTTCTACAAATGTCTTTTAAATCTAGTTTTTTCATAGAGTGATTCAAGCCTAATTCCTTGCTAATCTTTTGGCTAGTTGTGCTATCCATCACTGAAAGTGATATATTGAAGATTTCCATTATTGTTGAATTGTCTAATTCTCTCTTCAATTCTGCCTGTTTTTGCTTCATGTATTTGGGGTGCTCTGTTATTCAGTTCAGTTCAGGCACTCAGTCGTGTCTGACTCTTTGCGACCCCATGAATCGCAGCATGCCAGGCCTCCCTGTCCATCACCAACTCCTAGAGTTCACCCAAACTCACGTCCATCGAGTCGGTGATATGCCATCCAGCCATCTCATCCTCTGTCATCCCCTTCTCCTCCTGCCCCCAATCCCTCCCAGCATCAGGGTCTTTTCCAATGAGACAACTCTTCACATGAGGTGGCCAAAGTTTTGGAGTTTCAGCTTCAGCATCAGTCCTTCCAATGAATACCCAGGACTGATCTCCTTTAGGATGGACTGGTTGGATCTCCTTGCAGCCCAAGAGACTCTCAAGAGTCTTCTCCAACACCACAGTTCAAAAGCATCAATTCTTCAGTGCTCAGCTTTGTTCACAGTCCAACTCTCACATCCATACATGACCACTGGGAAAACCATAGCCTTGACTAGATGGACCTTTGTTGGCAAAGTAATGTCTTTGCTTTTGAATATGCTATCTAGGTTGGTCATAACTTTCCTTCCAAGGAGTAAGCATGTTTTAATTTCATGGCTGCAATCACCATCTGCAGTGATTTTGGAGCCCCCCAAAATAAAGTCTGACACTGTTTCCACTGTTTCCCCATCTATTTGCCATGAAGTGATGGGACCGGATGCTTTGATCTTCGTTTTCTGAATGTTGAGCTTTAAGCCAACTTTTTCACTCTCCTCTTTCACTTTCATCAAGAGGCTTTTTGGTTCATCTTCATTTTCTGCCATAAGGGTGGTATCATCTGCATATACAAGGTTATTGATATTTCTCCTGGCAATCTTGATTCCAGCTTATGCGTCTTCCAGCCCAAGGTTTCTCATGATGTACTCTGCATATAAGTTAAATAAGCAGGGTGAAAATATACAGCTTTGACGTACTCCTTTTCCTATTTGGAGCCATTCTGTTGTTCCATGTCCAGTTCTAACTGTTGCTTTCTGACCTGCATATAGGTTGTTGAGAATATTTATATACTTATGCTCTGTTAAGTATATTTATATATATATATACATAGAAACATACACATGCTATATATATATGTATATACACAGATATATGCATTTATTTTTGCAATATATATTATATACATCTATATAACACACATATATTTTACAATATAATATAGCTATATAATGTATCTAATAAATAATACCTATATATGGTGTATATATATATGCAATATCTTCTTGACCCTTTTATCATTATAAAATGTCCTTCTTTGTCTCTAATAATAACTTTTGCCTGCAAGTCTTTTATCTTCAGCCACTTCAGCTCTCTTAATAATCATTGTTTATCTGTTATACTTTAACTTCAGTATATCTTTTTCCACTATTCTACTTTCAATGTATCTGTGTCTTTGAATCTAAAGTATGTTTTTTGTAGACAGTATATATTTGAGTCAGATTTTTTAAACTCATTCTGCCAATCATATCCTTGACTGGCATGTCTATTCCATTTATGTTTTACTATAATTGCTAAGCTAGTTTTATAGATTGTGCATCCTAAAATTCATGTGTGAAAACCCAAACTCTGATTGTCTGTGCAGCCAGCCTCTTCTTCATAGAGAAAAAAAACAGATTTTTTTTTGTTCATAGTGTCATTGTTCTCAGTTCAGCATCTCTACGCCCTAGCCTTCCTTGAAGCTGAAGTGATGGCAGGACAAGAATTCTGACCAATGAGGTAGAGGCAGAAGCCTACTGGGACTTCTGGAAAAGTCCTGCTATCAAGAAACATCCAGTATTCCTTGTTTCTTTTATTTATTTATTTTGCACTCCTGCTTAAAATGGAGACATGAAGCTGAAGTTTGGGCAGCTGGTCTCCCTGGAGGCAATGAACATGAAGGTAAGAACATGTGGTTAGGAGGCTGAAATATAAAGCTGAAGGGAACATGGATCTTCTAAGCCTCCACTTCTCATGTGAGGAAAATAAATCCCTGGTGATGAGACCACTATTTTTCAGGTGTCTGTTACTTGCTGCAGAATGCATCCATAACTTATATTCATCAATTTTAAATACCACCTATATAATGTACCAAATGCCCACGGATGCATGATTCTCTTTCTACACTTTTAAGCTACCCCACTGGTTTTTAGAATACATTTCTATGATAAAATCACACTCTCTTAACAGCCATAGATTTATGCTGTGTTTTGCAATCTGTTAGAGTAATGCTTCTGTTTCTTTTTTAAAGGCCTTAGTTAATTCTGTCCATTTTCACTTCCATATGAATTAAAAAAAAAGCTTGTCAAGT
The DNA here is from genome assembly GCF_023091745.1 of Budorcas taxicolor. Classification (NCBI taxonomy): domain Eukaryota; kingdom Metazoa; phylum Chordata; class Mammalia; order Artiodactyla; family Bovidae; genus Budorcas; species Budorcas taxicolor. The sequence continues at coordinate 137,146,533 of NC_068911.1, read as the reverse complement.
TCTGTGAAAATTCAGTAGAATTTTGATTGAGATTACTTTGACTTTATGGATTAATTTGGGAAGAATTAAAATCTTTAAAATTTTCAGCATTTCCATTTAGGAACATAGCATAGTTCTACCTTTATTTAAATCTTCCATATTTATTTAGATTTCTCATATTTATTTCAGTAGTTTTAGTTTTACTTACATAAGTTCTGCACATTGTTGTTAAACCTATTGCTATATATTATTTGGTTTCTATTGTGAGTAGGATTTTTTCCCTATTGCCTTTTCAAATTGGTTTATGCTAGTTTGTAGCAAAACTATTATATTTTTATTAACTTGATTTTGTATTCAGCTAGCTGGCTAGATTATTTCCCTTAGATGCTTTCTAGGATTCCCATTTCAGCTCTAAAAGTGCTAGAACTTAGGCATTACAGAACTTTGTAATTGGAAGGTGATACTTGGTCAAGGTCAAAGGAAAAGCTTCATGAAAGGGGTGAGATTTCATTGCTATCATTATTTAAGACTAATTTTTCTGGTGGGAATATCTTAAGTCTGTTTATTTTTAGCGACAGGCTATTTCTGCTTCCTTCAGGCTCCTCTGCAATTTTTTTTATTATTATTTAATCCCTACCTGCACAATTATTTCCAAAGGTTCTATTATATGATGGGCTGAGTAAGCACTGCATCAAAAATTCCTAAAACATCTCCAGCATGGCTCACAGTGTTCTTGATGGTAATCAATAACATTTTTTGTTCCCAAATCCAAAGAGCTAAGACCTGAATTCCGATTTCCTTACTAGGAATTATGTTGGAAGACAACAGTCAAGCTTTTTATTAAACATTTTAGACTTTTGGCTTACTAGGTTGAAACTGAACTTAGAATGGTTCTGAAAGACTGGCTGGTAGCCAAAAAGTCTTATTGTCTTCTTTTACTCCACAACCCTCACTCACATTCCCAGATCCCTAAGAAATGTGTCTTCCATTGGTAGTGTTAACAAATATTTAGCACTCAATCCCCAAAGTCTTGCTTTCAATTGTGGGAATACACACGCTTTAATGGACCAGTGTTCAAAACTTGGACTTAACCATGACAGCTGTATTGCATGTCATGCGTGTATCTTCACATCTGGAACACTTTAGGCCCTTCCAAACTAAATGAGCAGTGGGGGAGAGGAAGGGAGAGACGGGAAACTCTCTTTTCCAAGTCAATAAGTCTCTGAAATATTTCTTTAAACTCTTTGAAGATATCCGAGGAACAGTGATCTTTGAGTCAAGAGGCCTGTATTAAAACCTGTCTCTGCTATTTAATAGCCATACCATTCCCATTATTCATCCTCAACCTTCCTAAGTCTTGCTTACCACTCACAGGAATGTTGTAAGGGGAAAGTGAGATGAAGTTGACAAAAGAACTGTGTAAAGTGCCCTGCAGAGGTGAATTGTTAGTAACTTCAGAATGCTGAACACTTCTCTTTACCTGCTGTAATATGCTTAGAGATGTGTAACCCAAAGGTGGAAAGAACCCCCAAATGGTCCCAATACATAAGAAAATCATACTTCAGCATGATGAAAATGTTTATAAAATATATCATTAAAGAAAAACTCAAGACTTCATGTTAAAATACCAATGAAAATGTTCAAAAACAAATCATAAAATATAAATACAAAGTAGTTAGCATTGTTTTGATGTTCGAACTAGTGATTTCAAAATCTAAAGAGAAAAAACCACTGTGACAGCTTGATTGAATCCAATGAACAGAACCATTTCAGTCTTATCAAGCTCCCTACTGAATATCTTTCCCTAGTGTTAGAGAGCATACCCTTTTCTGATTGGTTAGATTCTGTTTCTCGACTGTGTGTAGGAGGCACTGACTTTCAGATGATCATCATCATTACCATCCATCATCACATTAATTTCTGTTGCTGTTGTAACAAATCCCCCAAACTTGGTGCAAACAACACAGATTTATTATTTTGTAGTTTTAGAGATCAGAAGTCCTGAATGGGTCAGCTAGGATGTTTCTTTAGGAAGCTGTAGGAGAGAATCCGTCCCTTGCCATTTCCAGGTTCTACAGGTTGCCAGCCTTCCTTGGTCGGTGACTCTCTGCATCTGTCTGACCTCTGCTTCCATCATCACATTATCTCCTTTGACTCTGATCCCTCCTGCCTCCCTCTTGTCATCACATCAGCCCGCCTGGATAATCCAGGATACTCTTCCCCCATCTCAAGACCTTTAGTGATCTCTGCAAAATCCCTTTTGCCATGTAAGGTAACATATTCACAGGTTCCTGTGGAGGTGGGCATCTCTGGGGGAGGGGTTTTATTCAGCCCATCACAATCATCAACAATACTTAACATGAGCATTTTTTCTGTGCCAAGCATTATTCTAGCAACCACAAACACATTAAACCATAAAATCCTCATGAGAAAGACATTATTCTCTCTACCTTAAGGTCATGACATTGAGGCACAGAGAGGTTAAATAACTTGCCCAAGGTCAGACAGTTAGGATTTCAACCCAGGTGGGCTGAATCCAGAGCCCAAACTCTTCACCAGTATGCTTGTGAGAAGTGAACAGATTGGTCCACCAGACTTTGAGGAATCAGGAGCTCCTAAATATAGTTATTGAAGAGGCTGTGATTTTATAGCAATGATGGTAATATCTTATATTTTAAAATTGTGGTTTATAATTTCTAAAGCATATTCTCAGCAGTTTCTATGAACAGTCCCATAACTCCATATTGCAGAATAATCTTTCTTTTCACTAAATCTTCTTCATTTTTTTTTAATTTAAATCACAAGGGTTTATAATATGTCTTCCACTGGAATTTGTATACCTGTGTATTTGTTCTGTTTGTTCACTTGTGAGATCCTTAAGTAAAGTTAGAAACAAACATCCATTCCATAAATAAAAACAAAACCCAAAACAAAACTTAGTATAGTTAGTTGAAACTGATAGCATTCATAAATATATGTTCAGTTTAATAGTATACACAAGTGAAAGTTGCTCAGTCATGTCCGACATCGACTGTAGCCCATCAGGCTCCTCTGTTAGTGGAATTCTCCAGGCAAGAATACTAAAGTGGGTAGCCATTCCATTCTTCAGGGGATCTTCCCAACCCAGGGATCAAACCCATGTCTCCTGCACTGTGGGCAGATTCTTTACCATCTGAGCCACCAGGGAAGCCCAGTATACATGAGACCTAGCATTATTTTATAAGTACAACAGAACCTGCAAAATAGATATGATAGACTGTTTCTTGATGACCCCAAAGAACCATGCCTTTCAGTATCCAAGCCTTTGAGCATTCCCATCTCATCTGAGTCTATAACTTCTTTGACCAGTTGAATATGATGAAAATGATGCTTTCTCCCTCTTGGAAGGGTGGCCTGGATTTGTACCCAGTGCCTTACATGTCCCTGGATCTCGGAAAGAACTGAGAATCTGTCATTTCCCAGGCCCCTGATGCTGGATAGTTTCAAGGAGTTTCTCAGAGCATGGTCCCTGAGAGCACTAGGAACCTGCGCAGGGTAGGAAGGACTCAAACAGGGCTGGCTGCTGGGTCCCAGAGAGGCTGGAAGCTGCATACCACCTTGGGAAGCTCAGTCAAGAGCCTGACAGCCCAGTGCTGGTGCAGTGGAGGCCAAGGACAGTGGACAGCAAAGGCTCCAGTAGAAAGCCCAGGAGGGATTGCTGGGACCCCTCCGTGAGGCTTTTCTTAATTGCTTAAAGGGTAGAAGTCATGAAAGATAGCAAAAAAAGAAAAGGGGTAGATCTCACTTTCACACATATGGTGGAGCAAGCCTACCCCATGGGTGCATGCTAAGTCACTTCAGTCGTGTCCAACTCTTTGAGACCCCATGGACATTAGCCCACCAGGCTCCTCTGTCCATGGGATTCTCCAGGCAAGAATACTGGAGTGGGTCGCCATGCCCTCCTCCAGGGGATCTTCCCTACACAGAGATCAAACTGACGTCTCTTAGGTCTCCTGCATTGGCAAGTGGATTCTTTAGCACTTGGGAAGCCCCCAAGCCCACCCCAGTGTTGTTGAAATGGACATGTTTGTTGCATGATGACTGTGTGCCTGGCCCTTGCAGACATTTCTCCTTTGGTGCTCACAACAGCCCTGTTATCACGTACACCAGGTCTCAAAGCTGGACATTTTTGCACTTCAAAACACAGATCCACCGTTACCTGAAGCTCAGGCTTAGCCATCCCCTTACATCACTTTTCCTAACTCTAAACCCAATTTTAAATTTGAATCAAATTTAGCAATTTAATCCTCTGATGCTGGGGGGTGAGGTGGGGTGAGGTTCAAGAGACAGGTTTAGGAAAGTTTTCCTTCTTAGGCTCTGCAGAAGAAAACCATATGCAAACGCCAAGTGTTACTGGATTAAAGAGAATACATTTCAAAGGGAGTAGTTATCTTTTCAGGATTAAATGCCCTCCTTTTTAAAATCCTGGGTTTGAAGTTTTAAACATAGACAGCCAGTTTGGAGGAGTGCTGGCTGAAAATAGATGTCTCTTCCTACCACATACCACCCTAGTCTTAGCCCTGTATCCCCATGTCCAGGTCGCTCTGCTACAGTCACACCTGAGTCACCATTTTTGGACAGATTCTGTAGACCCCATGAATGGCCTGTGGGCACCAGAAATCCAGTACACTCACAGGAGTCAAAGATGTTTACAACGTGAATCAGCAATTAAGAGTAACATTCCGCCCCCGCCCCCAAAAGTCACATCTTTCATACAAGCAATACTAATTATGCTGTTTAGTTTTGGTTTTCCAAGGCAAATGACAAGAAAAATGTATAACCAAGGGAGTGGTTGACAGAAGTGAAGAAATATGAGACGACTAAAACTGAGAACAAAAAATAATGAGAAAAATGATTAAAAGAACTGAATTGTGTGTCTTGCTTTACTGGTAATGAGCCTGAACTAAGTGAAGAAGTTGCATGTATTTATGGAACCTACAGGAGAGCTGGGGGAAGTAGCTTCCTCCCAATCTCTTGCTGGAATTTGTTCCCAAACTGCGTGGATAATATAAGAACAAGGAGTGAGAGGGCTACCTTGGGATCAACCCTCATTGTGGCCCCTCAAGAGAAGCTGGCCGTGTAGACAATTTCTGCTTCCCCCCTCCCTGCCCTTAGATTCCACCCTGTCTGGACTTATCTGGAATTTCATACCCATTCATACTCATATATTCATTACCTCACTCCACCCCCTTTCCTTAGACCTGCTGAATAAGAATCTACCTACCACCCAACATTAGTTTCCTGCATAACAGATTACCCCAAATTGGGTGGCTTAAAACCAACAGCAACTCCTTCCCTCATGGTTCTGGAGGCCAGAAGTCTGAAATCTAAGGTGTTGGCAGGACTGAACTCCCATTCAAGGGTATAAGAGAGATTCCCTCACGGCCTTTTATGGCTTCTGGTGGCTTTAGGTGTTCCCTGACTTGTAGCCACAGAACTCAAGCCTCTGCCCTGACTTCGCATGGCCCTCTCCTCTTCTCTCTTTGCCTTTCTCTTATATGAACACTTGTCTTAGGATTTCGGGCATGCTCAAATAATCCAGGATGATCTCATCTGGAGATCATCTTGACTTACTGACATCTGCAAAGACTCTTTTTCAGCATAACATCCCACCAGAGGTTTGGGGTAGACACATCCATTGGTGGGAAGCCATCATTGAATCTCTTCTAAATTCAAAGATTTCTTACACCCTAGGTAAGAGAATAATTAAAAAGAAATCCATTCACAACCCACCAAGGCATTTTGTAGGATACTTTTTCTTGCCTCTCCAGTTTTCTTACAGGCTAAAACTGTTTAAGAGCGTAATTCATTTGTGATCTCCTTCTCAGATCTTCCCTGAAACTCACAGTCCATTTGGCCTTAAGGTTTTACATATTCAGCTCTCATTCTAGTAGGTATACCTTTCATAATCCTTCCTTTGTTACTTTACTATGTAGTTCAATTTAGCTTTCCAGACCAGTGGTTGTACATCCTTGTTTGTCTGACAGTCCTGATTTAAGCCTGTTCATCTCAGTGTCCTTTCTGGTTGGGACACTCTTTAACTGTCAAAATCTTGGTTTGGGTGATACCCCTTAGCTGGATTACTTTCCTTTTTGAAGGGAGGATTTGAAGGACAACTGACAGAAAAGACTCTGTTTAGTGTGTGATGAATGATGAAAGGGGAGAGGTCTTTGTCTGAGCTTGTACATTTGGAAGCTAAAACAGGAGTGGGAAGATCTGAAAGAGAAAGGCGTGCACAGAATAGGTCAGTATAGATCAAGACCAGACTTCAGTGACCTCACTCCTTCATTGACTAATAGGAGGATATCAGCATCTCCTAACAGCTCCAGGTCTCAGTTTCCCTGTCTGACATAGTCTAAGAGCAATTATCTTCTGAAATTTGAGCCTCTGATCCAATCTTAGTATTTGATTTGGTGAAATACAGTCTCTACAAGTTCGCAAGCACAATGCTTCCCTGAATGACTTGGTGACAATTTAAGAAGCTTGTTTTCCTCCTTTACCCAAGGAAACAAGGGATTCTGTATTTCAGGGAAGATGCCCATAGAATAATGACCTTCACCTCTTTGTCTCTAGAAACACTCAAATCGTAAGGAGCTGTGTAAAGAGCTTGGCATATTGTTCAGTTTGAAAGAACAGGCTTGACTTTTTTGCACCACCCTCACAATCCAGTCAATCATCCAAGGGAGTATGAAATGGTTTCTTAAAAAGGTTAAAATACCCCTCCCTCTTGACCCAGCAGTTTGACTCTTAGGTGTTTGCCCAAGCCTTAGAGAATCTGCTCCTTTTCTCCTTCTTCATGCTCCAGGCTTTGGTCACTGTGATGCAGCCCCCTCCCCATCAGAGTGTCAAATTTGTTCATGCACTGGGAGCTGGCCAAGTTCTGCCCAAAACACAGCACTCACCATCTTCTCTAAGGAGTTTCCCACATAGCTCAGGTGGTAAAGAATCCACTTGCAATGCAGGATACCCCAGTTAGATTCCTGGGTTGAGAAGATCCCCTTGGGTAGGCTACCCACTCCAGTATTCTTAGGCTTCACTTGTGGTTCTGTTGGTAAAGAATCCACCTACAATGCAGGAGACCTGAGTTTGCTCCCTGGGTTGGGAAGATCCCCTGGAGAAGGGAAAGGCTACCCACTCCAGTATTCTAGCCTGGAGAATTCCATGGATGGTATAGTCTATGGGGTCGCAAAGAGCTGGACTCGACTGAGCAACCTTCACTTTCACCATCTTCTCTTGCTCAGCTGACTCCTCTGTCTACTCCAGGAGGGGCAGCATTGAGGGAGATGGGCTTAGGTCCCAATTAGAGTGCGACTCTGCCACCTTTACTCGTGGCGTCCTGTGCTTTCCCTCATGGAGCCCTCACAAGGATTGTGAAACAGGGTTTAGAGTGATTATTTGCCTATTGCAGCTGTAATGAATTACCACAACCTTAGTGGCTTAAAATCACACAAATTTATTATCTTACATTTCTGGAGGTTAAAAAGCTAAAAAAGTGTTTCCCTGGGCTGAAGTCAAGGTGGCAGCAGGGCTGCTTTCCCTCTGGAAACTCTAGAGGAAAATCTGTTTTCTTGCCTTTTCTAGCTGCTAAAGGTCATATTGGAGAAGACTCTTGAGAGTCCCTTGGACTGCAAGGAGATCCAACCAGTCCATTCTAAAGGAGATCAGTCCTGGGTGTTCTTTGGAAGGACTGATGCTGAAGCTGAAACTCCAGTACTTTGGCCACCTCATGTGAAGAGTTGACTCATTGGAAAAGACCCTGATGCTGGGAGGGATTGGGGGCAGGAAGAGAAGGGGACAACAGAAGATGAAATGGCTGGATGGGATCACCGACTCGATGGACAGGAGTTTGGGTGAACTCTAGGAGTTGGTGATGGACAGGGAGGCCTGGTGTGCTGCAATTCATGGCGTCGCAAAGAGTCAGACACGGCTGACTGAGCGACTGAACTGAACTGAAAGGTCACATTCATACCTTGGCTTGTGGCCCCTTCTCTCTCTCCCAAATCTGTTTTGTTATCACATCTTTCTTGAGTCTTGTCCTCCTACCTCTCTAAGGACCTGGTAATGACCTTGGACCCACTTGGATAATCCAGTGGATAATCCAGTGGATAATCCTTGGATAATCCAGGCTCATTTCCCCATCTGAAGAACCTTAATTTAATCATATCTACAAAGTCCCTGTGACTGTTTTGCAAGTCGTATTTACAAGGTCCAATAATTAGGACGTGGAAATCTTTGGGGGGCATCGTTTGGCCTACCACATTTGTGTTCTCCCTAAATATGAAGCTCCACTTCATATCTCCACTGAAGATAAGGAGCACGCCTGTCTTGTCCACTGCTGCACTTGGACTACCAGCAGGTGCCTTGCACATTGAAGTGCTAAATAATGCATTTGCTGCACAAAGTAACAGCACTGGAACCACTTGCAGGCAATTGACTCAGATTTTATAATTCCATTTTCAGTTTTCTTTCCAATTGTAAGACTAGACTGTATTTTGTAGCTCTGTAACCATTAAGGAAAGAGGGCCCATTCTACCTAAACCTTCTAGCTTCACATCAAAATTGTTCTAAAACCCACCTGTTCCATGACTCAGTAATTCAATATTTTAATCTATAGTTTTTCTACTTTAAATTATCTTGACTAATTCATCTAACACTTAGGACCAAACTCCCTTGAACTCCTCCTACTTTAAAACTGTTCTCCCCTGCCTTCATGAATGCCACATTTTGCATGAGTCATTTGCATCCTCCAGCCCAACAGGCTTCAAAAAGACATTTGCCCCTGAGTGTTTCTCCAAGTCAGATTTCTTCAAACACTATTTCCAACCTCAACAGACCATTTTATTGGCAACTCTACAAATAGAATACCTGATCTCAGTATTCTTTGTTAAAATTTATTTTATTGAACTGTAGATGACTTGTAATGTGTTAGTTTTTGCTGTACAGCAAAATGATTCTGTTGTGTGTGTGTGTGTGTATATATATGTATTCTTTTCCATTATGGTTACAGGATATTGACTGTAGTGCTCTGTACTATACAGTAGGACCTTGTTTATCCATCCTATGTATACCAGTTGGCATCCGCTAACCCCAAACTCCCAATTCATCCCTCCCTTATGCTGTCTCCCACTTGGCAATCATCAGCCTGTTCTCTGTGTCTGTGAATCTGTTTCTTTTTCATAGATAGGTTCATTTGCGTCATATTTTAGATTCCACATATAAGGGATATCATATGGTATTTGTTTTTCTCTTTCTGACTGGCTTCACATAGTATGATATATATGGCACATATTTTTCATCCATTCATCTGTCAGTGAACATTTAGGTTGTTCCCATGTCTTGACTATTGTGAATAGTGCTGCAATGAACAATAGGAATACATGTATCTTTTGAATTATAGTCTTGTCCAGTATACGTCCAAGAGTGAGACTGTCGTATCATATGGCAACTATATTTTTAGCTTTTTGAGGAGCCTCTATACTGTTTTCCATAGTGGATTTGCCAATTAATATTCCCATCAACAGTGTAGGAGGGGTCCCTTTTCTCTACACCCTCTCTAGAATTTATTATTTTGGGGCTTTGATAATACTGTTCCGAGGCCAGATGATGGTACAAAAAAAGTAGAATAATTTAAACTCAATTTTATGAGTATTGTTTTAGCTTCTGCCATATTGAGAATCTCTCAAGTCAGGAGAGGGAAAGAAGAGGTGAAAAAAAAAGGGTGTGTGTGTGTGTGTGTGTGTGTGTGTGTGTTTAAAGCAGGGATACACTACAACTGCATATTGAACCCTTTTCTAAATGGAAACTTTCGTAGGTAAGTGAAATAAGTGAGCACTTTCAATCTACTAAAAGAAAAAGAAAATTATCAGTCAAACCAATTCCTCAATGTCATGTCATCAAGAAAGGAAAACTTGGTTATCTAAAGTTTTTTTTTTTATAGCTGTCTTGATCCTATATAGGCACAGTCCAATTTGAAAGTATTATTCAAAAGAATCAAACAGATTCGAGACACTGTTAAACTTAGTCCTGCTCATGAACATCTTGTTTCACCTGTTCTGGTTTGAAATCTTGTCTTAGCTTGTTTCATGAGGACCTTATGAAGCATTCCTCCTGCCCCGCACCCCAGAAAATGGAGCAATACAGTCGTTAAGCCCATTGTCTCCTCCCAGCCTTGCCCAGACTCACAGCACAATGCCTGGACACATGAGGCTGCAGATTGTTATTCACTGCTCACAGAGAGGCCAAGTGAGTTGGGATTAGCCTCAACAATGCACCCTGCTATTTGCTATTTGGCCAGGAGCAAGGTTCTCATCCAATACAATGCTTGTGCACGTTCAGCTCATTGCTTGTCTGTGCACATCCCCACACACAGGGAGGACTTTTACAATCCAAAGCGACAACCGTGTGTCCTTGGCTCTGTTCCCGCCAGGGACAGGAAGGAGACTTATCTGCTCTCTGCATTCTATCTCCTTGGCTGCTGACCCTCTAATGCATTTATCTGAGCAAAAGACTTGAGTTTGCTTGTACTCTTTATACAGACATCTTGTGCTGGTTATTAAGGCATTTTCATTAATAAAGAAGCATTTTGACTTTACCTCAAGTGGGCACAAAGCTATCCAGGCATGATGACAAGAACTTCACTGGATCAATGCTAGAAAATTCCTTCAAGCAAAGGGAAATCAAGATGAAGAGAAATATGGCCAAGAGAGTCATATGTGGGGTTTCCCAGGTGGTGCAGTGGTAAAGAATCTGCCTGCAATGCAGGAGACTCAGGAGATGTAGGTTCAATCCCTGGGTCAGAAAGATCCCCTGAGGTAGGAAATGGAAATCCACTCCAGTATTCTTACCTGGAAAATTCCATGGACAGAGGAGCCTGGTGGGCTACACTCCGTGAGGTCACAAAGAGTCAGACATAACAGAGTACATATACAAGGCTGTGTTTCTGAATATAAGCAAAAAGTTTGAAGAATAGACTTAAGTTTTATAAAAGAACAAGACTGTTGCATTTAGAGTGCTAAAATTGTTATAAAATTTCTAAGTCCAAGTCTTGTAAAGTCTTGCCTCCCTTCAGTCCTTATTTGATTAGATCCCTTTTGGGGGTGAGGGTAGAGAGTGAGGGACTCCTGACTCATAGGAAGCCAGTGTTATTACCAGTACCTGCCAAAGAGCTATCATTTTAAGTCCAAATATTTATTCCAGCAACAGAGGCTGACAGAAACTGACCATCATTCTGAATTTAGTACCAACAGGTATACAATGATCTAGATGAGAAGTTTACTCACCCAAGTTATCTCCTTGTTGTGCCTAGAGCAAAACTCAACCCTTCTAATCAATACCTGTATTACTTTTCTATTGCTCATGAGACAAACTGCCCCACCATTACAGGTTTTAAAGCACAGACTTAGCATCTTATAGTTCTAGTGTCCCAAAGTCCAAAATGGGTCTCTTTGGGGGGTGGCGGAATCAAGGTTTCAGCAGAGTTACTTTGTTTCTGGAGATTCTAGGAGGAAATACTTGGTTGGTCAAAAAGATCATTTGGGTTTTTTTCTGTAAGATGTTATGAACTTTTTGGCCAATGCAATACATTTCATCTCCTTTTTCAGCTTCTAGAAGTTGCCCACAATCCTTGGTTCATGGCTTCTTCCAGCAATCTCACACCTCTGACATCTACACCCATTGTCACATCTCCTTTTAAGACCCTCCTGTCTCTCTCTTTCTCTTATAAGGACCCTTGTGATTACATTGGGCACACTCAGATAACCCAGATCATGTCAAGATCATTAATTTAGTCACATGTGTAAAATCCTCTTTGCCGTGTAAGGTAATACAGTCACAGTTTCAAGGATTAAAACTTGGACATCTCTGGAGGCTATTATTCTGCCAAACACAATACCCTTTTCTATATACAAACTGGAAGTTATTAGACATTTCTGTATTTAACTCTTTCTGCTCTACTCATCTCAACTGACCACCTGAGCCTTCTTTTCCCCAAAGTATTTATTTGTAGCTTTCTGCTCCTTTATATGATTGAAAGCTTCTTGAAAAAGCAGATGCGGTGTTCTTCTTACTTATTATTGTATTCTTCAGAATCCTTAGCATGATGAAAAAAATGTCAATAAAATGGACTTACTGAAAATTTAAAACTTGCTCATTGAAAGACATCATTGAGTAGTAGGGCAAAATTAGATGGAATTTCTGCTTCCAGTGAACATCTAAATAACAGGGACCAGATTTACCTTCCTTCCTGAAACAGCTAAAAAAACTGGACAATATATATGGCACCATGGTAGGGAAGAGACATTGAGCCCTGAGAAATGGGAAATATATGCATAAGCCCAATGCTTGCCCTGATTTGCTCCCTGGAGGGGTTTCTGTCTGAGGCAGAGAGAAGGGGATAACAGGGAGATACATTGATGGAGTTTATGTGGACAGAGTTTGCAGGGCACAGAGTGGGAGGAGAGAACAGAGATCTGTAAAGGGTCCTGCTTGAGTCTTCCACTAAGTACTGATCAGTGCAGGTTTGTAAGGAGACTATCAAGGTCTGGGGAAAGAGCTCTCTGAAAAGATTAGAACAGTGCCAGGAGCTCACTCAAAGCCAGAAATGGTTCCTGTTCTCACCACATAGAGTAGAAAACCTCATAATTCATGGGGCATCAGGTAGAGTTCTCAGAGTCTTAGCGTAAGTTTTAAGACAAACGTACCCTAGAATAAAGTCTGCTTTAGTTCCACATCAGTTCAGTTCAGTTCAGTCACTCAGTCATGTCTGACTCTTTGTGACCCCATGAATTACAGCACAGCAGGCTTCCCTGTCCATCACCAACTCATGGAGTTTACCCAACTTCATGTCCATCAAGTCAGTGATGCCATCCAGCCATCTCATTCTCTGTCATCCCCTTCTCCTCCTGCCCCCAATCCCTCCCAGCATCAGAGTCTTTTCCAATGAGTCAACTCTTCGCATGAGGTGGCCGGAGTATTGGAGTTTCAGCCTCAGCATCAGTCCTTCCATTGAACACCCGGGACTGATCTCCTTTAGGATGGACTGGTTGGATCTCTTTGCAGTCCAAGGGACTATCAAGGGTCTTCTCCAACACCACAGTTCAAAAACATCAATTCTTCAGCACTCAGTTTTCTTCACAGTCCAACTCTCACATCCATACATGACCACTGGAAAAACCATAGCCTTGACTAGACGGACCTCTGTTGGCAAAGTAATGTCTCTGCTTTTTAATATACTGTCTTGGTTCCACATAACAAAGCTCAAAAGCAAATTCTGAAAAAGTAGTACTGTTTGTAAGTAACTCTACTGCATCTGGAACAAAACTCAAAAATATTAAAGAAATACAACAATATCCAGCCAATGAAACTGTAAAATTCACAATGTTTGCCATCCATTCAGAAATGAACAGAATTAACATTCCAAAGAGGTCAAGTATGACCCATAATGAGGACAAAAATCAATCAACAGAAATTGATCTAAGAAGTATACATATAATAGAATCAGTATTGTAGATAAGACATTAAAAAATTATTATGACAGTATCTCATAAGTTCAAGAGGCTAGAGGAAAGATTACACATGAAAACTAGTCACAAAAAAGACACAAAAAGACCCAAATTATCTTCTAAAGAGGAAAACTATTGGGTTGGCCCAAAAGTTTGTTAGAGTTTTCTTTAACAGCTTACAAAAAACCCAAATGAAATTTTAGGCCAACCTTATACCATATCTGATATAAAAAACACAGTAGGTTAAAACACTTGAGGAAAAAAAGATTAGTGAACTTGAATACATAGCAATAGAGCTATCTAAAATTTCAAATTCTGAAAGATGATGCTGTGAAAGTGCTGCACTCAATATGCCAGCAAATTGGGAAAACTCAGCAGTGGCCACAGGACTGGAAAAGGTCAGTTTTCATTCCAATTCCAAAAAACGGCAATGCCAAAGAGTGCTCAAACTACCGCACAATTGCACTCATCTCACATGCTAGTAAAGTAATGCCCAAAATTCTCCAAGCCAGGCTTCAGCAATACGTGAACCGAGAACTTCCAGATGTTCAAGCTGGTTTTAGAAAAGGCAGAGGAACCAGAGATCAAATTGCCAACATCCGCTGGATTATCGAAAAAGCAAGAGAGTTCCAGAAAAATATCTACTTTATTTACTATGCCAAAGCCTTTGACTGTGTGGATCACAATAAACTGTGGAAAATTCTGAAAGAGATGGGAATACCAGACCACCTAACCTGCCTCTTGAGAAACCTCTATGCAGGTCAGGAAGCAACAGTTAGAACTGGACATGGAACAACAAACTGGTTCCTAATAGGAAAAGGAGTATGTCAAGGCTGTATATTGTCACCCTGCTTATTTAACTTCTATGCAGAGTACATCATGAGAAATGCTGGGCTGGAGTAAGCACAGGCTGGAATCAAGATTGGTGGGAGAAATATCAATAACCTCAGATATGTGGATGACACCCTTATGGCAGAAAGTGAAGAAGACCTAAAGAGCCTCTTGATGAAAGTGAAAGAGGAGAGTGAAAAAGTTGGCTTAAAGCTCAACATTCAGAAAACGAAAATCATGGCATCTGGTCCTATCACTTCATGGCAAATAGATAGGGATGGAAAGAGTGGCTGACTTTATTTTTTTGGGCTCCAAAATCACTGCGGATGGTGAATTTAGCCATAAAATGAAAAGACACTTACTCCTTGGAAGGAAAGTTATGACCAACCTAGATAGCATATTCAAAAGCAGAGACATTACTTTGCCAACATAGGTCTGTCTAGCCAAGGCTATGGTTTTTCCAGTAGTCATGTATGGATGTGAGAGTTGGACTATAAAGAAAGTTGAGCACCAAAGAATTGATGCTTTTGAACTGTGGTGTTGGAGAAGACTCTTGAGAGTCCCTTGGACTGCAAGGAGATCCAACCAGTCCATTCTACAGGAGATCAGTCCTGGGTGTTCATTGGAAGGACTGATGTTGAAGCTGAAACTCCAGTACTTTGGCCACCTGATGCGAAGATCTGACTCATTGGAAAAGACCCTGATGCTGGGAAAGATTGAGGGCAGGAGGAGAAGGGGATGACAGAGGATGAGATGGTTGGATGGCATCACCGATTCAATGGACATGGGTCTGGGTAGACTCCAGCAGTTGCTGATTGACAGGGAAGCCAGGCGTGTTGCAGTCATGGAGTCACAAAGAGTCGGACACGACTGAGCGACTGAACTGAACTGAAAAATAAAATCCTCAGAGAATTTTTTAAAAATTGTAAATAACATGAACAGAGCATCACTTGACAGAGGGGACAACTTTAAACATCAAGCATACATCTAATTGGAGTCCCCAAAGCAGAGGAGAGATTTTCAGTTCTGATCTATTTTGAATAAAATTTCTAGGAATATTTATATAATATGTTGATGTATGCTTTGAATTCTCTTGGGTACAACATCCAGGAGAGAAACTGCTGGGTCCTAAGGATCATATAAGTTCAACTTAAAAAAAAAAAGTCAAATACTTTTCCAATGTTGTTTTATCATTTTATACTCACTCCAGCAATGTATTAAAATCCCAGTTCTTTTGCATTCTTGCCAATTTATTTACATTATTACATTTAAATTTTAGCCATCCTAATGTTGGTGTAGTGATATCTCATTGCAGTTTTAATTTGTATTTCCCTGGTGATTAATATTGTTGAGCCTCTTTTCATAGGCTTATTGGTCCTTCATATATATTTCTTTATGAGATGTCTTTTGAAATCTTTTCCCTATTGTTTCATTGGTTGTTTCTCTCCTTATTATCAAGTTGTAAGAGTTATAAGTCAAATATAAGTATTATAAATATTTTCTTCTCATCTTGACCTTTATCATTTTTAAAATGGTATCTTTTTAAAAAGCTTTGTTGAGATATAATAGACATGCAACAACTTACACATTTTTTAAATAAACAGTTGGATCAGGTTCAACATATGTGTCCACCCATGAAACACTGATTCCAATTGAGCTAATGGACATTTCCATCAAAGTCAACAGTTTCCTGGTACCCCTTTCTGAATACTGCTTTACTACTCTTCCATGTCCATGCCCAGGGAACTATCAATCTTCTTGGTCATTGTAGATAACTTTGCATTTTCTATATTTTATATACCTAAAATCATAAGTATTACATCTTTTTGTAGCTTTTTTCCAATACCATAATTGTTTTCAGATGCATCCACATAGTTTGCATGATAATATTTCTTTTCTTTTTATTGCTGAGTACTAGTCCATTGCATAAACATTGCACAACTTATGTATTGATGAGCATTTGAGCAAATTCCAGGTTTTGGATATTAAAAATAAATCAGATGACTATTTATATAACAATCTCTGTATGCACATATGTTTTCATTTCTCTTTGGTTTACAATCAATGACCTCAGCATCCACTTTAAGATACAGAAAAATAAAAACAAATGAAATGTATGATGAACATTTGAAAAGAAACAGTAAAGATGAGAGCCAAAATTAATGAAATTAAAAACAGAAAAACATGGATACAATTAATAAAGACAAAATTTGGTTTCTCAGAAGATAGTAAAATAATAAACTTCTAGCAGACTGACAGACTAATTAGGAAGAGAAAACCCCAATGGCGCACACACACACACGTATGTGTCTGTATATATGTGTGTATTGGGTTGGCCATAAATTTCATTCTGATTTTTCCATAACATCTTGAGCTTCACCAGATGAAGAATGCCTGCTATTCCAAAAATAGTGTAAGAACATGAAGAATGAAGACTCAGAATAGGAGAAAATATTTACAAATTGTGTATCTGATAAAAAGCCTATATCTAGAATATAAAGAACTCTCAAAACTTGATTTAAAATAAAAATCCAACAACCCAAGTTAAACACTAGCAAAGATTTGAACAGTCACTTCATGGAAGAAAGCCATTATATGGATGGCAAATAAGGACATGAAAAATGCCGATCATTAGTCATTAAGTGAAGTCGCTCAGTCGTGTCCGACTCTTTGCGACCCCATGGACTGTAGCCTACCAGGCTCCTCTGTCCATGGGATTTTCCAGGCAATAGTACTGGAGTGGATTGCCATTTCCTTCTCCAGGGGATCTTCTCAACCCAGGGATTGAACCCAGCTCTCCCACTTTACCGTCTGAGCCACCAGGGAAAGGAAAATGCAAATCAAAATCACAGCAAAATATAATCATGTTCCTATCAGAATGTCTACAGGTAAAAAGGTGGGCTATGTGAAGTATTGATGAGGATGTGGAAGAACAGGGTCCCTCATAAGCTGCTGGTGGGAATGTAAAATGGTGCAACCACTTTGGAAACAGTTTGCCAGTTTCTCAAGAAGTAAGTACACATCTGCTAAATCACCTAGCCATCCCACTTTTACATAGTTTCTAATACACAACTTTAGGTCTGCACATTTGGGTAACACAAACTTCAGAGGGAGCTTCAAGTTTGTGGTTCAGTTTCCTTCACAAGAAAGTGTTATTCAGAGGTTTGACATAGATAAAATTCTGTCAATGTGACATTGTCGTTCCTGTCAATGTGAGGTTTCCTGTTGCTGATTGAAGAGCCATATACAGCCTCTAGGTTGAAATATAATTTTATATTTTCCCTAAATCACAGCATTATTTGAAGAGTAGTCTTCGTTGATTCAACATTCATTATCTATTCTGAGTAGTAAATGTTTGGTCCTCCGTGCTTAAGGAGGCATAAAAGCCTTAAGTAAAGCTCTAAACAAAATATTTTTTAAAATTAATTTGATCACTTTTAAACTCCCTTTCAGTTATTTTGCACATTTATTAATTGTCTATTCATCATCATCTACAAATCTTTTAATTGCTCAACTACTTTTGAAACATTTTTTTTTCCTAGCCTAGTTCAGTTCTTACATTATCATCTCTGATTCATATTTTCCAGTGAAAAGCTATTTTTAATTAAATATATCTTCCTTTTAGAGTCTTCAAGACAAAATTTCAGCAAGCAGGAACCTGACTGATACTTCAAACCTGAAGATGAGTTCAATGCCTGTTCTGTTTATGTAAACTTGTCTTCAGACAAGCACAGTAGCTGGGTTCACAGATCAGCAGAGGTGATATGAAAAACACATTGGGTCAAGCCTCTATCATGAGATCAAGGAAAATCAGTTTTCTCGCCAGCAAAAACAGAGTAGCATGTTTTCAAATCTCACAGCTCCCAGCGAGCCCTAGTGTCTCCCTTTGGTCTGTGAAGCAGTTAAACTCACCCTCTCCTGCTGTTGCGACAGGCTTTGTCTAGCCCTAGCAGCACAAATACCAAAGGAAAATGGGACCAGTAGCTGCTTTCCTTGCTTTGGAGAAAACAGACATGATTTCACAGCCAAAAAAAAAAAAAGACACCTGATCTTTTTAGCCCCTTTTGTTTCTTCTCCCCAAGTTTTACAGTTCTTTTTATCTGTTTAAGAAAAAAACAAAAAGTTGTACACACATTTTCAAAATGTGATGCATAAGACAACTTCATACATTTAGGAGGCTGACAGCTGCCCTCTGAGGCACAGCCTGACAGCCTAAAATCCAGAAATCAATCATTTAGATATAGTGATGCTCTGCTCTTGCTCCTGGTATGTACTGCGGCACCCAGGAATCACTTATTTGAGATGTGCCATCGTAACTCTGATAGATTAAAGCACCACATCCAGGAAACAATTGTGTTGCGGGGGGAGGGGATGCTCTCATAGATCTGCCATGTTACAGCCCAGAATCCAGCAGCCAACCGGGCAAGTCTGTGCTGAATCGGAGCTTCCAGAAACCTGTGAAGCAGCAGGATGACAGCTCTGTTCTTCAACAGCCCATTATGAACTAATTAGCATACATGAATTGCAGATTTGAAGCATTAAAGTGATGTACAAATCATTAATTTTTTGTCAAATCCATGTCATCCTTGTGTATGCCTTCCTATTTTAATGTTGCATGACAGTGAAAAGAGGTACAATCCTCTGTATATAAAGAGGAGAGATTTGGTGTAGCTGATATAATGAGATCTATTTAAACACTATGTATTTTCTAGCTTTGAATATATCTACTTGGAAAAATGCTACACTTGTCCCATTAGGGTTAATTGTAAAAGGATGTTAATATATTCAAAACCCCAGGGGTGGTTCTACATGTTGTCTGAGTGAAACAGGAGATGTAAGACCAACTTCACATTTAAGCTTGCTTTTTAAAAAGTACTCTTTCTGATGAATAAAGAGAGCCATAAAATCTTTCTCACTGACTATGGAAGGTGTCACTATTCAGAATGGAAGCTGAGCTTTGGGGTGGGTGAGGGCTCCAACACAGCAGATCTATTCTCATTAACCCAATGCCAAACTTCATTTATAAAGATGTACAATGCAGTGCAATGGAAAAGGGAAAATAACATCAAAGCTTATTTTTACACTGGAAAAGGCTTCTAAATATTAATTTGTGGGTTTTTTGTATTGTCTCTGTGTATTTAATTGCTAAAGCTATTTGTACTTAAGCAAATGCTTGGTGTATCATTTGAATTTCTTTTTCTTATTACAGTGGAGTCACAATGCTTAATTTGTTAGTACTGTAATAGTTGTCATGGTAACAGACTCTAATGTTACATATAAATATGTATGTGGTATGTATATACAAACATATTACAAATTTATAGTACGAATGATTATGACTTGATACCAAGAGCATATTTGGAAGATTTAGCTCTCAAGGAAAATCCTAATTAAAAATGCAGTTATACTTTATGAGCTTAAAGATACTGGTCACAAACTCAGATCTCCTTTTCATTTGGGAAAAACGCAAGTTCTGAGGAAAGGGGAGATGTTTGCTCTCTTCATGTGGGGTCTCTTCTCCCTGAAAGCAGAGTCATATATGCCTAGGGTTATGAACTCTATAGATCTTTTTCATCTTCCCACTTCCTTCCCTATCAAATTTTTTTTAGCCTCAAAAATTACATAAAATGAAAACCAAGACCAAATCCTAGGGGCAGATCCTTTTCCCAAAACCACTCTTATTATCAAAAGAATACAGAAGGATGCATTGAGGAAGGAGTAGGAGAGGGTGAGATATTCCATGTTTGTGTTAGTAAGAGAGGTGACTTCATAATCATGAAAAATATGTACATATGTAACACTTGAGTTTGGCATTTCATGCAACTCTCAGTAAACATTGAAGATCGATTTGTACAGTCTTCATTTTAGAGGTGAGGAAGCTGAGGCTCAGAGTGGAGGAGTGAAAATTGTCGTGAAGGTTAGATTTACCAAACCCATGCTCTGTACAATGTCACGTTGCTACTTTGAGGCCTTCCTTAGTACAAGGACCCAGGGACATAAGTGTTCTTCTTCCAGGCTTATTAACATCACATCTGGTCCCTGATACAGCTGAAGCTAGGTCAATGAAAATGATATGTCTTATGCTGGAGATAACTTTGGTAGTAAACAAAGAATAAACCTGATCCAAGGGGAGAATAGCAAGCCTACCTCAATCAGTTGGTATTGTCTTCAGCTTCCTGTAACAATAACAACAACAATAATAAAGCTACTGCAGCTTAATTAAATAGAGGTTTATTTTTTGTAAATCATCACAAATCCAGAGATAGGCAAGCTTAGGCTGGTACAGAGACTTCTCAAACCTATCAGGGACTTGGCAGTTAAACAGTTGTTTATCTTTCTGCTGTGCCATCCTTAGCAAAAACTTATAATCCCCAGGCTCATGAGATGGTTGCTGCCCCACTGGACATCACAACTACATCAGGCAGGGAGAAGAAGAATGAATAAAGGGAAAATGCATGGAGGGCAACAGTCCATAGGGTTGCAAAGAGCTGGACACGACTGAAGTGACTGAGCATGCATACACACATGACCCAGGTAGGGCTTGTCTCCCTCCTCCTCTGTCTTTCTCTCTCTTTCCTTTTGGTAAGGAAAAAAAAAATCACGGTTTTAATACTTGATTCTACACATTGCACTTTGACTCATTTGTTCTCTTGGTATTAGCCAGTGAAATATCAAATCTTCTGGGAACTCTGCAAAATGACATACTCTGTATGTCATCCTTGCACAGGGGCCATGCTACTCTCTATATTGTTCCATTTTTAGTATTGCCAAAGCAAGCCCAAGCTTGTATCTTTTTAGCAACAAACAATAACTTTTCAGGAAGCCCTAACCAAAAGACTGTGCTTACTTATACATCACTGGACAATCTTGGGTCATATGGCCAGCCCATAGAGGCAAGGAAGTCTATGGAAGTGAATCATTTTAACTGAGCCTACTCCTGCCCTTAGTAAAATGGGAAGTTCCGTTAGTAAAGAATAGAGAATGGTTGTTAGGCAGGCAATGAGCAATGGTCATCTCCTGTGGTAGATATTTCCTTGAGACTTCATCAAGAGTACACACCAGTGTAGAGAAAGAAGCCTTCCTATCAGGGAAAAATATTAAGTGGATATTCAAGCATATGCTTACACACCATCTTGGATCTTACTCATTTTCTTACTATTTCTGGAATCTTCAGTTTCCATCTTCAGATGTCTCCTCTATTTAATTCTTCTAAGTTGGAGTATTGATATTTGCCTTATTGACGTTTAACTATTGCCTTCTTTGCTTGGTGCCTCTGTTCCCCACGTAAGATGGCAGCAGTGTTCACAGTTTGAGGGATCTGATTTTTCACCAGCTGCACAGTGGGCAGTCAAAAACTAAGGATTCACAATAGAACTGGGTTAAACTCAATTTCACTTCTTATAACCTGAGTGACTCTACCCAAGTTTCTTAACTTCTGTGAAACTTGGTTTCCTCATATGACAATAAAGATACTAAAAATGCCTTCCTCAGAGGGTTTCTGGGCTTCCCTGGTGGCTCAGAAGTTAAAGTGTCTGCCTGCAATGCAGGAGACCTGGGTTCGATCCCTGGGTCGGGAAGATCCCCTGGAGAAGGAAATGGCAACCCACTCCAGTATTCTTGCCTGGAAATCCCATGGACAGAGGAGCCTGGTGGGCTACAGTCCACGGGGTCACAAAGAGTCGGACACGACTGAGCGACTTCACTTTCACTTTCTTTCTTTTTCAGAGGGTTTCTATGAGGAGGAAGTAAGTCAGTGCATATAAAACATATAGAGGGATATCTGACACATAGCAAGGATTAGACTGATTTTAGCTCTTATTGTTATTGTCGTTGCTGCTGCTATTAATCAAGTTGACCTGGATTTAAATCACTGATATGCCATTTTCTTAGTTAAGTTACGAAATGTCTTTGACTGTCAGTTTCATTGTCTAGAAAATGGTCACTGGGTCATGTAAGAGATGGTAAGTATGTAAAATATATGACAACTGTTACTCAGTTGTGTCTGACTCTTTGTGACCCCATGGACTGTAGCCCACCAACCTCCTCTGTCCATGGCATTCTCCAGGCAAGAATCCTGGAGTGGGTAGCCATTTCCTTCTCCAGGGGGTATTCCTGACCCAGGGATCAAGCCCAGGTATCCCTCATTACGGGCAGATTTTTTTTTTTATTACTGAGCCACCAGGGAAGCCCTGAGTATATGACAAAATGACCAATAAATAGCAAGATCAGTAAGCACTACTAGTTGCCTGTCACTCCATTTCCCTACTGCCTTGCAGCTAGGGGATGCCAAAGTCAAAGTAAGTTTAATTCCCTAGAGAGACTTTTCCTTCCGAGTAAAAAGGCAAACACTTATTTTGTGGAATCTCTTTGCTCTCTGTGCTTCCCCATCAGATGCTTGGAGATACTACACTCATCTTGAAAGCATGGGGGAAAGGGCCACAAACAAATGATGTTGGAGCAGGAAGATAGGCTTTGGGTCCCAGATTGCATCACTGAGGCCTAGTACCAGCTTTAGATTGCCCAACTCTAGATGTATTATATGAAAAGAAAAAAAACCTTGGTTGTTTAAACCAATATTCCTCAAGCTTTATTTTCAGTTCAGTTCAGTCACTCAGTCATGTCCAACTCTTTGCAACCCCATGGACTGTAGCACGCCAGGCCTCCCTGTCCATCACCAACTCCCAGAACCTACACAAACCCATGTCCACCAAGTCGGTGATGCCATCCAACTATCTCATCCTCTGTCATCCCCTTCTCCTCCTGCCTTCAATCCCTCCCCGCATCAGGGTCTTTTCCAATGAGTCACTTCTTTGCATCAGGTGGCCAAAGTATTGGAGTTTCAGCTTCAGCATCAGTCCTTCCAATGAATATCCAGGACTGATTTCCTTTAGGATGGACTGGTTGGATCTCCTTGCAGTCCAAGGGACTCTCAAGAGTCTTCTCCAACACCACAGTTCAAAAGCATCAATTCTTCAGTGCTCAGCTTTCTTCACAGTCCAATTCTCACATCCATACATGATTACTAGAAAAACCATAGCTTTGACAAGACAGACCTTTGTTGGCAAAGTAATGTCTCTGCTGTTTAATATCCTGTCTAGGTTGGTCATAGCTTTTCTTCCAAGGAGCAAGTGTCTTTTAATTTCATGGCTGCAGTTACCATCTGCAGTGATTTGGGACCCCTCAGAAATAAAGTCTCTCACTGTTTCCATTGCTTCCCCATCTATTCGCCATGAAGTGATGGGACCAGATGCCATGATCTTAGTTTTCTGAATGTTGAGTGGTAAGCCAACTTTTTCACTCTCCTCTTTCATCAAAAGGCTCTTTAGTTCTTCTTCACTTTCTGCCATAAGGGTGGTGTCATCTGCATATCTGAGGTTATTGATATTTCTCCTGGCAATCGTGATTCCAGCTTGTGCTTCATCCAGCCCAGCATTTCTCATCATGTACTCTGCATATAAGTTAAATAAGCAGGGTGACAATATATAGCCTTGATGCACTCCTTTTTCTATTTGAAATCAGTCTGTTGTTCCAGTCCAGTTCTAACTGTTGCTTCCTGATCTGCATACAGATTTCTCAGGAGGCAGGTCAGGTGGTCTGGTAATCCCATTTCTTGAAGAATTTTCCACAGTTTTCTGTTGTCCACACAGTCAAAGACTTTGTCATAGTCAATAAAACAGAAGTAGATGTTTTTCTGGAACTCCCTTGCTTTTTCGATGATCCAACAGATGTTGGCAATTCATCTCTGGTTCCTCCGCCTTTTCTAAATCCAGCTTGAACATCTGGAAGTTTTATTTTACATGCAGCCTAACACAACCCCTGATGACATTGATTTAGCTCTATGGAAATTGTATTAGCAATCATCATCATCATCATCTCTCTATATATGGTTCTAGGATGTCCACATCCATGTTAATTACCAAAGGGTTTGATCAGGGCTCCATGGAAGAAACTTAATCTGCAGAAAGTATTGCTTAAGACTCCTTGGGTCTTCAGTTCTCATGAGGGTGGTGGAGGAACCTTAATTGCCTCTGGATCTCGGAGACAAGGACCATACAGTAGTCAGAACAAACCATAGGGTCCTGAGGGGACTACTCCCCCAGGACAGCCTTGTGCATCCATTGAATCCCACTGAGTCCCTCTGGGTCTGGAGTCTGGAGATCTGTGAGGTTTATACCATAAACACCTGGGTGACATTAACAATATTTCCTTGGTGGCTAAAAAGAGATCAATGCTGAGTGAAGGGTAATGTTGCAAGGATTGTTCTGTGGATAATGTAACCACCACTAGAGATGAATGAGGAGTGACTGTGTTGAACATAATCTCTTCACCGGTTTATATTAAAAATAATCTTCTGACCAAATTTAGTCATACATAAAGGTATATATTTAACATTTATTATGAAGCAGGCACCAAACAGCACATATAACCAAGTTTATAAGTTTAATGAAACTTCAGCTATTGGCCTTTTAGGTTGCATGCCATGTTCACTTGAAGCAGAAACGACCATTTTCTAGAGGCAGAGTTCCATTAACCTCATAGTAGATATTAGGCCCTGGCATCCTGAAGACTAAGCCAACAGCCAGGCACAGGACAATCTAAGAACAATATCCCTAAGGGTACAGGTCACAGGGTTTTCTAGATTTTTACTCTGTTTATACAATGGGAGAGGGAGTCTTTAGAATATGTTATACAATCCGTGTACCTTTAAATTCACCATTTGCACCAGTTAAAACCCATTTCTAATATTCCTAATGCAAATTGACAAGTCATTAATTTTACCAATGAAAATCCATTTTTAACAGACATTCTGCTAATTAAGAATACTCTGGTGGTGGTGTTGGAAGGCTAAGACAGCTAAATCTTTGCTAGGAAGCACCCCTGGAGAGTGAAATTTCTTAATAGAAGACTGATGACACATAGGGTTGACATTTTGATTGGGGCAAACGATCATCCTTCAAGTGTAGCTTAAGCTGACTGATATATCCTAACTTTATACTCCTTATAAACTAAACAGGATGTTTAAGTTACACACATTCTATTAAGCAACTCATATAACTAATAAAGGACAAAATCAGACTTGGCTCCTCTGACTCCCCAGTTTGAAAGTTCTTAGTACTATTGCATCCTAACTTGACATTAATTCTACAAACAGTCCAAACTCATTACCCTAAGAAGTAGCCTATTCTAAGTTAGCCTATTATCAAAAATTTCTCCACTTAAAGTAAAAATAGCAAATTTAGTTGCTGCTGTTTATCTTGGAGCTTCATTGTAAATGGCATTAAGGCAGAATTTTTTTAAAAAACAGAGCATCAGGTAATGAAAGTTTAGATTTGTAAGATGTGGTCAAATGTCAAATAACAAATCATTGACTATTAAAAAAATAAGAGAAAACAGGATAAACGTTGCTGAGAAGTTCAAAGCAAACTTTGTCTATCATCCCTCTTCTATTTTGACACTGAAATGTTTGTCTTTTGCAGGCCTGCTCGGATTTCGTAACCATTTATGTTAACCTCTTTGATGGTTTTTATTATTATTAATCAGCGACCACACTGTGTATGGCTTCTAATTTATTTTTCCAGAGGAAATTCTGGGAAAACAAAGAGTTCCCAAATATGATTACTGGTTTGTAGTGGTATTGTTTACACCAATGATCTCCAACCTTTTTGGCACCAGGGACCAATTTTGTGGAAGACAATTTTTCCATGGAGCAGGGGTGGGGGGATGGTTTTGGAATGATCCTCATAAGGAACCAGCAACCCATGCGCAGGTGGATACGAGTGATGGGGAGTGGCTATAAACACTTGCTGCGCCCTGTCACTCACCTCCTGCTGTACAGCCCGGTTCCTAGAAGGCCAGTACTGGCCTGTGGCCCAGGGGGTGGGGATCCTTGCTTTATACTTTTGAAGAGGCCAAGACAGATCCTGCTGTGGGGATGCAGGGGTCATCTGAAGAAGTAAAGAGGGTCCACACCTGCCATTCCCATGCTTCTTCCAAGCTGGGCCCGGAGACCCAGAGGGGCCAGGCTCACACAGAGGCGGGGCCTTTCCGTTCCTACACATGCTGCTTGGCTGTATGGAAATGTGTTCAGGGTTCTTCGGCTTTTCTTGTTTAGGTAAATCACTCTCAACTGTGATCTTATGTTTGCTTGATGGCTGTGGAGGTGAAGGCTGGAGATTGCCAATAAAATATTTTGAGAAGGTCTTGTTTTACTGGAGAATGAGGTTCAGTAAGCATGAGTACATCAACTGAAGCTAAAACTGTGACGAAATTGTTGGATTTCTTGAAGGAGTGGTGAGGAGTAGGTAGCGTTAAGCTACAGCTAAAGAATCTGGTACTTCCCCACACCTCCCTCACCAAAACCATCCAAACAAACAAAAACAATGCTGTACTATCTCACACTTTCTCCATCTGTGAAACGAAGATAATTCTTCAGTCTCCTTCATGGCAATGACAAAATAAAAGCTCCTATAAAAGGCTTAGTTAGACACTAACTGTGAAGTCAATTCTTAATGATAATCTACTGAAGTCTTTATTGCTTCATCTTCTAGGAATTGAAAACCGCTGGGCCTTCCTTGAAACCCTCCACTGAGAATAGCATATGGCTCCTAGAGTCTGTGCAATTAAGGTCCTGGAGAGGAGGAGGCAGGGAAATTGTCGACCTCTGAACTGACAGATAAAAACAAGAAGCAAACAAACAAAAAGATAGCTGATAGGTAAACAGGTTAAATGGTTAAGCAGTGACCCATCTGAGTACTGGTTCTTTCTCTATTAAACCTAATATCAAAGGAAGAATGCCATGATAAGGAGTTCAAAAGTACCCTAAGCTTAAAACAGCTTTGGAAAAACCAAGCTGGTTTAACTGATATAATTATTGTGCATTCATTGAAGTCTGAACAGCAAAGTATTTAAAGCACTGTCAGGAAATATTAAATCTCCCTTCTGAAACTAGGATGGAAAAAGGTAGGACAGCTCATTTTTAACATTAAAGCAGGATTGGGCCTGATGAGTATTTGAAATATTTCTTTCCCAATTTGGGGCGGCATTAGATTTTGGCTAGTAAAATATAAATGAACATCATTTGTACATGACAACTGCTGAGCCTAACCACTTAAAATTCCCTGAATGTCTTTTCTTTAGACGGGTTGCCAGATTCTCATCATCAAAGCCAGCAGAGCTGACCAAAGGCAACTCTGTGGTGGAGGCCCCGCCTAAGCTGTGATGGGTTAGAGAGATAGCTGTTGGTTTTGTGCAGACATGAATCACTCTCAGGGCCATTACAACATTTCAAGCTAGGTCACAGTACTCCAGATCACTCTACATTTTGCTCTGAGGCCAGGGAGCTCAGAGACTTGCTGTTGCCTGTTTGTTTCAGTGGAAATCAAATCCATTTCAGCACCACTTCCTGCTGCTTTCCTTTGAGATCAAAGAGTTGAAGAGAAATATACAAGCATCAAGTGCTAAAGCCACAATACTAAAAATGACTAATCTAGTAAATGGTTTTGTTTATGATTTGGAAAATGGATTGAGACTAAAAAAAAATAACTATCTTTTCCTTTGTCCTTGGGGAAAAATTTAATCATGGTTAGTCCTTGCCATTATAGTGGTTTCACTGAAGCTACTTCCTAGGCCGAAGGAAACAGTTCATTACATACAAACTAATTCAGGAGATGAGATTGATTTGTCTCTTTTTGGAATCAAGGTCCTTATCTTTCCATTAGTCTAGTTTAAAAATATGGTGGCCAGATTCACCTAAGACTCTCAACTCTCGCTAATACCCTCCTCCCCATGACCCAGACTTGATTTCAAGATCTTGTCTAAAAGATCTATTAGAACAAAGAGCCTACTAATTAAGCAGCTAACCCCAAGACTGTGCCTTTAGCCTGGGGGTGGGGGGGGGGGACTTGTTTTATTCCATTAATTTGAGAGCTGTTACTTTATCTCCAGCGGTAATTGGTGTGTTAAGTCTATCTGTACCCCCTTATGTGGGAGGAGATACAATTTACTGTAATTTGAACTCAGTTTTAAAGCACAGTTTAGACTGGCAGGTCCCAGATTTTTCTTTGTTAGAGTGATCTTGAAGAAGCATCCTTGATGGTGTTTTGGAACGCTGTTTCATCTTTATCTATTATCCATGCAAACGTTTTGTGTTTAGTTGAGGCTGTAGCTGATAGAACCAAAACACTTAGCAGATTTTGGATTGATTCTGCTCTCTGCCGCCCAGTTTGCCCTTTGCTGTATGAATGCAGCATGAAAGGTCACAGTAAATAAATCCTGGCCTGGGTTTGCAAAAATGTGAATAGAAGGTAGTCAGTCATGGTAGCTCCCTTTTGTGAGAAGGTTATTAAAGTTCACTGGAAAACAATTTCCCCAATCTCACATTTATAATTGAATACTGCTGTTGTGAGGTTTCAGTGAGATGAAGTATGTGAAAGCGCTTTGTAAACTCTGCAAAATAAAAAGTTTGAAAGAAGAGCCATATAGCTATCAACTGGGTTCCTGCTGAAAAATAGAGTTGTGGGGGAAACTGTCTCATTTATAGATTTTTCTAATGATTGAATTTTTAAAACTACAAATACATGTGGCTTATAAAATCAGCAAGATACGCAAGAATCTTTCCTTTTAAAGTGCTTTGCATAGGAAAGGATGTTAAAAATAGGCAGTCTTTTGCCACTAAAATCCACTGTGCCTTGAATTTCAAATGATTAAAATAGCGGTAATTATCAATAGTTTTTCAAGAAAAAAAATCAGATATCTCCAATATCATATATGAAGTCAAGAGGGCTTTCTCCGTGGCTCAGTGGTAAAGAGTCTGCCTGCAGTGCAGGAGACATTGGAGGCTTGGGTTCGATCCCTGGGTTGGGAAGATCCCCGGGAGATGGGTGTGGCAACCCACTCCAGTATTCTTGCCTAGAGAATGCCATGGACAGAGGAGCCTGGTGGGCTACAGTCCAGAGTCACAAAGAGTCAGACATGACTGAAGTGACTGAGCATGCATGCATGAAGAAAAAATATAAAAATTGAAATTAGATTTTTTCTGAATCATAATATATTCTATAGGTATAATTTGGAAACTGTTTAAGAAATTTTGAAATGTCTTATTTTGCTTTTAGCTGTTCAGTTGGTTTGCTCAGTCATGTCTAACTCTTTGTGACTCCATGAACAGCAGCATGCCAGGCTTCCCTGTCCATCATCAACCCCCAGAGCTTGCTCAAACTCATGTCCATCAAGTCAGTGATGCCATCCAACCATCTCATCCTTTGTCACCCCATTCTCCTCCCACCCTCAATCTTTCCCAGCATCAGGGTCTTTTCCAGTGAGTCAGCTCTTCACATCAGGTGACCAAAGTCTTGGAGCTTCAGCATCAGTCCTTTCATTAATATTCAGGGCTGATTTCCTTTAGGATTGACTAGTTTGAGACATTTTCCAGTAGTCATATATGGATGTGAGAGTTGGAGTATAAAAAAAGCTGAGCACTGAAGAATTGATGCTTTTGAACTGTGGTGTTGAAGAAGACTCCTGAGAGTCCCTTAGACTGCAAGGAGATCCAACCAGTCCATCCTAAAGGAGATCAGTCCTGGGTGTTCATTGGAGGGACTGATGTTGAAGCTGAAACTCCAATACTTTGGTCACCTGATGTGAAGAGCTGACTCATTTGAAAAGATCCTCTTACACTGTTGGTGGGAATGCAAGCTAGTACAGCCACTATGGAGAACCATGTGGAGATGTCTCAAAAAACTGGAAATAGAACTGCCTTATGACCCAGCAATCCCACTGCTGGGCATACACACTGAGGAAACCAGAATTGAAAGAGACACATGTACCCCAATGTTCATTGCAGCACTGTTTATAACAGCCAGGACATGGAAGCAACCTAGATGTCCATCAGCAGATGAATGGATAAGAAAGCGGTGGTACATATACACAATGGAGTATTACTCAGCCATTAAAAAGAATATATTTGAATCAGTTCTAATGAGGTGGATGAAACTGGAGCCTATTATACAGAATGAAGTAAGCCAGAAAGAAAAACACCAATACAGTATACTAACACATATATGTGGAATTTACAAAGATGGTAACGATAACCCTGTATGCGAGATAGCTAAAGAGACACAGATTTATAGAACAGTCTTTTGGACTCTGTGGGAGAGGGAGAGGGTGGGATGATTTGGGAGAATGGCATTGAAACATGTATAATATCATATATGAAATGAATCGCCAGTCCAGATTCGATGCATGATACTGGATGCTTGGGGCTGGTGCACTGAGACGACCCAGAGGGATGGTATGGGGAGGGAGGAGGGAGGGGGGTTCACGATGGGGAACACATGTATACCTGTGGCAGATTCATGTTGATGTATGGCAAAACCAATACAATATTGTAAAGTAACCTCCAATTAAAATAAATAAATTTATATTTTTAAAAAAATGAAAAGATTGAGGGCAGGAGGAGAAGGGGACGACAGAGGATGAGATGGTTGGATGGCATCACCAACACAATGGACGTGGGTTTGGGTGGACTCCAGGAGTTGGTGATGGACAGGGAGGCCTGGCGTGCTGCCGTTCATGGGGTCACAAAGAGCTGGACACGACTGAGCGACTGAACTGAGCTGAGTTTGAGACAAATACAGAAACTGAAATCCCAGATACATCAGGGAGGCCTAAGGGGACCCCCTTGTCTAGGGGGCAAATATCTCACCTTTTCTCCCTTTCTTAAGTATAACAAAGCTTCATTAAATATTTTCTTTGCAATGTTGTGTTAGTTTGTGCTGTACAACAATGTGAATCGGCTATATGTATACATATATGCCCTGCCTCTTGGGCCCCCCTCTCACCGCATTCCCCATCTCACCCCTCTAGGTCACAGAGCACTGAGCTGAGCTCCCTATGCTTTACAGCGGCTTCCCACTAGCTACCTATTTCATCCATGGTAGTGTATATGTGTAATCCCAATCTCCCAATTTGTCCCACCCTCCGTTTCCCTGTCCTCTGTGTCCACATGCTCACTCTCCATATCTGCACCTCTTTTTCTGCCCCGCAAATAGGTTTATCTGTACCATTTTTCTTGATTTCATACATATGCTTTAAAATACAATATTTGTTTAAGAAGTCCTCACTCTGCTGATTGCTGTTCTTCAGTGTTCGCATTCTGGGCTCCAGACATCCACTCTTCTTTTGGACTGTGGAGTCAGAAGATTCATGCCACCTGTTATTATTAGCTTTTGGGACCATGATTTAAGCCTATTGCAGCCATCTCTGTTAAACAGAGGTCTGTGATGATTAAATGAGATTGATAACAACAGCCACCCAGAAAGTACACTGTTGCTGTTTTTCAGTTGCTCAGTTGTGCCCAGCTCTTTGCAACCCCATGGACTACAGCACGCCAGGCTCCCCTGTCCTTCGCTATCTCCTGGAGTTTATTCAAACTCATGTCCACTGAGTCTCTGATGCCTTCCGACCATCTCATCCTCTGCGGTCCCCTTCTCTTGCCCTCAATCATTCCCAACATCAGAGTCTGGGAAAGATAAGAAAGCACTTATCCATAAACAAATGTAAGATAGAATTTTATTTATTTCCTTTTCCCCACTGCCTTGTCCTTGTTGACATTCATGCAGCTGGAGTCCCATTGCCTAGGGACTTCGTTTGCTGCAGTTAATCTGATAAAGTAAACTCTGCTTATGTATTAAAAGGTGCTAATAAGTTAACTTAGTGCCCTTCTCAGGTAATATATTTACATTTGGGAGGAACTGAAAGGATCTTTTTCCTTTTAGGTTTGGGAAGGGGAGGAGATAGTGGGAAACATTTAGTGTCAACACTTAGGACCTTCACCTTGATCCAAACACTCCGATGGGAGCTCCATAGTTATTGTTTATAAAATCCACACAACAAACCTATAAGATGTGTACATGCGAAAGATTTCATAACACGTCTTGTGTAAGTGAATCAGTTCATTAAGGAAATGTGAAGGTTATAGTGTGATCAAAGCAGGGATGGGCACCATGATGTGGAACTTGCATCTTAGGAAAAAAGCTGTCAATTGCAGTTCATTATTTAGGGCTTTGTTTATCTTAATAATGGGTAATCAGAATTTTAAGAATGTGTATGCAACCCAAGGCTAATGACAGTGCTGGAAGGGAAAAGAAAAGAAAAAGACTTTCTCTCTCTTTTAGTGAAAAGAAAAATGTATGGTGAACCACCATTTATT
The DNA here is from genome assembly GCF_023091745.1 of Budorcas taxicolor. NCBI lineage: Eukaryota > Metazoa > Chordata > Mammalia > Artiodactyla > Bovidae > Budorcas > Budorcas taxicolor. The sequence goes on along the minus strand of NC_068911.1, from coordinate 137,113,980 downwards.
CGACATTTATCAAGATTTCTCATTACTTGTTTCAGCCATCCCCTCTTTTATTCTGAAATATGTTAAAGCGAATCAGTGACTTTATGTTATTTTGCTCCTACAAAACAATGGTGAAAACGATCATTTTTCTTTAACTTTTTTCTCATTGACCAGGGCTGATTACACTGAAACACAATTCATACAGGAAAGTTAGGTTCAATGTTTCATTTTCTCCTTTAATTGCCAATTGTCAGAGTGAAGTATTGTATACTGATGACACCCTGTGGGGATCAAGGAGGGTGTGTGTGTGTGTGTTGCATTTTGATTTTTGCTTTTATTGCTTTGACCACTCCTCTTTGTTTGAGTTCCATTATGAACTCACAAACCTTTTAACATAGTCAGTGTTGTAGCAGATGTCATTGATGCCCCCCTGTTCATATCACGCCAACACACACCATTTCTGAATGAAGATGGCAAATACCTGCAACTCTTCACCTGAGAATTTTTATCTCATCTTCTGAATAGGACAGGCAGGAAGTGCCAGAAAATCACTGGGAGCATCTCTCAGCCAGGGCTATAGAAGGACAAGTCTGAGATGTGCTCTATAATGTTTCCCAGAGGTCCCAGCAGGAATGAACCCCAGTTGCACTCCACAGTGACTTGCTTATTAACATACCTTATATTGGCTTCCTACCCTTTCCTGTCTTGCTGTCTCATTCCCTGACCCCTCTCTCCTAGAATCAGCCCCCCATGAACCACATACACTCAAATCCCTGTTCAGAGGCTGCTTCTGGGAGAATCCAGCCTAAGGAAGTTGATACCAACAGTTGTTATAGGAACCAGACACTCAGAATGAGGTACCAATGAGAAAGATGGGCTAGCCCCACTTAAGCTTGGTGATGATTACCTCTGGTGTGGCAAAGCACTGGTTTCTTAGATTTCACCTATTTTGGATTGAGAAGGGCATCCTGTGGAAGGAGATGTACTGGTTTATGTGGTAGCTCCAAAGCTTGAAAGATATGAGGACTGGGAAATTAGTTGCTGTTGTTAACATACAAACGAAGGAAGAAAACAGAAGACTCAGATCAACAATCTATCAATTCAAGGTGTGGTCTGAAAACCAAATGCATCAGTGGTATTGTTTAAAAAGATCCAGAAGGCTGTGCTAATGATCAGACCCAATATTTAGATGTAAGTGGTGGAACTATGAAGTCAGCCTCTTGAAGTCATCCACAACTTGAGACCTAGAATGAGGACTTCTGGGTGGAGGTGCTTGAGCTCTGTCAACTCCCAGATTTCTCTGACCCCTGGACCAATAAAGGTGAGCCTTTTGGAAATCAACCTTGCATTTTCTGAAGACTATGCAAGATCCTTTCCTGCAACGATGACTTCAAGGTGTGTTTGTCCTCCTTGAGATCTCTACTTATTCTGGACTTCTTCACTCCTTTAACATTTGTGTTGTCCAATCTAACAGCCACAAGCCTCATGTAACTATAAACAATAATAATGCAAATGAAATAAAATGTAACTCATGTAACTATAATGTAACTATAATGTAACTCATGTTACATGTAGCCTCATGTAACTATAAACAATAATAATGCAAATTAAATAGAATCAAGAATCTTTTCTCTGTCACTAGCCTTATTACATGTTCTCAGTAAATACTTGTGGCTAGGAGCTACCATGTTGGACAAAGCAGTTAGACAGTTTCATCACCACAGAAAGGTCTATTAGGCATAACTGATGTAGACTAGGGTTGGCAAACTTTTTAAAAGAGTTGGAAATTCAGTATTTTAGGGTTTGCAGACCATGTGGCCCTTGTTTCTACCACTAAACTGTGCCTCTGTAGCATGAACATAGCCATAGATAATACATAAATGGGCATGGGTCTGCTCTTTAATTTTACAGCAACTTTCAGTGTCCAGCTCATGTGTCCTCATGGACCCACCTCTGGTCTATAACTAACAGTAGGGTCAAGTCTTATTATAGTGCAAGCATGAAGCACTGTTCATGCATCAGTTGAGTGTAATTTCCATAAAAGAAAAATAGCTGGACTGACAATGAGGACCCATGAACCACAGGACTCCGGGAAGGTATCTAAGAGACTACGCTATTCCTAGGGGCAAGAAAGTGGGGCATCTGATGACTCTGTTGCTTGACTTATATGATCGGAACATCAATAGTGGGAGAGTAGAAAACTGATGTCAAGTACCACCTTGGAAAATTATAATTTCTCACAATGTCCGATACTATGGGAAAAGGGGAATTATTCACCAAAGGGGTTGCATATGGGGGCTTCCCTGGTAGCTCAGATGGTAAAGACTCTGCCTGCAATCACCTGGGTTGATCTCTGGGTTGGGAAGATCTCTGGGGGAGGGCATGGCAGCCCACTCCAGTTTTTTGCCTGAAGAATCCCATGGACAGAGGAGTCTGGCAGACTACAGTCTGTGGGGTCACCTAGAGTCGGACATGACTGAAGCGACTCAGCACGTGTGTATGCACACATGGGCTTATATATTCCAACAAATTTCAAGGCAACAAGCTTGGGAATGCAACTTGAGGCTGTTCAGAGAGGAATATAAGGTTTGATAAGGAAAAGTGTATTGATAGGAGTGCTGGCAGGATCTACATCCTGGCAAGGGCTATTGGAGCGCAGCCTAATCCACTGCAGCAATGGCAACTTAACTCACAAGCCTCCCATTTTCTGGAGGCCTAGAGTAAATAAAGTGGAGATGCCAGAATTGTCTTGGCAGCATATTAAGGAAAGGGTCAAAAGGATCATAGATGTGGAAATCTATGAATTGATTTATTACATAATAAAAAAGTAAAAATAAAACCCAGCTCTCTATGTTCCCCAGAGGGTCCAGAAGATATCCCTTCACTATTGCAATAGGGGAGGAGAGAAGTTAATGGTGGTTATCATTTGTGAGCCAGGCAGGGTAAAATGAAGGTTATTACAGACCTGGGCTACTTAGCATCATTGGGGATGATAAGCCTCCAGCCCACTAGAGGCCAGGTGGCAGCATTTAACCATCAGAAGCAAGGTGAATATAATTTCCATAATGGGTGTACAGCTAGAATGACAATGAGGAGCCCATGCCCCACAGGAATCTGTGAAGATATCTAACAGATCAAGGTATTCCTAGAGGCAAGACAATTGAGCCTCTGATGATGGTGTTTCTTGACTTATATCACAAAAAATCAGTAGGGGGCCAACAGAAAACTGATGTCATATGCTGTATTTTGGAAAATCACAGTCCCGCACACCATTCTCAGGCCCAGAATCCACTAGTTAAAGGGAAGGTTATTTCCTTTGGAGGAAGGGAGCTGTGATGTCACAGAAGTATGACATCAGATAGCAGCATGTGATGTCATAGCAGTAGCTACTTCCCCAATCTACCCCCACAGGACTTATGGTTATTTACCCGATAATGGCACACTCAGGAAACACAGATTTTCCAAGGGCGATGGGGTACTGGATTATAGATGATAGTGATAGAGTATCATCTATCAGGGCTATGGAAGGCGTACGATAGAGTCCAGTCCCAAGTCCATCTTGCAGTGAATACAGTGGATCTGTGGGGCATGCAGTGATGATTTTTCAAGCCCTAAATGCATCATCAGGCTGAATTTACCTAGAGGTTGACAGAGCCCTCACATTCATTACTTGACTGAGGAGTGTTATGTTAGAGGAAGTTAGTGGAAGCATGGCAGCAGGATAATGGCTTTGCAAAGATGTCCATGTCCTACTCCCTGGAACCTGCAAATAAGTTAAGGTACATAGCAAAGGGTTAAGGTTGCTAACCAGCTTAACTTTGGCCAAAGAGATTATTTGAGATTATCTGGGAGGCCCAATGTAATCATGGGTCTATAAATGGAAAAAGGAGGCAGAAGAGAAAATCTGATTTAAAGAGAGATCTGAAGATGATGTGATGCTGGCTTTGAAGGCAGAGGAAGAGGTCACAAACCAAGGGATGTAGAAGACTCTAGAAACTGGAAAAGTCAAGGGAAGAGACTCTCCCCAGATCCTCCAGACTGAATATAGTTCTCCCAATTCCTTGATTTTATCACAGTGAGACCTTCAAAACTGTAAAATAATAAATTTCTGTTGTTTTAAACACTAAATTTGTAGTAATTTGTTATAGCAACAATAGAAAACTAATAGAAGAAGCTCTTAAATTTGTACCACTACTCTCCACCCAGCAAGGAATTAAAATTAAAGCAATATTGCATCCTGGATGAATACAGAGCTGAGTACTACTCTCCAGACTTACAGGTTGCTGAGATAGTGGATACTATTCTTTTTTGATTCACTGTATGGTCACTCATCTAGAGCCAGACATCCTGGAATGTGAAGTCAAGTGGGCCTTAGAAAGCATCACTACGAAAAAGCTAGTGGAGGTGATGGCATTCCAGTTGAGCTATTTCAAATCCTGAAAGATGATGCTGTGAAAGTGCTGCACTCAATATGCCAGCAAATTGGGAAAACTCAGCAGTGGCCACAGGACTGGAAAAGGTCACTTTCATTCCAATCCCAAAGAAAGGCAATGCCAAAGAATGCTCAAACTACTGCACAATTGCATTCATCTCACATGCTAGTAAAGTAATGCTCAAAATTCTCCAAGCTAGGCTTAAAAAGTACATGAACTGTGAACTTCCTGATGTTCAAGCTGGTTTTCGAAAAGGCAGAGGAACCAGAGATCAAACTGCCAACACCTGCTGGATTATCGAAAAAGCAAGAGAGTTCCAGAAAAACATCTCTTTCTGCTTTATTGACTATGCCAAAGCCTTTGACTGTGTGGATCACAATAAACTGTGGAATATTCTGAAAGACATGGGAATACCAGACCACCTGACCTGCCTCTTGAGAAATCTGTATGCAGGTCAAGAAGCAACAGTTAAAACTGGACATGGAACAACAGACTGGTTTCAAATAGGAAAAGGAATATGTCAAGGTTGTATATTGTCACCCTGTTTATTTAACTTCTTTGCAGAGTACATCATGAGAAATGCTGGAATGGAAGAAACACAACCTGGAATCAAGATTGCCAGGAGAAATATCAATAACCTCAGATATGCAGATGACATCACCCTTATGGCAGAAAGTGAAGAGGAACTAAAAAGCCTCTTGATGAAAGTGAAAGAGGAGAGTGAAAAAGTTGGCTTAAAGCTCAACATTCAGAAAATGAAGATCATGGCATCCAGTCCCATCACTTCATAGGAAATAGATGGGGAAACAGTGGAAACAGTGTCAGACTTTATTTTGGGGGGCTCCAAAATCACTGCAGATAGTGATTGCAGCCATGAAATTAAAAGACGCTTATTCCTTGGAAGGAAAGTTATGACCAACCTAGATAGTGTATTCAAAAGCAGAGACATTACTTTGCCGACTAAGGTCCGTCCAGTCAAGGCTATGGTTTTTCCTGTGGTCATGTATGGATGTGAGAGTTGGACTGTGAAAAAGGCTGAGTGCCGAAGAATCGATGCTTTTGAACTGTGGTGTTGGAGAAGACTCTTGAGAGTCCCTTGGACTGCAAGGAGATCCAACCAGTCCATTCTGAAGGAGATCAGCGCTGGGATTTCTTTGGAAGGAATGATGCTAAAGCTGAAACTCCAGTACTTTGGCCACCTTATGCGAAGTGTTGACTCATTGGAAAAGACTTTGATGCTGGGAGGGATTGGGGGCAGGAGGAGAAGGGGGTGACAGAGGATGAGATGGCTGGATGGCATCACAGACTCGATGGAAGTGAGTCTGAGTGAACTCCGGGAGTTGTTGATGGACAGGGAGGCCTGGCGTGCTGCAATTCATGGGGTCGCAAAGAGTCGGACATGACTGAGCGACTGAACTGAATGGTCCCTGAAAAATCGGATCATGGCAGAGAATGGTGAACTATCACAAACTTAAACAAGTGGGAGCCCTAGCTGCAGCTACTGTGCCAAATGTGGTATCTTTACTAAAAAAAGGTCAAAATAGCCTCCAGCTCTTGGAACACAGCTATAGATCTGATGAATGCATTCTTCTCAATTCCCATCATGGAGGAGGATGAAAAGAAGTTCAGATTCACCTGGGAATGAGAAGTGTACATGTTCATTTATAATTATGCCCCAGGGTTATGATACTTTCCTAGTTTTGATAGTCTTGACATTCCAAAAGATAGGAAGTTGACCCAGCATACTAATGTTATCATGTTAGCCAGAACTGTTGAGCAGGAAATATACTCTGAATGTCCTGAAACAAGTGTACACAACACAGAGAGAGAAATCTTCTGAAGATCTAGGGACCTCACACATTGGTGATATTTTTAGGGGTCTAATTGTCTTACTGTGCCAGGACACTCCCTCCAATATATAAGACAAATTACGGCATCTTGAACCTCCTACCATGAAGAAAAGAGATAAGCATTTTAGCACTATTTCTTCATTTTAATTTTTTTCATATAGTAAAAGTATAAATCTTAAGTGTATTATTATGTATATATATGTGTGTGCATATATATATTAAAAAGTGAAAGTGAAGCTCACTCAGTCATGTCCAACTATTTGTGACCCCATGGACTATACAGTCCATGGAATTCTCCAGGCCAGAATACTGGATTGGGTAGCCTTTCCTTCTCCAGGCAATCTTCCCAATCCAGGGATAGAACCCAGGTATCCCACATTGCAGGTGGATTCTTTACCAGCTGAGCCACAAGGGAAGCCCAAGAATACTGGAGTGGGTGGCCTATCCCTTCTCCAGAGGGTCTTCCTGACCCAGGAATTGAACTGGGGTCTTCTGCATTGCAAGTAGATTCTTTACCAACTGAGCTATGAGGGAAGCCTGTATATATGTATGAGAGACAGAGAGATAGACAAAGTAATCATGACTCTGATTAGCTCATATCAAGGACATTCCCAGAAATTTGTTCATGACCTTTCCAGTCAGTATCCCATCCCCCCAAATGTAGCAATTATTTGATTTCTATCTTCATAGATTAATTCAACTTGTTTTTCACTTCATCTAAATGAAATCATAGTACATGTACTTTTATGTTGGCTTACTTGACTCAACATGTTATTTTTTGAAGTATGTGTATGTTGTTTCATGTTTCGTAATTGCTTCTTTTTTCTTATGGCATAGTATTTCACTGTGGATACACAGAGAATGGATATATCAAAATAAGGTTACCTATTCTTCTGCTAAAGGATGTTTAGGCTGTTTCCCATTCGGATATATTATGAATAAACTTCCATGACTATTTTTAAATCAACCTTTGGGACACGTGCACTCATTCATTTTGGGTATACAGATGAGAATGAAATTGCTGGTCACAAGTGAGTGTACATCAACTTCTTTAGAAATTGTCATAAACAATTTTCCAAAGTGGTGGACCATTTCTTATCTCCGCTAGTTACACATGAGCATTTGAATTATTCTCTACCCTTGTCAACTTGGTTTTGTCCATCTTTAAACAAGTTTAGCCATTCTTGTGTGTGTGTTTTTAATTTCCCATCATGTTTTAATTTTCAGTTCTCTATTGATCGATGATGTTGAGTATCTTTGCATGTGCTTATTGGCCACCTGAATATCTTCTTTGGTAAAGTGCTTGGTGTTTTACTGATTGCTCTATTGGAATTTGTCTTTTTGCATAGTCTCGATACATACATATTGCAAATATTTGTTAGACAAACATATTGCAAATATTTCCTCCAAAGCCTTGGGCTTCCAGTTTTTACTTTCTTAAACATTTCTCTTGATTAGAAGTGGACCATTTGGACAAAGTCCAACTAATTTTTTTCTATTGTGGTTTGTGTTTTTTACATTCTGTCCAAGAAATCTTCCTTTACTGTAAAGTTATAATGATATTTTCCTATAACTTTATAGTTTATACTTTCCCATTTATGTCTGTGACCCATCCCAAGTTACTTTATATGTATAGTGTCAGTTAGTGGTCAAAGTTCATTTTTTCCGCATAGAGATAGGCAGTCACTTCAGTATCATTTATTGAAAAGAATTTCTTTCATCTTTGAACTGCACTGAGGCCTTTGTTGAAAATAAGAAAATTAAATACATGCTGGTGTATTTTTGGACTTTGTATTCTGTTACATAGATTTATCTGTATTCAAACACCACACTGTTTAATTGCATAGGTTTAGAAGAAGTCTTAAAACCTGACAGTGTAAATACTCCAAATTTCTTCATCTTCAGGATTATCTTAGCCATTCTAAGTCCTTTGAATTTTCATTTAAATTTTAAAATCATCTTCTCAATGTGTATACGTATAGTTTGCTGGGATTTTGACTGGGATTATATGATGTCTATAGATCAGTTTGGTCATTTTTACTAGAAAGTAGATTCCCTTTGATTCTCTAAATATGTAATCATATCATATGCAAAAATAGTTTCATATCTTCTACATATTTTTCTTGATTTATACAATAGATATAGATATATACTGGCTAGGACCTCAAGTCCAGCATAAACTGGAAATGAAGAGAGTGAAATTCATTGACTTGTTTCCAATTTTATCAGATTTATCAAGATAACACTTCATGTTAAATATTGAATAGTTTTCCAAATTTAAGGGAAAGACGTGCTGGATCATATAGTAAATCAGCTTGAGCAATATTATCAAATGTGATGTATGCTGTCTATGTTTCTACTTTCAGTTGAGTTATAGGAGACTTTGGCAAATCATTATTTCTTGGGGGAAAATGAAAAATTAAATTTAAAAAATTTTATATAGAATACATTAAAATAATTAAAAATTTAAAATTATATATATATTTAATAGATGATTTTTAAAAGTCATCATTTAAAAAGAGAATTTTTAAGTTCACACAAAAATTGAGCAGAAAGTACAGAGAATCCCGATATATCCTCTGGTCCTCTTCCCTGTCAAACTTTCCCCCATTTTCAACATCTAACACTACAGTGGTGCATTTGTTATACCAGATTAACTACATCTAGACATCATAATCAACCAAAGTCTGTCATTTACATTCACTCTTGGTGTGAATATTCTGTGGATTTTAACAAATATATAATGACATACATTCACCACTGTAGTACCATACGGAACAATTTCACTGCCCTAAAATTACTCTGTGCTCTGCCTATTCATCCTCATCCCCACACTCCCACCTCCTGGCAACTGCTAATCTTTTTATTGACTCCATGTTATTATTGTTCAGTCACTCAGTTGCAACTGACTCTTTGTGACCCCATGGACTGCAGCACACCAGTCTGGAGTTTGTTCAAACTCATGTCCATTGAGTTGATATGCCATCCTACCATCTCATCCTCCATCATCCTCTTCTCCTCCTGCCCTCAATCTTTCCCAGCATCAGGGTATTTTCAAATGAGTCAGATCTTTGCATCATGTGGCCGAAGTATTGGATCTTCAGCTTCAGCATCAGTCCTTCCAATGAATTTTCAGGACTGATTTCCTTTAGGATTGACTGGTTTGATCTCCTTGCAGTCCAAGGGACTCACAAGAGTCTTCTCCAACACCACAGTTCAAAGCATCAATTTTGAACTGAGTTTTGTAAGAAACCATACTGTCTTCCAAAGTGGCCATACCATTTTGAATTCCCACCAGCAATTAATGAGAGTTCCAGTTGCTTCAAATCCTCATGAGCATCTGGTGTGACTGATGCTTTGGATTTTGGCTGTTATAATAGGTATGTAGTGGTGTCTCACTGTTGTTTTAATTTGCATTTTCCTATGACAAATGATGCTGAGAATTTACTCTGTGCTTATCTTCCACGTGTATCTTCTTTGGTGAGGTGTCTATTCAAGCTTTTGCACATTTAAAAAAATCTGGTTATTCAGTGTTAAGAGTTCTTTGTATATTTTGGACATACAAAGAAATTTATTAGATATGTCTTCTGCAAAGACATATTATTTATTAGACATGTCTTTTGTAAATGCTTTCTCCCAGGCTGTGGCTTTCTTCTCACTCTCTTGACAGTATCTTTTTCAGAGTAGATGTTTCTAATTTTAATGAAGTCCAGCTTATCAATTATTTCGTGGGTTGTACCTTCTGGGTATTTTATCTAAAAAGTCATCAACATAGCCAAAGTTGCCTAGATTTTTTCCTATACTATCTTCTAGGAGTTTTATAGTTTTGCATTTTACATTTATGTCTTGATCCATTTTGAGTTAATTTTTGTGACGGGTTCAAGGTTTGTGTCTAAATTCTTTTTTTTTTTTTAATTTAAATTTTACATGTGGATGTCCAGTTGCTCTAGCATCATTTATTGAAAAGATTATCTTTTCTGCAAGGTCGTGTATTTTTAAAAACATATTGGAACACTGTGGATGCAGATATGCCTAAAGGAAGTAAATTCTAGAAAGAGACAAGCCTGTCCTAGTTGGGCACAGATTTCATTTAATTTTCACAAAAACTCTGTGAAGTAGGATTAATATTAAACTAGTTTCTTAAAGTCACACAGCTCAAAGGCAATGAGGAAATGTCCAGAGGAAATGTAAAAGTGTCAGTGATCTACTTGTCAAAACCAACAGAAACACTTTAGCCGGCATCTTGTTGGTAGTATTTTGGCCATGTTAAATTTTTTTTGAGAATTCTCCCCTTTGATTCTTGTGACACTGAACTCTTCCTTCTTTTATTCTGGCCCTTCCTTTTCAGTTTTCTTTTCCCATCTCCTTAGGTGTGGGTATTCCCCAAAGAGCCAACTACAATGTTCTTCTTGCCAATGTCTTTCCTAAGTGATGATGTTTCTCTATTCCGGTGGTCCAAACCAATGCTACAGTTAAGTTAGTTAGTTAAGTCGCTCAGTCATGTCTGACTCTTTGCGACCCTGTGGACTGTAGCCCACCAGGCTTCTCTGTCCATGGGATTCTCCAGGCAAGAATACTGGAGTGGGTTGCCAGCTAATGATTCCCCCAAATATTTACTACTAGTTCAGATATTTCTGCTAAATTTATGGCAGGATCTCTACTTGAATTATCTCACAGAAGCCCAAACCCAACCTGTCCAAAACTGACCTCAACTTCTATGCTGTCTGGTTTAGAGAATGGAAGTATTAGAAAGTTTTCAAGCCTGAAAGTTGGCCATAATCATAATTCTCTCCCACCCCTGCGTTTAAGCAGTTACTAATGATTATCACTTACATATTCTTCAGTTCAGTTCAGTTCAGTCACTCAGTCGTGTCCGACTCTTTGCGACCCCATGAAGTGCAGCACACCAGGCCTCCCTGTCCATCACCAACTCCCAGAGTTCACCCAAACTCATGTGCTTCGAGTCAGTGATGCCATTCAGCCATCTCATCCTCTGTCGTCCCCTTCTTCTCCTGCCCCCAATCCCTCCCAGCATCAGAGTCTTTTCCAATGAGTCAACTCCTCTTCGCATGAGGTGGCCAAAGTCCTGGAGTTTCAGCTTTAGCATCATTCCTTCCAAAGAAATCCCAGGGCTGATCTCCTTTAGAATGGACTGGTTGGATCTCCTTGAAGTCCAAGTTACTCTCAAGAGTCTTCTCCAACACCACAGTTCAAAAGCATCAGTTCTTCAGTGCTCAGCTTTTTTCACAGTCCAACTCTCACATCCATACACGACCACAGCAAAAACCATAGCCTTGACTAGACGGACCTTCATTGGCAAAGTAATGTCTCTGTTTTTGAATATGCTATCTAGGTTGGTCATAACTTTCCTTCCAAGGAATAAGTGTCTTTTTTATTTCATGGCTGCAATTACCATCTGCAGTGATTTTGGAGCCCCCAAAATAAAGTCTGACACTGTTTCCGCTGTTTCCCCATCTATTTCCCATGAAGTGACGGGACCAGATGCCATGATCTTAGTTTTCTGAATGTTGAGCTTTAAGCCAACATATTCTTAAGTAATCTCTTATATCCACCCTTTCTATATGTTTTCACTGTTAATATCTTATTCCAGAATGTTTCCATTTCTTCCCTGTTACTGCAACAATCCCTTAACCTCCCCTCCTGCCTCTAGCCTGATTCCTGTCCAATCCATCATCTGTCATAGTGTCAGGATGGTCTTTCTAAACCCACATTTCTTTATATGCCTCCCCTTTTAAAACCCTTTCCAACTGACTTTGGGAAAAAGAAAACACATCCTTTAATATGACTTCTAAATCTAGTCAGTTAGTTCAGTTCAGTTCAGTCACTCAGTCTATGTCCGACTCTTTGCGACCCCATGAATCGCAGCACGCCAGGCCTCCCTGTTCATCACCAACTCCCGGAGTTCACTCAGACTCACTTCCATCGAGTCCGTGATGCCATCCAGCCATCTCATCCTCTGTAGTCCCCTTCTCCTCCTGCCCCCAACCCCTCCCAGCATCAGAGTCTTTTCCAATGACTCAACTCCTCTTCGCATGAGGTGGCCAAAGTACTGGAGTTTCAGCTTTAGCATCATTCCTTCCAAAGAAATCCCAGCGCTCATCTCCTTCAGAATGGAGTGGTTGGATCTCCTTGCAGTCCAAGGGGCTCTCAAGAGTCTTCTCCAACACCACAGTTCAAAAGCATCAATTCTTCGGCGCTCAGCTTTCTTCACCATCCAACTCTCACATCCATACATGACCACTGGAAAAACCATAGCCTTGACTAGATGGACCTTTGTTGGCAAAGTAATGTCTCTGCTTTTCAATAGCCCCCAATTCATCTCTCTAATGGCACTTCTCATGACTACCATTTGCATTTTCCTAAGCAAGCCATGTTCTCTCTTATCTAAGAGATTTCTAGCATATTATTGCTTCTTCCTGGGAATTAGGATGCTTCTCCTTTTATGTCCTCATCACCTTTTGTTATTATGTTACTTATTGTAGTTTTTTTAATTATATGTTTACTTCAGGCCTTCCCTGTTACACTGTAGATACCTCAGAGGCAAGCACAGTTTGGCTTTAGCATCTCCAGCCTCAGAAAATTTGGTTACAAATAGGTGAAGGAAGTACATTCTCCACAGCTGAGCTCTGTACTCTGATAACTGTGACTGCCTACTCTGGTTTTTGTTTGGGGATTTTTAAGCCTCAATATGGTGCTCCAGTGTCTCTCCAGTCCTCTGTGGCCTGGTTTAATCATATAAATGTTCTTGCTATGGTCCCTACATGACTTTCTATCACCTATTGACATAGACCTTCTGTCTTTTGAAGAACTAGCCTTGGAGGGTAGATTGGGCCTCTTTGTAGCCCATACTCCAACCCCTATAATCTCCAGACTCAAGATTTGCTTTATTTCAGCTTGGAGATCCCTTAGCTACAAGTTGCAAGAGTTAACTTCTGCTCAAAGAGGTGTTTTCTGTCACCTACTAGCTTGCCATTGCTACCTTAATGGCAATTAATATTTAGGGTCCCCAGCTGCTTAGAAATAAAATAACATCGTGATCATGATAAAGGGGGTTTAGGATAGCTGGTACATATCTCATAGAAATTGTTGGCATAGATTTTAAGGGAAAATAAGGTGGATTTATGAGAGGGCAATGGCAACCCACTCCAGTGCTCTTGCCTGGAAAATCCCATGGACGGAGAAGTCTGGTGGGCTGCAGTCCATGGGGTTGTGAAGAGTCAGACACGACTGAGCAACTTCACTTTGACTTTTCACTTTCAGGCATTGGAGAAGGAAATAGCAACCCACTCGAGTGTTCTTGCCTGGAGAATCCCAGGGACATCAAAGCCTGGTGGGCTGCCGTCTATGGGGTCACACAGAGTCGGACACGACTGAGGTGACCTAGCAACAGCAGCAGGAGAAGGTGGATTTATAATTAGCAAATGGAAAAACTAAACCTATCATTTGTCTTTGCCACCAAAGGACAGGGGCCAGGAATGAATGAGCAACCTTTAAGCAATGGAGAAATAAAGAAGGTAAGAAACATCATTTTATCGCCGGGTACTTCTACAAGTTACTTTGAGATAGCTGTTCATGGGAGATTCTCAGAAGGGGCTCACAGACTTCTGAGTCATGGTCCCTTAGGTCCTTCTGAGAATAGCATGTGAGGAGGTGCAGATCTCTATTGACTGGAGGCAGACAAGTTGAGGAAGCATGGGGGAGGTGAGGGAGCAGATGGAGAATGGGCTCTGCAACTGGACAGTCTCTGTCATAACACTGGTTCCATTGCTTCCTAGGACAAATCTATGACTTCTCTCTGCCTGAGTTTCTTGTGTACTCATTGGAGAAATAATAGTGTATCAGAACGGAGAAGGGTTACATCAAATAACTAGTGTAAACATCAGATGATGATGATGATGTGATTGTGATTTTTCTTTTGTGACATCCTGAGTCCTGAGTTGACCCAAGAAAAATTGGTGGGGATTTGAGTGTACCTGTGGGGTTGGATGGCTTATTCCATTCTAGCTATTAACATTTCCTACCCCATGCAAGTCAGTCCTGGTCTATTTGCTCTCAGATCCACCCTAGCTCTCTTTTGTTCAGTTCTATATTTCAAGGGGTCTACTCCCTGAGGAGAGTGTCCCAAGTTCCCATGCCTACTATCTTCTGTTTCATTTAGTACAAGGCACCAGAAGAAACAGGATTGTGGGAGGCAGAGAAATCAGGATATTTCCCCCTACCTGGCAGCCTCAGGAGGTGTCTGCAGTCACTGAGTTTCTTCTCTGGTTCCAGATCCCATTGGATAAGTCCATCACAGTTTCAGCTTCCACTGAGCTCCACTGACTCATCCATTCAAAGGTGCTAATGGCTTCCTCTTCCAGCTAATCTCTGGGTTGCTTTACTATCTCCTGGTTGACTTTTAGTTCTTCCATTGCCTGTATGCCCAATCACTTTGATTAAATCCCCTCTTTTAAAAAAGAAACTGGTTTTTGTTTTCTGATTTGGACTCTGACCACTACCCTCTACATTCCTGTCCCAGCCCTCCTGTCAGTGTCTTTGGATGCCTGAAGTTAGGGGACATTGCCTGGAGCTCATGTGGCTCTAACAAGTGGACACTGACTGACTCCACTGCCCTCTCGCCCCTAACAGTGCTCAGACTTAGGGACAGGAAGCCCTTTAGCTACGCACAAAGGCTGTCAGGTGGCAGCATTCCCCAGCCCGAGCTGTGTGGGATGATTCCCCAACAGTCCCAAACATTGCTGCTATCTATATGACAGCAAAGAAATGTTTTGGCAGAAGCCAGTCTGGGCATCAAAATGCTGAGGCCCATATGTTCCTGCTAACTTCCTGCCAAAATGTTGTTGTTTGAGTTATGAACAGTATAACTTTTTAATCCAGAATTAAAAGGGAACTCTAACCCAGGGAAACATTTTAAACTAAAAAATTAGATAACAAAAATGAGTTCGAACGTAATAAAAATGGCAAATGGGAGTGACTGAGATTGGGTAGTTAGGGAGGCAAACTCTAGGAATTGTATCAGGGTTTCTATTGTCTGCTTCATCCTGGACTTTCAAGCTCAGGTGCTCACTTAGCCTGACTTCTAAACAGAAACTGAAGAGAGCAGACATTTCCCACTCATTCTCAACCAATCCTTGCTCACCTCTGGTCGTCCTGATCCTGGGTTCTGAACTCTACCTCAAAAGTAGCTGCTTGCTGCCCTCTCTGGTTTCTGTAACTCACCCATCCTCCTCTTCTCTGTTGGGCATATGTTTATGACTCTGCTTTCACTTGTTTCCTACCTTGCTGCTGCTGCTGCTAAGTCGCTTCAGTCGTGTCCGACTCTGTGTGACCCCATAGACGGCAGCCCACCAGGCTCCCCCGTCCCTGGGGTTCTCCAGGCAAGAACAGGGGAGTGGGCTGCCATTTCCTTCTCCAATGCATGAAAGTGAAAAGAGAAAGTGAAGTCGCTCAGTCGTGTCTGACTCTTCAGCAACCCCATGGACGGCAGCCCACCAGGCTCCTCCGTCCTTGGGGTTCTCCAGGCAAGAACACTGGAGTGGGCTGCCATTTGTTTTCTACCTTGATGGTAGCCATCTCTTCAGCTTCAGGAAAAATTCCCTCCTCTTCTCAATAATCCTACCAGCTGGGTAGTCAAGAGCTCTTCAACATTGTTCTGTGGAAAAAAGGCATTGTTTTGTGACAAAAGGGAGAATTTGGCCCTTATAAAATATAACAAGAAGGAGAAAGTGGCAAAATCCAGTACAGAGTGGCAAGACAGCCCTGCACGGGGAAAGAAGCAAATTTTACAATGTGTAACTTCTTTATTTCTTCAGAGAAACCATAATTTGAAAATTTTAAGATACATCAAAGAGTTATCAATAATAATAAAAGAGAGAGATGCTGGTAAGGAATTGTGGCCACATGGCTTGGCAATTCAGAGATTCCAAGGGGAATTATTTTAATATAGGCTCTTTGCTATTTGTATCCCACTCATATCTCCAGGTTCACCTCCACTCCAGACATCACCTGCAGACAATTCCCAGATGCTCCAAGGGTGTCTTCTCTCTTGCTGCCTGGGGGAGTTATCTGGCTAGAGGAACATGCCCACTTGTGCGGGAGGAGGGCTAGAGGTATGGAGAGTAACATCCCAGGAATGATCATCAAACATTAAGAGACAGGAGTTGATCCAGGTTCTTCAAGCTCTCATGGAAAAAATATAAAGTGTGTTCTCTAGAATGTCCTGGAAAGCCCCAGAGAACTCCCTGTTGCCCACTGTAGTAACCCAGTCACAACATACCCATTACTCAGTCCCCTTCTCACTTATCCTGCTTCCTGGAGTCACCTCTCAAATAAACTATCCTTGGCTCAAGTAGCCGGTCCAAAGAGAACGTCAGCTCATCTGGACCATCAGTCCATCCTTCCTATGAAATCCTTCAGAAGTTATCCAATCTACACATAAACTGGGGCTTTTGAAAGCAACATCATGAAGAATGCCAAGATTCCCAACAAAACCCCTTAAATCTTAAAGTGGTGATGGTGGTTTAGTTGCTAAGTCATCTCTGACTCTTGGGACCGTATGGACCTGCCATGCTCCTCTGTCCATGGGATTTCCCAGGAAAGAATACTAGACTGGGTTGCCATTTCCTTCTCTAGGGGATCTTCCCAACCCAGGAATCAAACCTTCATCTTCTGCATTGCAGGCAGATTCTTTATCACTGAGCCACCAGGAAAGCCCCTAGTTTTAAAGTTGCAATCAACAGACATCTGAAAGGGAACTTGCGTGGCTGCCAATGGTCAAAACTGCTTCCTGTAATTATCTTATAAAGGACACTAAGTCCTGAATTAGAATAGGATATCCCAATGCATGAAACCTAGAACAAACTAGAAATACTCTACTGGGTTTTTACAAACCTTTTTTGGAGACACTAGTCTAACCAGATATTATGCTAGAACTTTACATGTTATGGTGTTAAATATTCACAATCACGCTTTTATAGTTAAATAAAATAAAGTTCATTTTATAATGAGAACAAAGACTTAATGGTAAAGTAGCCTGCCCAAACTTCAGATTTCTTCTGTAGTTAGTTTTGGATTTGGTATTTTGGTGCTATGTGACAGAGTGATCCATCTCTAAACCCATGTGCTCTATAATGTTTCTTAACTTACTCTGCACTTAGGTTAGAGGTTTTCATGGGGACCTGACCAGTGAAAGGTGAGAAGAAATAATGCAAACCACTTCTACAACATCCCTTAAAGTTTTCTAGTGTGATTATCCAAGCTTTTTATCCCCCAGACCCAGTGACCTTGGAGGCAAAGATCAAGATGTTATAGATATAAGACAGGAGAGGGCTATCTGTCATGTATCATACATTGTATAAGCTGGAAATAATATTTTGTTAAGTCACTAAAAATCACTAAGTCACCTTTTGTTAAGACACAAGGTATTAGTATGTGGCAATGAATAGTAGATGGCCACTAGATGGTGAAGAAATTAATACTGAAATCTGGAAAAATCTTGATTCATGTTATGTGAGTCAAAACATTTGGAAAACTTACCATCTACAATAATTTGGAAGACAAACCATGTGCTTAGTGAGCTGTTATCTCTAGGAGAAAATGTTGGAAAACAGCATGTTAGTATTGTGTGTTGGCTACGATTGGCTGTTTTGGGGGTTGGGTGGGGAGAAGAGATAAAGAAAAGATGAGCTCAGAAGAGAACTGACCAGTTTACAAACAAAAGTTGATTTCAGAAATCTGAGGCACTGCAGGACTGGAAAAGCTTACTGCTTCTAGATTCTAAAAGGCAAGAAGTAGAAAAATGCTTTGAGCAGCAAACACCCAATAAACTGTAAAGTGACTGAACACAGATCACATTAAAGGAGTGACTTTCCAAACTTGAAAGGGGGCCACCATTAAGTTGAAAAAGATAGGAATGGAAAGAAGAAACAAAGAAATAGAGTAGACTTGAAATCGATAACTAACATATATTTGGAAGTATTTATTATTACATGGAGATGATTAGAATCAAATAGATCAAAATTCTATTGAATTTTTGAGGGAGCAGTATTTTGAGTTCTATAATGTTTGGTCCCCAGCCTTCCATGAACAGAAGCAAATGTTGCAAGTCACAGCCTTGAGGAGGAGATGATTTCTCACCCCCATTTCAGGAGTGATCAGAGAAGAGGATATACAAGTCCCTTTAGAGGACAGCTCAGCTCAGTTCAGTTGCTCAGTTGTGTCCAACTCTTTGCGACCCCATGATGTGCAGCACTCCAGGCCTCCCTGTCCATCACAAACTCATGTCCATTGAGTCGGTGGGCTAATCAAGGAATTACGCTCACCCTGTGTGGAGTCTCCTCAGCCTGACCAGCAGGATTTCAGAACCCCAGATATGCGGTTCCTTTGTATCTCTTTCTTCTGCTTTTTGAATTAGGAGCATCTGTTGCTGTGATTCTGTCTTTATTACACCATTGCACTTTGGACAAGACAATCTTTTTTTTTTCCTGCATTTTTCTTTTTTGTCTTATTTTTAAAATTGTTTAATAGCAAAAATTTGATTTTTACAATTTTGTGTTGGTTTCTGCCATACAACAACATGAATCAGCCATAGGTATAGATATATCCCCTCCCTCTTGAACTTTCCTCCCACCCCCCACCACATCCTACCCCTCTATGTTGTCACAGAGCGCAGGGTGAGCTCCCTGAGTCATACAGCAAATTCCCACTGGCTAGAGAGAGAATCTTTTTAAAGTTCACTGGTCTCTGGACTGGGAGAAGCCACGTGCAAACTTAATAGAGACTATTGCCTATCGCACAGAGACCCAGAACTTGAAGCTGAATGTAGTGGATTTAGGGTTGACTCCGGGAGACAGGGATGATGTGACTGGTTTCTGTATGTGAGAGCAAGGACCAAAGAGATGCCCCGAAGCAGATATCAAGCTGAAGCAGAGCTGGCGGTGCTCACTCTATCATGCATAAGCTCTGGTGCGTTTGCTCCCAGCTTCCCTAGCAGATTGGGGTCAAGTGTCTGGGGTCTGGTCATTAGAAGTAGGTAGCATGACTCCATCTAATTTTCCAGCTCTCTCTTCTTCTGCCATGGTGGCCACATGGATATTAGATCCTCATGTTCCTGATGCTATGCTGATAAGATGAAGGAAGACTGCCTCACACACATTGAACTAGGCAAGAGCTAGAAATAAACATTTATGGGATGAATGAAACCATGGAGAATTTAGGGTATATTTGTAACTGTATCATAACTTAGTCTATCCTGACTAATATTCTCTCCTATTAAGAGAAGATTCATAATATGGGAAATTTTGAGATAATTCTCAAGTCTAGCAAATTTGCAGAGAAGGCAGGCAGAGTTCTTTTTTATTTTTATCTCAGAGTAGAAATTATGTGTAAGATGAAATAAGATTTTAGAATTTCATGAGATGACATTTTATATAAACTGAAAATTAAATCCAAGGATCTAAGCATTGCAAAACAATTTTTGAAGAAAAGCTATTTTGCAAAAGGTTGCCCTCTGCCATTGCTGGAAGCACTAGTTCAGGCTCTCTATTAGAACTCCCCTGTCTTCTCAGTCTAAGGTTTGTCTTTAGCTTAGAAGTTTCTGTCTTTTGAACACAAACCCAAGAGTTTGCCCAGGAAAAAATCTTAGCAGTGTTCTTTCATCTTCTGGGTCAAGAAAGAAATCAACTCTCAAGAAGAATTATAATATTGTTTTGAGCAAAAATGAACAATATAGGATCCTTTAAACTTGTAAACATCTTCAAAAATCTTTGACAGTGCTGTAGACTGATACTCCTACATGGAATTCTGGATGTTTATTATTAACTGATATAAAGCAATTATACCATGACTGAATTCAATACCAAGTATCTGGGTATAACAGTACTGTTTCAGATATTAGTTTCATTATGGCATTTCTTGATTGGAAGCAAGAAAGAAGACTATTCATCAGAAGCCTAATCACCAGAAGGGTTCTGTAGCCCTTACCCTATGAAGAGGTCTGGAACAATGATTAAGCACCCATCACTGCAATTCATATCACCCACATATTCAGAATTTGGTGTCTGCCAGCTAAATAAAGCTTGAATGACAACCACAGCTTTGCTTGTGTTAACCATTTTGCCGATATAAGCCTCAAGATATTCGAATTGGACTCCATGCCCATTGTTCCATACTATGATCTTAGGACCAATGTTACACGCATAAGGAAAAGCTCTGGTAGCCATTAGAGTAATTAATGGTTTTCTTGTTATGAGATTGAAGTGCAGACCAAAAATTTCTCTATCTCTGACTGTTGTCTTGACACCACTTTCTATGTACCAAGAAGGGCAAACAAGTGAGGAGAGGTTCCTGTTTTCCTTAAATGAAAATGCTGTTCTTTTATTCCTTCCTTGTCAACACTATCACCTCCATATGAAGACCTCTGCTTCTAGGAGTCCACTTCATCTCACATTATTATTACAAAGTGAGTTTCTAAGACAGACACCCACTAACTTCCCTTCCTCCTTTCTGAACCCTCATTCTTTTTTCAGGTATCCACCCATCCACCCAAATGAAAGATTTTCCTTTTGTCATTGAGTTTGCTATCTCTATTGCCAGTGCTGCCAGGCATGGATTGTTACCATTTCCATCTAGTCAAGGCTATGGTTTTTCCAGTGGTCATGTATGGATGTGAGAGTTGGACTGTGAAGAAAGCTGAGCATCAAAGAACTGATGCTTTTGAACTGTGGTGTTGGAGAAGACTCTTGAGAGTCCCTTGGACTGCAAGGAGTTCCAACCAGTCCATCCTAAAGGAGATCAGTCCTGGGTGTTCTTTGGAAAGACTGATGCTAAAGCTGAAACTCCAATATTTTGGCCACCTCATGCGAAGAGTTGACTCGTTGGAAAAGACCCTGATACTGGGAGGGATTGGGGGCAGGAGGAGAAGGGGACGACAGAGGATGAGATGGCTGGATGGCAACACCGACTCAATGCACATGAGTTTGGGTGAACTCTGGGAGTTGGTGATGGACAGGGAGGCCTGGCATGCTGCGGTTCATGGGGTCGCAAAGAATTGGACACGACTGAGCAACTGAACTGAACTGAACTGATCTACATGAACCTGTCTGCTCTGGCAGGGAGACTACTATTTTAACCTCCACCCCCACCCAGAGTAACCATTTCCAGAAAGCTTGCAGTTGCTGGCCCCTCTGCATGGGTTGATTTCCCTCCAGATACCCCATTACTTGCTTCCTCCCTCTTCTTGACCATCCTATTTAAATTTTCACTTAGCTCCACCCATAGGACTCCCAATTCTCTTGCTCTACTGCACCTGACACACTATTTGTATTTTTTTCATTTCTTTCTTTGCTGGTTCCCTGACTTAGATGCAACCCCCATGGAGACAAGAGTTTTATCTGGTTATTTACTGTGATAGTGCCAGCACCTAGAATAGTGCCTTCCATTTAGAATTACAGTGTATGGAGTATATGACAAAACTGAGCTGATTTTATGATTCAACAATCATTCAAAGGGGCTCTGAGGGTCAACACATCTTTGGCATGTGTGCTGAGGAGGGTGAGGGACCTGGGAAAGTAAGGTCAGCATCAGGCCAAGTTATTTTGGGTATAAGGCAAAAGGAAAAAAGTCGCCAATCCTGTCTTTATTTAACATTTTGTTCCCTATAGATTTTTGGCTTAATTAAAAAAGTGTTGCATTAATTTTAAAAAATATTGCATTAAGATATTATTTACCTATTGAGATTTTGTGTCCCCTTGAATTTGTGCTTGAGACAGGATGTCACTAGCCTCTCCCTAGTCCTGGCCCTGAGTAGGTTCACAGGACCTTAGAACTGATCCCCGAGTTATGTACTGATCAACTGAGAGAACCTGAAAGACCCTCTGCATCCCACCCCAAGAGACTCTAGGGAAAGTTCTGCTTATACAGTGTGTGAGGTGGGGAGACTATAATCTTTTGAGGGGAACTCTGAAGCTGCAATAGTTTGGCCACCTGATGTGAAGAGCCAACTCATTAGAAAAGACCCTGATGCTGAGAAAGATTGAGGGCAGAAGAAGGGGGTGACAGAGGATGAGATGGTTAGACAGCATTACTGACTCAAAGACATGAATTTGAGCAAATTCCAGGAGATAGTGAAGGACAAGGGAGCCTGGTGTGCCGCAGTCCAGGGGGTCACAGAGTCGAAGGTGACTCAGCAACTGAACAACAACAACTAACAGCTGAGGACAACGCCCAAAGATGGAATTTCCAGACTGACAATAGGGACTTGTGACAGGTCATTAGTGATGACGATGATGATAACTACCATGATGACTATGTTTAAGGTGCCAGTGTATCATAAGCCTCTTAGCCTTCTCCGTCAGAGGACAGACAGAATGAAAACCACAATCACAGAAAACTAACCAATCTGATCACATGGACCACAGCCTTGTCTAGCTCAACGAAACTATGAACCATACTGCGTAGGGCCTCCCAAGACAGAAAGGTCATGGTGGAGAGTTCTGACAAAACATGGTCCACTGGAAAAGAGAATGGCAAACCACCCAGTATTCTTGCCCTGAGAACCCCATGAACAATATGATAAGGCAAAATGGTATGACACTGAAAGATGAACTCCCCAGGTCAGTAAAGCGTCTGCCTACAATGCAGGAGACCTGGGTTCAGTCCCTGGGTTGGGAAGATTTCTTGGAGAAGGAAATGGCAACCCACTCCAGTATTCTTGCCTGGAAAATCCCATGGATGGAGGAGCCTCGTAGGCTACAGTCCATGAGGTTGCAAAGAGTTGGACACGACTGAGTAACTTCAGTGAGTTCAGCAAGTATCCAAGAAAGGAATTAGAATAGCAAGGCAAAGCCTA
Source organism: Budorcas taxicolor (assembly GCF_023091745.1). Taxonomy (NCBI): domain Eukaryota; kingdom Metazoa; phylum Chordata; class Mammalia; order Artiodactyla; family Bovidae; genus Budorcas; species Budorcas taxicolor. The sequence continues at coordinate 137,090,851 of NC_068911.1, read as the reverse complement.
AGGCAAGAATGCCATTTCATCAGAATTTTCTTTGATTTCTTAGAAAGTCATTCTGGAGTCCAGGAAACCACAATTCTGAACAAGCTTAACATGTCTATCTGTGCTTCCAGCAGAGAAGATCGGTGTTTCTTCAGTGTGTGCACCAGATGAAATACCTGGCTGACATTTAAGGTACATGGCATGAACAAATGCATTCTTTAAAGATCTACTGGGGGGCAAAGAGATGTTCGTGGTATGAGAGGCACTTAGGCGCTGAGACTGACCTAGGGCCCACAGAGTCATAGCTCCTTCTCCTGCTCCCCTCAGGTTGCACACTCATTTAGTGACCACACAAGTTAAATAGTTATCTTCTCTTTTCTTGATCAATTGTTGAGGACATGAGATGAGGCCAAGTTCAATGTAAGTTACAATTCTGCTACTTTGTCTATTTACTATGCGTAGACATTGTGCTAACTGCGTACATGCATTATCATTTAGTTTGCACAAAAGCTGTCTGAGGTAGACACATTTATTACACTCTACTGAGCACATATGCACATTCTTCCCCCAAACCATGTAACACCAGAGCAGTGGGAGTCCCACAAAGCTATATAGTTGTCAAAGAGCTGTCTTCTCTAAAAAATTTCCTGCTTTTGTACAGAAGAAGTGGCTTAGACATTCTTGGCTTTGGAGGATACATGCCCATAAAGAAGATCTTTGAGGCTGAGAGTGTCCCTTTCACTGAAATTCTCTTTTATAATTATTTTCTAAATCACTTTTGGAGAAGGCAATGGCACCCCATTCCAGTACTCTTGCCGGGAAAATCCCATGGATGGAGGAGCCTGGTGGGCTGAAGTCCAAGGGGTCGCTAAGAGTCGGGCACGACTGAGCGACTTCACTTTCACTTTTCATTTTCATACATTGGTGAAGGAAATGGCAACCGACTCCAGTATTCTTGGCCTGGAGAATCCCAGGGTTGGGGAGCCTGATGGGCTGCCGTCTAGGGGGTCGCACAGAGTCGGACATGACTGAAGTGACTTAGCAGCAGTAGCAGCAAATCACTTTTAAATCTTACCTCAGCTTTAGAGTGATAACAGTTTAAAGTGATAATAATTCAATAAAACTATGCTATAAGTCTTTTCCAATTAAGTGTTTGGTAGCTACAGATACATTAGATCATGAAATGGAATCATGGATGATTCCAGCTGAGAAGGTGGTATGGAAAATAACCTTATTATTTTTGTCAAATGGACTATAGCCAGCCAGGCTTCTTTGTCCATGGAATTTTCCAGGCAAGAATATTGGAGTGGGTTGCTGTTTCTTCCTCCAGGGTATCCTCCCCACAGGGATCAAACAGGCATCTCCTGGGTCTCCTGCATTGGCAGGCAGATTCTTTACCACTGAGTCACCTGGGAAACCCTTGGATGAAGAACAAGTTTGAGTAATGTACCCACTGTATGAGTAACACAAGTATAGTTACTGAACTCTGTTCACTGGATAAGGAACAAAGGGAGCTTATGGACAGACTGCTCAGTTATTCCAACTGAGGAACTGAAAGTTTTTGAAATCAACACCCAAATACCAGGGCCAGGGTGGGATCTTCAAGGAAGAAACTTGGGTTGGAGATACAGGACCACACAGGAATCTTAATTTTAGGCTGATGCCACCACTTAAAGGAAAACCTTTACCATCACCTTGGTAAGGGATCAGTTCAGTTCAGTTGCCCAGTCGTGTCCAACTCTTTGCAACCACATGGACTGCAGCACTCCAGGCTTCCCTGTCCATCACCAACTCCTGGAGCTTACTCAAACTTATGTCCATAGAGTCGGTGATGCCATCCAACCATCTCATCCTCTGTTGTCCTCCTCTCCTCCTGCCTTCAATCTTTCCCAGATTCAGGGTCTTTTCAAATGAATCAGCTCTTCACATCAGGTTTCAGCTTCAGCATCAGTCCTTCCAATGAACATTCAGGACTAATTTCCTTTAGGATGGACTGGTTGGATCTCCTTGCAGTCCAAGGGACTCTCAAGAGTCTTCTCCAACATCACAGTTCCAAAGTATCAATTCTTTGGCGCTCAGCTTTCTTTATAGTCCAACTCTCACATCCATGCATGACTACTAGAAAAACCATAGCTTTGACTAGGTGGAAGGGATAGTGTATAATAAACAAGGAAACCATTCTCTACAACAGGGATCCATAACCCCCAACCCCTGTAGGACAGTCTATAAGGAAAATGGCTGCTCAGCAGGAGGTAAGCAGTGCTCCATTGCTCCCTATGGCTGTATCACTGCCTGAATCATCCCCCTCCCCAAGTCCATGGAAAAAGTTTCTTCCATGAAACCAGCCCCTGGTGCCAAAAAGGCTGGGGACTATTGCTGTACAGTATTTATCATTTACTGTGAACGCTTACACTGAAATGATTTTGCTCTTTGTGGTTTGTTTTACAGGGTGAATTTAGTTTTTCCCCAATAATTAGAACCTTTCCTTATAAAGCCCCCCTCCTTTCTTTACTTTTCCTCCTTCCCTCATCCCTCCTTTCCCTCTATTCCTCCCATCCTTTATTTTTAATACATATTTATTGACTGGCTCATTTGTATCTGTATACCGTATATGTATAGTATATGCCTAAAATGTTGAGTAGAAAACAGGTATCATTACTGCTTCACAGAGTTTTTAGAGTTAGGCCAGTGCAGAACCTCTTCCAGTTGTATTAAGGAGGGTTCATAGGAACCATGGAGAAATAATTGACACTTGCCTTCACAGTGAATGTGGACTCTCATGGTCCCCAGGGTTAGCATGAGCCGCTTGTACACAAATAAACCTCTTGAGCGACATAGCTTCTAATAGCTCTCATGTATAGAACATCCACTTAACCTCCTGGGAGAGCAGCAGGCAGCATAATTAAGAATGCAAAGTTTCAAAAGTCATTTTCACGAAGGTAAGGGAGGTCTCTAGAACAAATATCTTAGTACCTCTGTAGAAAATGACTACTGGAGAAGGCAATGGCACCCTACTCCAGTACTCTTGCCTGGAAAATCCCATGGACAGAGGAGCCTGGTGGGCTGCAGTCCATGGGGTCGCTAAGAGTTGGACATGACTGAGCGACTTCACTTTTCACTTTCATGCATTGGAGAAGGCAATGGCAACCCACTCCAGGGTTCTTGCCTGGAGAATCCCAGGGATGGGGGAGCCTGGTGGGCTGCCGTCTATGGGGTCACACAGAGTTGGACATGACTGAAGTGACTTAGAAGCATCAGCAGCAGAAAATGACTACATAATTTCAGGTTATTTCTCTCCATGTGTACTGAACACACAAAAGGTGTTAGCTACCAGGTACAGGGTAGTAATTGTGGACTTACTAACTATTAGTTGTTGGACATTCAAAAGTGAATGAGAGGGACCTCTTGGTGGTCCAGTGGCTAAGACTCCACATTCCCGATGCAGGGGGCCCAGGTTCTATCCCAGGGAACTAGATCCCCCATGCCGTATCTAAGAGTTTGCATGCTGCAATGAAAAGGTCCTGCATGTCACAATGAAGACAGAAGATCCTGCATGCTGCAACTAAGACCTGGTGTAGCCAAATACATAAAAATAAATATTAAAAAAAAAAAGAAAGAAACAGTGAATGAGACATGGTTCCTGCTTTCACATTGTTCACAGTGTGGCAGGCAGTTCATTTCACAAATGAAACAACAATTTCAATGAAAAAACATCAACAAATCATTACAACAGAGTGCAAGAGATGATGGTTGTGAACATGTATTATAAGGTACTGAAGTAGTTCAGGAAAAACAGGGATTGATTTATCTTGTGGTAGAGAAAAGCCAGAGAAGTTCTCCCAGTGTTGACTGTCACAGAGAGTTTGAAAAGTTAAATAGGAATTTTCTAGGCTAAGGGAGTAGGGAGAGAGGATGGGGAAGGAGAGGTGGGCATGCAGGGCATTCCAAGCAGAGGAAACTTGGCATACGCAGGCATGGAGGTGTGCAGAGGGGAAGGGGCATGCTAGTAGCTTCTTGGTTCTGCAGCAGAAAGCATGAATGTGCTGGAAGGGGAGTGAAGACGGAGATCAGGCCCTACTTCTTGTGCATCTGCTTTAAGAGCTTGGGTTTCTATCTTCTAAGCAATTAGGGGTGAGGAAGCTGCCTTTGAATGAGTTGAATGCATGAGAATGGCAGTGTTATAGCTGCTTTTCCTTCTTTCCCCAGAGCTGCATCAAATAGGACTTTTCACAGGTTCATGCAGGTCACATTCAAAGTTGTCCTTTTCTCTCAGAGAAGCCATCAGATCCTCATGAAAGGAGCTTCAGTTCCTGAGAGAGGCTGGCAGATACATTTCCCTCTTGGGAATTGTTATATATACATAATCTGTTGACTTCCCTGATAGCTCAGTTGATAGCTCTGCCTGCAATGCAGGAGACCTGGGTCCAATCCCTGGGTTGGGAAGATCCCCCGGAGAAGGGAAATGCTACCCACTCCAGTATTCTGGCCTGGAGAATTCCATGGACTGTATAATCCATGGGTTCTCAAAGAGTCGGACACGACTGATCAACTTTTACGTGCAATCTGCTGGGTATGATCTAGCGGGCCGCAAGTAGCAAACCAGTTCAATCTAACTTAAAAATAAACATTTAAACCACATCATTTGAGGTTGAAGTGTTAACTCAAAGACTTAAGAGCAATAATACAATCAGGCTTCAGGAAGGCTCTAACTGGGAGCCTTAATCCTATTTTTACCTTTTTCATCATGTCCTCTGTATTACTTTTCTTTCTCTCTAGACCAGCTTTCTTGGCTCTCTGGTCCAGGAGGAAAATTTTAATTCCTGACACTGTATCTTCTAGATCAGCTGTATTGAACGACTTTCTTAAGTGCCAATTTCAAATTCCCAGGAGAGAGGATTTCACTGGTCTATCTTGGGTCAGGTGTTACTGCTGCTCCAATCAGCCATCTCCAAGGGCAGGTGTTACCCTCCCAACATGGACAGCAGGGTCATGCATCTGTGCTTTCAAGAATTAGATGTGGAGCAAGAGGACAGTTGCACAGTAAGCAAATTACTTGAGAGCTGGGCAGACACTCTGGAAGTAGGTCCCACTAATACAAACACAGTCACTGACCACATACACACAACATCCCAATGTTTGCAGTATTCAAGAACTAAATAAAATTGTAATTTCTTAAACTTCTATAGTCAAGAAAAAAAGCATTGTCTTAAGTGAAATGTCACCATTTTGACCTTATTTCTCTCAACTAAGGGTTTGAATTTTCTAACCTCTAAGATTTCTTCTAACACTACAGTTCTTTGATTAAAGGCACAGGGGCAGTGTGAATTTTCACATGTCTTACATTTGCCAACAAGCACTTAATAAGCTCAGCAGACATTTTGTGTTGCTACAGCCAAACATAGGGAAGAAGATGTTATTTAAACTAACACTTAGCTGCCCATTCACTAGTTACCCTGGTTCCAGGTAGTATTTGACTATTTTCAAAAATCAAAACCACCCTTGAGTGACAAAAATTTTTCTCTGTTGACAGTATTCAATAGAAAATGCTGGGCAGCCTTAGTAGCAATTCCTGCTGTGGTGTTAAAACAAAGCCACTGTTAAAAACTAAAAGCTAAAATTAAACAAAACCTCAGTCTCCTAAGGTGACTGTTTTAAGGCATTGATAAAAGTCTGGGCTATATAGAAGTTCTAGTATGTTTGTTAAAAAAGTCAATATCATTATCTTACTATTATTACATTTCATGTCTACAGACTTTGGCTAGATAAAGAACCATCCCAGGGTTCAAACATTCATCAAGGCCACACTTTTTACACTCTTAAAGAGTCTTATCCTTCATTTGCCCTTTGCTTTCTCAGGTCAAAAGAAGACAAGAGATTAAGAAAATATACACAAAGACTGCAAGGTACATCTGAATTCCCATGAAAATTAAAAAGAAAGGGAATAGACAATGTGCACTTAATGTCATTTCAACCTTGTGCATAATTTAGGACTCTCTGCAGGCTGACTTAGTTTAGATCAGTGGTCCTTTAGGTAACTACATTCACACAGCCTTATATTATAAATCTACTTATTAATTTTTGCCAGAAGGAATTCTGGAGGTGATTTCTAGCTGCAGTCCTTCACATAGATGATAACAGTAGACATGTCATCTGGAACTTCTGGTTTTCTTTAGTCTAGCAAACCATTTCTTCTCATCGCATATTTAGAAGCCCTGGAGCATGAGGGGCAAAGCAGGATTTTTAAATGGACAAACAAAATCTTCATCCTATATTTATTTCCACTAGTAAGAAAAAATATGCAAATCTCCTATAGGGAGTACAGCTGAGGGATACACAGACAGGTGATGAAAGACATTCATTTGAAATACAGTTTCTCTGCAGTTGTTGGAGCCCCTCCCCACCCTCTTCCCCAACTGTCTGGACTAGGTGGGGGAGAGGTTACTGAGCTATGAATGTATTTCCCATATTGGATCTGAAGCAATAGTGCAGCTAATGTATTGTATATTCAAATGAGACTCTTTAAAGCAGAGCTGAATTGAACTCAGATGCAAATCGCCGTGGCAGAAGCACTTTCTGCTGGCCTCTGTCCTTTCTGTCTGTGTCCTTAAATACATAGTCAAGGACTCACAGCCGAGATGTTTAGCCTTCTGAGAAAGTAAACAATCTTGTCCTCCCCCTCTCAATATAGATGTGGTCATGATGTGCCCAGCCTGCCGAGAATGTGTCAGCAAGAATGTTCTCATCAGAGATGGGTTGAGGCTGGGGGATGGTTCCTGAAGGAACAACCAGGCTCAGAAAAGGCAAGAAAGCAAAATCTCAGCTGAGGAATGAGAAACATTGCAGATGAAGGAAGGAACAGTGATGACAAGATAGAAGGATCTGAAATTCACTAGATACAACAGCAAAAGAAAAAAAGATGAAAAAGAAAGGAGATCCCTTACATATGAATAAGATGTGGCATGACATTCATAAGTGAAACTTATAATCCCATGTAAGACTGAAAGGCCAGGTCAAGGCCTCAGTAAACTTGACCTTCCCCCACCTGGGATGCTCTGAGAAACAAAGCAAACAAGATAAAGAAAATGTACTCAGCCCTGCTCCTCCCTCTAAAAGGTGGTGTATTTTCATTTACACGATGCATTGAGCTTGAACTTGGTTCTTAAAGGAAAACACCATGTTCTCTGAGGCCCCCCTCTGCTAATGTTCCCAAAAGAATTCCTGCCTGGCAAGGTGTTCCCATCATGTGTGGTGTTGCCACTGGAGAAGGAAAAAATAAGGCTATGCACACTCAGCTGAAATCACCCACAGTCAGACAGGGTGAAGCCAGATGAAGATTCAGTTCAGTTCAGTCGCTCAGTCGAGTCCCACTCTTTGCGACCCCATGAATCACAGCATGCCAGGCCTCCCTGTCCATCACCAACTCCTGGAATTCACTCAAACTCACGTCCATTGAGTTGATGATGCCATCCAGCCATCTCATCCTCATGTCCCCTTTTCCTCCTGATTCCAAATGCTCCCTTAGGCCCTTGTCTTTCTGCCCCCTTCTCCTCTTATCTTCAGTCCCCTCCCTCACAGAGGTTAAAGATTCATTGGCAAAATCATGCATGGCACTGAGAGAAAACTCCCCAGATCATTTGGCTGGAAACGGAGCCCTAAACAGCCTTTTACAGGGGAGGGGTGCAGGAGAGCTGTCTCTGTGTACTGTATTAGTGGCTGAATTGATATAGGAATAAAATAGAATGTGATCTCCTTAAAAAATGGCTAAATAAAATGCATCAGGCTAATTTAAATATATGAGCTAATTATCTGTTGCAAGTGAATTAAAAATATGGGAAGTTTCACCAAGCATATTGATTTTTTTAACATAATTTTACTTTCTGCTAAGTAAATGTCATCTCCAATTGCAGGATCCTGTTATATTCTTTTTAGCTTTCATGATTCTATTTATTATTCATAAGAGAGAAAAAAAAAATCCCATTTCATACCACCATAATGAGAAACATCTTGCTCTAGGTGGACACATGAAGAGCAACATTTTGGAAGAGTGGATTCCTTATAGCCTCAACGGATGAGCTCAGTTTGCTGGAACACTGAATGCTGTGTGTGTACAAAGTAATTTGGGCTAGTTGGGCATGTCTATAGAGTCAATATACATTGAATGTGCCAGAGACATAGTTATGATGGAATTCAATTCTTTTGAACTGTGGTGTTGGAGAAGACTCTTGAGAGTCCCTTAGACTGCAAGGAGATCCAACCAGTCCATTCTGAAGGAGATCAACCCTGGGATTTCTTTGGGAGGAATGATACTAAGCTGAAACTCCAGTACTTTGGCCACCTCATGCGAAGAGTTGATTCATTGGAAAAGACTTTGATGCTGGGAGGGATTGGGGGCAGGAGGAAAAGGGGACGACCGAGGATGAGATGGCTGGATGGATGGCATCACGGACTCGATGGACACGAGTCTGAGTGAACTCCAGGAGTTGGTGATGGACAGGGAGGCCTGGCGTGCTGTAATTCATGGGTTCATGAAGAGTCGGACACGACTGAGCGACTGAACTGAATTGAACCGAATCCATAGCAAGTAAGCGTCCAGTTTCTTATCCATGTGGTGAGTTTTGGTCATGGTATCGGGTCCACCACAGAAAAGGAAACTGTTATTATCAAAGCGTGCCGCTTTGAAGGGGACCACATAATGTTGGCCCTACCATCCTTATTTTGTCACTGCTGGTGGTTATTGTGTTACTGCATGTTCTTTCAGTCGTGTCCAACTCTTTGCAAACCCATGACTGCAGCTCACCAGGCTCCCCAGCTCATGGAATTTTCCAGGCAAGAATACTGCTATGGGTTGCCATTTCCTCCTCCAGGGGTTCTTCCTGACCAAGGGATTTAACCTGCCTCTTCCTGCATCTCCTCCATTGGCAGGCAGATTCCTTTTTTTTTTAAACCACTGAGCTACCTGGGAAGCCCAGGTGGTTGCTAACACTTATTACCCACCATGGGCAGAATCTCAATTCACCAAAAAAGACATAACTTCCTATGACTTGTAGTGAGTTGGAGGGTGTATTTTTCAATCCTGTAAAGGAAATTATCCACTCTACCCCAACCTAGTAGCATCTAAATCACTTCAATTATTTTATCAAATGGAAAACCAGAATAGAAAAATAGCCAACAACACACTGCAGCAGAAAGACCCTCAGAAATCAAAAGACTATGTGTTTCTAGGATGGTTGGAGGACAAGAGGCGAGGCAGTATGTTTTGGAAGACAAGTCCCTTATCACCAAATGAGGGCAGCAGGTGCACAACCTCACCTTCAAATACCAGTTGTAGCTAATTTACAGTGTCAGCAGTGGGGGAGAATCAGCAGCAGCCCGCTCAGCTAAGTGATGCCTGTCAGGTGGTGCCAGGACTTTGTTTGGGGAACCGAAGAGTAAGAGTGATGCGAGAGGTGGATTTTTAAAATGCAGCACATAGGGGTGGAACAGGTTTATCTGCTGCCTTTACCTAAACGAGGCTTCCTGCTGAACCAGGAGATGTATGAGGTTCCCATGGGGCTTCTGTACATGGAAGGGAAACAGCACTGGGTTCAAGAACTTGACTCTGAATGATTTTGATATGCTCTGTGTGTCTCTAGACAATGTAGTCTTTCACTTTTCAATTAATCACCTCTTCTCAGAATCTTTCTAGGGTGAATAAAGAATACAACAAGATATTTTGTAGGGCTGCCAGGAGATCAGGTATACAAATAATGCTGAAAAATAGTGAAGTGATGTGTCTCAGAAAACTTTCTTTGGGAAAGTCTTCTACAGCAGTGCAGAAGGAAAAACTAAAAGGAAGCAGGAAAAAAAAAAAAAGGAAAGAACAAATGAGGCAATGAGATGAAGATTTTCAAAAGGAAGAGAAAACCAGACTGCTTTTATTCACCCTTTCACAAGCATTTTAAATAGGATTTTTCTTCAACCTGCCACACAATATTCGTGTTCTGTCAGTATTATCAAGCTGAGTATTTTTTTTCCCAGTGAATAAACAGCAAACTGTTTCTTCAGGAGTAAATTGTATTTACTGCATACCCAATTAACCATAGTGCTTACATGTCTTTAGAGTTGTTTTCATTCACAGTCTGGTTGTGTGGAGGAACTTGAGAATACACAAATGATCAAAACTCAGCACAATTTTCTCCATCATCTACTCAAGAAAATCAATTTGCTTCTGAGATGTCAAAGGTGCCCTTACCCCTCCGCAAACAGTAGAAGTCAAAGGCCAAATAACTTATTATGTATCTGACTTGCTAAGACTTTTTATTTCATTTTGGGGCTTAGTGTGTCTTGCTGTGGTCTTCAAGGATGAAGGATGTGTGTGTTGGTGCTTGGCCACTCCAAACTTCCTCTAGTTGCTTACATTCCTCGAAGGTGGCTATGTGGCTAGGGCATGGAGTGAGGTTTAGGGAAATACGTGCCAAGTCTTCCACTTAATATTAATTCTTAAGCAATTTAATGGCAGTTGTGGAGATACACTGGCACCTCTGTTATGCGACTTCTGGTTCATACAGAAGAAAGTAGTTTAGCCAAATCATTCCTGGTCAAACCTGAGAAATAGGAAAATGATTAGTCATGGATAGAAATAGACTATATATCTGGCTGCACATTTTGATTGATAGGATGAAAATTATTAGATGTAATGTAAGAGTCAAGAGATTTCCACATCTGGAAAAAGCAGAGATTTAGGGTTGAGATCAATAAACAACCCAAGTATGAATATCTTAGATGATAATAAAACATTTAGAGAGGTCATAATAATTTAACTACAGTGTTGGGTCCTAAATTTATATCCAAGGAATAGTGAAAGGTGTTAGTCACTTAATTGTGCCTGACTCTGTGACCCCCATGGACTGTAGCCTGCAAGGCTCCTCTGTCCATGGAATTCTCCAGGCAAGAATACTAGAGTGGATAGCCATTCCTTTCTCTAGGGGATCTTCCCGACCCAGGACTCGAACTCAGGTCTCCTGAATTGCAGGCAGATTCTTTACCATCTGAGCCACCAAGAAGCCCAAGGAATAGTAATAACAACTCTAACATAGTATTTAGTATAACCCACGTGCTATTTTAAAGTGATTTAAGTGTATTTACTTACCCAGTTCTCACAATGACCCTATGAAGGAAATAATAAGAGTTATTCCCCTTTTACAGATAAGGGAATCATGGCTCAGAGAGTTTAAATAAGTTGACATCTATGCTAGCAAGCAGAAGAGACAGACTTGAACCCAGGCAGGTTGGTCCAGAGCCTATGATCTTGGGCATGACATGAACCAACTCAGATATAGGGAAGTATATTTTTATCAAGGGGATTTTCCCCATATCTACACTTACCATTAGTGCTTACCACTTGCTGAGCTAAAAAAAAAAATGATTCTGACACATTCACTGCCAAATTCTGAATATTCAATGAGAGGAACATGCTATCAAATAAAATATTTAAAAAATGATTTTTTACAATAATCAATGGAACTTCTAGTTCTCTGGGTACCAACTCATTGTCTCTTATTATTCAAATTAGGCTTATAGTGATTGCAATCTGTACATTTCAGCCTGCTCTTAAAGAGAAACTGTAGTCTGTAATTCACCCTTCTAGTATCCAGTCCTTTTGCCTTAAGGCAGTTGTCACAACTGCTGTGAATTAATGACTTATTTTTGTTACATGTTCAATGTTTACCTCCTTCTCTGTATTTCTGGTTCACAGCCTGGTACCTGGCACACATGCTTAAGAAATTTTTGTTGAACAAATGAAGAAATCAAGGAATGACTGCAACCCAGCAGCATCTTCCTATGTTCACTAAAGTCAACTTCTTTCTAGCAGTTTTTACCTGATGGAAATGGGGCAATGTATGGAGTTTTTACCCAGCGCTCTTCCTTGGCAATTCATCACAGAATTTTCCTGTTCACCAGTAGATTCACGGGCTTGCTTTGTTTAAAGGGAATTTCAATGTGTTACCCAGGGGATTTTTTTCCTAAGGATATGATTATTCCCAGCTTGCTCCTGCTGCTGTGATATGACCACGCTTGGCACAGAGCTCACGTGGCCTGGGATTAGGCTGTCCTCATTGTGTGGAGTGCCTTGGACACATGCTACACTTTTTAGAGTTGGGTATTGTGGATCACTTTACAAAGGCAACAGCTGCAGCCATTACTCCAACAGTTATGTCATAATTTGGTATGTGCGACACCTCCGCACTATGCACGCAAAGAAAACATTTATTCTTCTCATCTGTCAATATATTTGTGCCTTGCATCTCTCTTTCTCTTGTTTCCTCCTTTTTTTTTTTTTTCGCTCCTTTTCACAAGTGGCAGAATGCATCCCAGTTCCCAAACAATTGGCTCCTCCACAGAAATATTCTTAAGGCAGCTGCTTTCTTATAGCACACTTTTGAATGAGTATGTGTATATAAATATATATGTTTCTTAATAAGAAATAGGGTTTTTGAAATGCAGAGCCAGTTTCACAGCCTCTAATGATATTCAATTAGCCAAGTATGGGCAACACCTCTGTGGTGTGGGTGAACTCAAACATGGATGCTTGAGGTAAACTAAGACTTTCATGGGATTATTTGGTCAAAAAGACACCAAATCCTTAAAATAAGCCAGAGCAGGGCAATTCTCTTAATGCCCCCACTCCATCCCCAGCCCCAGATGACCCAGGATCTGAGATGGTGTGAGAGAATCCCCCAATAGGTTCCGCAGGAAACTGAGCTGAAATGGTTTCTCTGAAGTCACACAGTTAACCAACAGTAGAACAAGGTTGCTGGATCTCAGCCATGTGCATATTACACCTCTTTCAAGCCATGAGTCCAGAAGCCAGCTTGACAATGATTGGTGTGGGCAGGGTTGAAACGTTAGGGTCAGGTGCCTGAATCAGTCCTGACTTGAATATACGGTGAATATGACATGAATATACTGATAAATGTGGCAAGCTCTCCTGACATCTCCATTTCTACCCCCTGGCCCTAGGGGCTATGTGCCTCTCTCTATTTACAGAGCCAGAAACGTTCCTTGCCTGCCTTGAACCTGGACAGTAGGCTTTTCCTACTATAAGTCCCTCCAACTGCCAGAGTGTGGCCAGACCAGCCATTCACTAAGCTGAAGGGTCTGATGGATACTTAGGAGGAGGAAGCAGGAGTGAGAGATGTCAGCTAAAGCAGTAAAGAGGTGGAGAGGATCACACCAGGACAGTAGTGTTTACAGAGTTTCCACCATGCTCCATGCAATTTTCCCTGGTGGCTCAGACAGTAAAGAATCCATCTGCAATGCAGGAGATGCAAGAGACGTAGGTTCAGTCCTTCGGTTGGGAAGATCGCCTGGAGGAGGAAATGGCAACCCACTCCAATATTCTTGCCTGGAGAATCCCATGGACAGAGGAGCTTGGGGGGCTACAGTCCATGGGGTCACAAAGAGTTGGACACAACTGAGCAGCTTTCACTTTCACCATGCGCCATATGTGGTGACAGATTTTCCTATTCTTTTACTGATGAGACAATGAGATTTTAAGAGGTTGCTTGACAGGCCCATTTTTCAGTAAAGGCAGCAAAGTTTTGAACCTCAGTTTGTCTAATTCCAGGGTTTCTGTCCAGAGCATCCCTCAAGGTGCTGCCAGTTGTGTGCTGGTGCAGAGGTGCCAGGTGCAGGGAGTGAGTAGAGATGAGATCCAGCCTCCACCCTTCTTATCAACCATATCCACCTTCAGCTGGCAGCAGCCTCTCCATGACTCTTCATTTCGTCCCTCTGTCCCCATGGACCAAGCATCCAAAGAGTAGAGAATAATGAGGGTAGCCCCAGATAACAGAATGCACTGAGGCGCCTCTAGTCAGGGTTTTAACTTATTGCCTTTATAATTGCCTGTCTCCTGCTGGGTGTAGGTAGGTGGCCTAGGATTGCTGGGTGAGGATCATAGTTGAAGAAAGCCCAAACTTTTCAGGTGTATCCTGGTCCCGACAGAAGCAAAAACATACACGCCCAGATTTCCTGGAGAATGTCTTTTGCTGAGTTCTGTTTATTGCTTTTAAATCAAAAGTCATATCTGATTCTTTATTACCCCATGGACTGTAGCCTGTCAGGCTTCTCTGTCAGAGGAATTCTCCAGACAAGAATACTGGAGTGGGTTGCCATTCCCTTCTCCAGAGGATGTTCCCAACCCAGGGATTAAGCCCAAGTCTCCTGCATTGCAGGGATATTCTTTACTGTCTGAGCCACCAGGGAAGCCCTTTTAAATTAAGTGTTGGGTGATGTTTTGCGATTGAGAGAAGTAGGCAGTGAAGACTCAACTGAAACTGATAGAAGCTTCAAAGGAATGCTGTCCAGGCTTGCAGGGCTGAGAGGAATAGGAACACAAGAGTACATTTGAAAGCATAGTGGAGCCTTCACCCAGGGGGATCAGGTCAAATCATCTGTAAGAAGTGAGAATAATTAGTATCCAAGATCTAAACCAGACTCCAAAACTACTTTAAGAATGTGACAATCCCAGCCAGATTGGCTTAAACAATAGAGAAATTTATTTATTATCTAATGCAAAAGGACTTCCTTTCACAAATTGGGAAGGCTTTAGGGTTTATTAATTCCACAGCTCAGACTTTTTCAGACCTAGGTAGGTTCTTTTTGGGTGTTCTGTCAATGTCTCCACTTTATCCTAAAAGTGGTTCCCCATACGGTCACATGACAGCTGCCACCAGCAACTGATGCAGCATGCATACTTTTGTGTTTTTCTCTATTTGGATGAAAAAAATGGACTTTTGATTTCCAGAAGCTCAGAGCAAGCCTCTCTATGCATCTCATTGGCTTAGACGGACTTGGGTCTGTTCATCTCTGAACAAATCCCTGGCAAGAGGATGGAACCACCTGGGTTGGCTTTGACTAATTATCTGGGGTAGAATGAATGTTGGGAAGTCTTCCAGTTCTTCTCCAAAATGTTGCTACACCCTGAGACCCCCACTTGTAAGTGTATCCATCAGAGTTGAATCAGAGAGGCAGAGTTACTATGAGTGGCACAGAATAAAGAATTTATTGTGAGGATTAGATCTTATTGAATTGTGGAAGCTGGTGAAGTGGGGGGTTTGTGTAGGACACTGCCTCCATGGCTGCTGTTAAGCCTGAAGTCACTAAAATTCAGCTAGACTAGCGATTGGGAGGGAAAGCTGGTGCCCTTCAATCAGGACTCAGCTAACAGCGGAGATCTGGCAGGTGCTGGAGAAGCTGAGGGGCTTGGTTCCCTGCAGGCCAACAAGGTGAGCCAGCAGGTCAGTGACAATGTGCGTGGGCTGTCACAGTGCCTGGCAATCTGCAGAACCTCAGAGCATAACCAAACAGCTGAGGCTTCACAGACCTCAGGCAAAGTGCCTCTTGTACTCATTCCCAACCTGGAAACATACAAAAGAAGGAACTCTGGGGGGAATTAGCTCCCTGTTAACTAAACTGAGAGAGGGCAAAGCAACCACAATAAGAATAATACAGTGTATTGATTCTCAGTCTGGGGTATTTTGCCTCCAGAGGTCATTAGGCAATGTCTAGAGATGTGTTTTGGTTGACTCAATTGAGAAGAAGCTATTGGGAGCTAGTGCAGAAGCCAGAGATGCTGCTAACTATCCTAGAATGCACAAGACAGCCCCTCACAGCAGAGAATTATCTTATCCGAAATGTCAACACTGATCAGGTTGAAAAACCCTGATCGGGGGTGACCACCTATTGTAAACAAATTATGTTCAAACTCTGTCTCTGCTTCAGCTTCATAGAACAGGGAGAACCGCAGCTTAAGTTTACTTGGTGGCGGGAACTAGTGGTGTATGTCTGCATTTGAGAGCATAGCACCTGTCCAGGACATTTGACCTCTATTTCATGTTTATTATCAGAAGGCCCTTACTTTGATTAAAAAAAAAAAAAAAAGATTAACAAAGGTTTTATCCCCAACTTCTTATCAAGTCCACTAAGAGTACGACTCATCCTTTATATGTCTCCTCCCAACCCTATAGTGACTTGTTTCCAGGGTGATATCTGTTGTTTCTGGACTGCTTTTATTAGAGTATGCAGAGTCAACCAGCCTTTCATGTCCAGCCACACTTACGTGTATGCAAAATCCATTTGTCAATAGAAACTTTACACTGTACCAGGAGATAGGCTCTCAAGCCTTTTGGGACATGGTTTATAGGTACAATATGGATACTTCTTTGGTTGATATTTTCAATTAAATTCTCAGGCAAGTTCTTCCTGGTGATTTTATGACATCATTTGTGTCAGATGTCACTTGACTGATGAGATGGAAATTGCTGGAAAGAAACCTAAGTCAAGGAGGCTAGTGTATCCCTTTGAAACTTTCATTTTCTATTAGATTATTTGTACTTTTCAGAAATTGCATGGTATGGATTCAGTAACAGCCCAGGAAGCAGTAGGTAATACAAAAAAAAAAAAAAATGGGAAGAGACACTGATGGATGACAAACTGCTTATGGATCTGATGCTATAACTCTCTGGCGGTTTCACTGATGTATGAGGATAATATCTAGTGAGATGGCTACCATTCCTTGCTGGACTGCCACTATGGTGGGATTCATTCCAGGGATGTGGGCTTTGGCCAGCCATAGGGAGGAGAACCAGTGAGGAACCTTTGATATCCCTGACTTCCCAATCTCCAGGTGAGATGTGGATATCTATTCTAGCACAATCAAAAGTAAGGAAATGTGAATATGTACATATGATATAAAATATAACATTTGCATAATGGAAAGAATGCTGTGGAATTGGACAGGTGAGTGAGGCATTGATTAACTGGGCCCATATGAATTATAATTTTAAGGCATTCGATTAGCCTTAGTTATTTCACTGAAGTTCTTCTTGAGTCTCTTGAATCAAAAGCAGTTCATTTGGAAGTAATAGAAAAACAAATCCAACTGAAAGGAGATTTATTGGCCAAAGTGTGCCAGGCATCAGGTATAATTTTTCCTAAGGCTGGCTTTGCTCCTCATGGTCGCAAGACAGCTGCTCTCAGAGCCACTGATGCTCTGTGTTTTCATGTCCAGGGACTGTTAGCACAATACTTGGCACAGTTATTCAACACATGTCCTAATTTCTGACCCAGTGGAATTCACCTGTATCACTAGCTGTGGTTGGGGAAATGCTATGTTCTGGGTGGACTGGGCTAAGGATTATTACTCATGGCTCATCCACTGTGGTTAAAGGATTGATGTCATGTTACTGATTTATACCCCTGGCCCCCATTCACACAGCCCTTAGTAGGGAAGGTTGATTTTAGAAAGGGGAGTCTGGTTGCTGTTGGGAATTGGGAATATGGAGAATGCATGCAGATACAGAAACAGCAAATGTCTCCTCTATCCCTCCAAATTGATAAATGGAGGCTAAAAAAATTCCTGCTTTAAACAGTGTTTTCCACCCAAACTGAGTGTCTCAAAGCACTTAACTATCAGGGGATATTATTAAAAGTTGAAACAGGAAAAAAATGATGCTTTATGATCAAATCAAGTTAAGGTAATTATTTGCTGCTGCTACTAATTTTCATTGTGAATCTGAGAAAGAGAAAGAGAGGGAACAAGAAAGATGTTTTCTAAACTTATTTCACAAGGGAACCCTTGCTTTGAAGAATTCCTACCACATATTTCAAGACATGGTTTGGGAAATGCTATAGCCTATTGCTTCCTTTGATTGAAACTAATTCCCCTTAAGATTTCTAGGCTAATAAAGCTTTAATAATCCTTTCTGATTATAAAGATAAAGCATACTCACCTAAAAAATAGAAAGAGAAATCCATAAAGAGCAATATAAAAAACAGTATTTCTACTCAGAACTACTATTAATATTTTAGTGAATGCCCCATTTTTCTTTTCTCATATATATACTCTCTCCATATACATTCAAATATTTAGCCGAAAACTTGAATAATATTTTACATACTGTTTTGTAACTTGCTCATTTAAGAGTTTCCTCATCTCAATAGAAATCTATTTTTCCACTATTAATGGTTAGACAATATGCAGTTAATAAGATAAACCACACTGTATTGGACCAATCTCCAATACTGAAATTTAGGACTTTTAAGAAAATATATTACAAATAATCTCTGCTGAAAACAGGCATACCTTGTTTTATTGAGCTTTGCAGATATTATGTTTTTTATAAATTGAAGATTTGTGGCAGCTATGTCAAGCAAGTCTATTGGCACCATTTTTTCCCAACACCATTTGCTTACTTCTTGTCTCTGTGTCATATTTTGATAATGTGTGCAAGACTTCAAACTTTTTTTATCATAGTTACATTTGTTATGGTGATTTGTGGTCAGTGATATTTCATGTTACTATTGCAAAAAGCTTACAACTCTCTGAAGGCTCAGATGATGGTTAGCATTTTTTAGCAATAAAGTACTTAAGTTACATACCTTAAACTATCAGTTAAGGCATATCAAATATGGTATATTTTTGGTTATGAGCTTAAAAAAAAGAAATTTAAAAGTTGTTGAGTTAAAAATAAATAAATAAAAATTAAAAAATAGTAATAAAATAAAAAGCAACGTTTGTTTTGGACATAATGTCACTGCACATTTGGTAGACTACAGTACAATGTGAACATAAATTTTATATGCATTGGGAAACCAAAAAGTTTGTGTGACTCACTTTACTGCAGGATCTAGAACTGAGTCATCAGTATCTCTGAGATAAGCCCATATCCTCGATATATAAACCTTTGCAAAGTTGAACACTTGAACATTTCTTTCCTCAGGAAAAATTTCTGCCAGTAAATTTACTGAGTCAAAGAGCATTTATATTTTAAGGCCATAGACATTCATTTTGGAGCTAATATTTCATTAGCAATATTATATGCTTAATCCAGGGGGAGGGTTTGCACATGAATTGCAATCATGGGTTTTATAGGATACAAATGGCATTGCTCTGTGCTTTTTCTTCTTTTTTTTTTTCTGAGAGCAAATGTGCCTGCTAACAGTAAATATTAAACAAAACCTCAGTTCTGCAATCTGGCACTCAATTGTTCATTTCTTCAACATAG
Source organism: Budorcas taxicolor (assembly GCF_023091745.1). NCBI lineage: Eukaryota > Metazoa > Chordata > Mammalia > Artiodactyla > Bovidae > Budorcas > Budorcas taxicolor. The sequence continues at coordinate 137,071,826 of NC_068911.1, read as the reverse complement.
CAGGGGGAAAAAAGTTATTTTGATAGTGTAACAAACACATTGATCTATTGAAGTACTACCACAGACATTTTTAATTTCTGTGAAAATAATCGAGTCTGCAGGAATAATTATAGCTATCAAATTGTTTCTTCCAAAAAAGAAAAGAAAGGGGGTTGAGCTAATAGAGTTATAGTTCTTTTGATCCTGAGGAAAAGAAGCAAGAAACTTGTCCTCAAATGGGAGGGTGGGCAGGGAGGGAGAAAGGGAAGGGTAGTCCTCATGGGTCCCCAAAACACACAAAGGGTTGGCAGGATCGCAGGCCCATTCATCTGTCAGCTGTCATCACTCTTGGCCTCAGACTTCAAGCTAAGGAGGCACAGGTGGGGGGTGTTGCTGAAAGAAGAGGCTTAAAATTTTGTGCCTTTTACATTGCAAGGGCAAAAACCATGTAGCCTTGCTGATAAATCTGGTTAATACACTTTCATACATTATTTCTCTAATCATCGAAACTATCCCACGAAGTTTGTGCCATTATGTACATTTCATATATGAGAAAATAAGGATCAAAGAGATGAGAGGTTGAACTGATTTGCTCTTGTCAGCTAAACTGTAACAGAGCAGGAAGAGTTTGAACCCCGACACTGAAAGCTGTGATTTCCCGGTAACCCACCACCCTGTATTTTCCTATTATTCATTAAGGACTCTGATATACCAAGTACTTTCACGTGAATAATCAAATGTTTAACCCTTGGAAAGATCCTCTGAAGTAGATGTTACCATCTGTATTAGTTTGCTAGGGCTACTATAACAAAGTACCACACACTGAGCTGCTTAAAATAACAAAACCTTGTTGCCTCATAGTTCTGGAGGCTACAAGTCCAAGATCAATGTATCAGCAGGGGCACGCTCCCTCTGAAGGCTCTAGAAAAGAATCTATTCTGGGTCTCTCACTAATTACCTTCTGGTAGTTTTTTAACGTGTGATTGCATAAACCGCAGTCTTCACATGGCATTCTCCTTACGTGTTTCTGTCTCCAAATTTCCCTCTTATAATGATATCTGTCACACTGGATTAGAGGCCCATTCTACTTCAGCATGAACTCATCTTTACTAATTACATTTGCATTGACCCTATTTCCAAAGAAGATCACATTCTCATCATGTTGGGGCTTAGGACTTCAACTTATGAATTTGGGGGAATGCAATTAAACCCCTTAGAGTAGGAAATGGGAACCCACTCCTGTATTCTTGCCTGGAAAACCCCCATGGACAGAGGAACCTGGAGGACTATGGTCCATATGGTCACAAAGAGCGGTACACAACTGAATGACTGAGCACAATTCAACCCACAGCACCATGTGTCCCATCTTACCAGTTGATGTAAGGTTGCTGAGAATGTAAAGATCAGGGCCAGAATTTGGAGTCAGCTTTTCTGACCATGAGCCCCCAGGATTTTCCCATTATAGTCCCCTTCTTGAAAATCACTCAGTTGCAACGCCGTGGACTATACAGTCCATGGAATTCTCTAGGCCAGAATACTGGAGTGGGTAGACTTTTCCTCCTCCAGGGGGTCTTCCTGACCTAGGAATTGAACCAGGGTCTCCTGCATTGGAGGCAGATTCTTTACCAGCTGAGTCCCAAGGGAAGGGAGCACAGGAGCTGGGCATTGTAGGGTAACACCGGCAGCAAGCCAGAAACCCACAAGGTGAGGAAGGTGGCAGGAAGGCACTCACCAGGGGCCTACCAACCTGCCCTGCCTGTGGCGAGGACCAACAACTGCCCACACTCGGCTCACGAGTCCCCTTACTTCTAAATAAATATGGATAAAATCAGAGCCAATGTGATTGAGGCATAAAAAATTGTCATGCAAATTGTACATTAAAAATGTAAATACAATGTAATTACAAAGGTGATTTAATCCCAGTCCAGCCTATTTGGCTAAGGATAATGAAAAAGTCACAGAATTTTGATTGAGAATATAGGACTTTCAGACATGTGAGACTGCTAGGCAAGAGATTAGATGCTTGGAAGCCAGGGACAGAATAAACTGGCTTTTTTGATAAACACTAAAGAGGAGAACATTGAGAACAAGGTACTATATGGGGTCCAGAGAATGAAAACACAAGGCTGAGGATCCCAGGATGCATCACACCCCTGCCAGGTTCATGGCGCACCTGGACTGGCAAAAATGGCTAAATAATTCTAAGACAGGTGCTAATAATGCAAGCTGGTTTCTAGTTTACTTGAGGCAGAGTCGCCAAATACCCTGGGTTGCCTGGATCTAAGGGGTTGCCCAGAATAGTATTTTCAGCATTAAAGCCCAAACAATCCCAGACAGATAGGGGTGGTTATCACCTACTAAGGGGTGAAACTGGATGTCAGCTGTGAACCGGATTAACAAGGGGGGCCTCTTGGTTTAAGTTCCATGTCAGTGAGTCAATCATTTGCCACAGGAATCCTTCATCTTCTGGTGAAAATAAGAACGATGTCAGATACCACACCTAATCAGTACATAGCTGTTACCCCATAGAAATACAGAGTGGTAATGTTCTATTGCTTTCTGGCTAGCTGAGTTACAGACGTTAGGCGATGGGGAATTCACTGAAAGTGAAGATCATACACAGGCGTTGGTCCTTTGTAACTGAATATAGCAAAGGCTGCACCTGGACCGTCAGGGTCCCTTCTGTTTCACCCTCTTCTCTTCCATCCCAGCTCCTGTCCCCCATAGGAACAGTGAGAGAGGATTTCTCAAACTTTCCTGGCCATGAAAATCAACTAAGGCACTTATTAAAAGTAGATTCAGTGAAAGTCACTCAGTCCTGTCCGACTCTTCGCGACCCCATGGACTATACAGTCCATGGAATTCTCCAGGTCAGAATGCTGGAGTGGGTAGCCTTTCCCTTCTCCAGGGGATCTTCCCAACCCAGGGATCAAACCCAGGTCTCTCACATTGCAGGTGGATTCTTTACCAGCTGAGCCACAAGGGAAGCCCGAAAGTAGATTCAGAGACAAACATATTTAGAATCTTCAGGGAGGAGCTGGAAGCTACAGCTACATCTCTATGTGTTTACTAGATAAAGCTTTAAGCAAGTCCTCCGGGTGATTGTTGGGTCATCAGAACTAGCAGCCATGCCAGCAGGAAACTATACGCCCATTCTCCTCTCAGAAGAAACGAGGAGATTCATTCACTACCATTTCTATCTTCAGAATACACAGAGAGGGGAGAAGGTGGAGCATGCTAGTTTCTGCTCAATTAATCTGTGTCTATTTCTGAGACACATCTTTTGTTTTGCAACAAGCATAGGTAGGAAAGACAGAACTCTCTTTCCGGATAGAACTTTTTTTAGATAGAACTTTCTTTCTGAATAGAACTTTTTTGGATACAACTTTTTTTCTCTGTTACTCTGCTCAGTGTGATTCCCTGATAGCCATGTTTTTGGCAAGCAAAAGGAGCTGGGGAAGGAAACGGAAGTGGTTTGAGGAGGGGTGCCAACAGAACCTCAGTACAGGGCAGGTAGAGAGGCGTCAGCTCTTGGTGTCGAGCTTTTATCTGGGTGGAGGATGAGGAGGGTTCCAGATTGTTAGCTCATGGCGGCTGGCAGCTTTATTGTTTTTTAATTAAATAAGCCCCAGCCAGAGGAGTGCACCAATCCCCTACCTCCTCCTCATGAAACCTCATTAAGCAGGAGGACTATAATTAAACCTGGAATCCACGGCTGACACTCCTATATCTGTCTGTGGCTCATGCGCCAGCTTTGGACACAAAGGCAGCTCTCTCCTCCGCATTTTATGGGCAGAGGGCAAGGACCAGGGCAAGGCCACCTTTATTTATCACTTAACGGGCAACTTGGCCCTTCCTCCAGAGTAACCAGATGTGCCTTTTGTCCTTAGCCACCTCCACTGTGGATGGGTGCCCATCAAATAATGCAAGACATCTACTCGGAAGGGCCAGTTTACCTCAAGCAGATGAGGACTTTGATTCCTGACAGCGAGGGAATTTTCCAGATATTCCATTGCCCAGCGTTTGGGCGCATTATGTCAGGAATATTTCCACATGATTGGAGGTGGAGAGCCATCAGCATTTTTAGCTTAGGCCTATAACAGCAGCAGCAGCAGGGCCCTCTGGCTACAGAGGAGGCTGTTTCCTACCCTGCCCCCTCATTCTCTCCTCCCCTCCTCCAGGTGTCAGCCTCACCCTGTACCTTAACCCTTTCCCAGCTCTCCTGACTTCTTGGTCGGCTGGCCATCCTCCTGTTTCTGAACTTTCCCCACCCTCACCCCAATTTCTAATTGCAGAGCTTATAATATGGGGTGGTTCTTCTCCTTGATATCAGGAAACCAGTTTCTTAAGATAGGACCAGACTCCTTTAACATTCTGCAACATGAGGGAGAGGAGAGAGGGGAGGGGAGCGGGTAGGAAAGAAACACAGAAAGGCAGAGCTCTTTTCAGATGTAATCTATTGTGGAGAGCCAAACTCTTCTCCCCACCCCCATCTTGGCCAAAGCTCTGGTAATATTATTTCCTGCAAAGCCCCCAAACCCAGTGAAGACGAATTTATCATTTACATCATTTCTCTTTGTAGCTCTGACAATTCATATTACCGCAGAACCTGACATCTCCACTTTCCTCCAATTGATAAATAATCTCTTTTTGATTTCTGTAACTGAGGAACATCATAAGCCTAACATACAAAGGAAGATTCATTGGTCGTTTATTTCACATGTGAGCTCTTTGAAAAATTGAGTTTGTGTCGCCATTTGGGCATTAATTCCTGACACATCACTTGTCATGTTTTGATCGTTTCCGAGAGAACACCATATTTTAACTCTTTGGGAATAATTTAACTGATCAAATACACGGCATCTGGTTGTTATGGTAACCAAAGTTCTAAAAATAATATAAAGAAAAGACCACCTTTAACTGAAATTACAAGAAGTTGTTATGGTAACTGGAATTTTAAAAGTAACTAGGTTAAACTACATTTCATTTTATCTAGCACTTTACACAAATTCTGATTGAAATATCAGGTTTAATTTAATCAGTTAATTAATGTCACTAAATGTCATTTATCTTATAACTCATTTACATTCACTGTTGCATTGTCCAACTTGCTAATTTATAACCATTCTGCCTTCAATTTAACATCCTAGAACCTGTGGCAAAGTATTTAGTGAGAAGGGGAGAGAGTGAAACTAGGATTGGTTATCCATCTAAGATCTGACCCTACCTCTTACTAGTGTGCCAAAGCCTCTGTTTCTTTATCTGTCAAGTGGGGATGATATTACCAGTTCTGCTCTTGTCACATTATTTGTATGGATCCAATAAAGCTATGAATATGTTTTAATAGTCAAGAACCTACAACATACATTATTAGTATGCCATATTATTTTGTCCACTCATTTTTTATATTGAATTTTTAAAAAGAAACCACATGAAAATATACTAGAGACATTTACAGTTACAACAAGTATACATAATTTTGAATCTCGTAACTAAATTTAAAATGGCATATTTTTAAATCTCATAGGTCAATACTCTTAAAAATTAAAGATAATAAGAAGAAAAGGGTGGTATGAAATCTTTTCTTGATACCCCCTGGTGTCTTGCATGTAGGAGGTGCTTAAAAGCCACTTAATGAATTTACATTAATATATGATGTTTTAGTAGTGGATTCCACAAACATGAGCCACTGTGCTAAAATAAACTTGTACAAAAATTCAAATTATCCCTGTCTTGAGAGGCAAAGCTGACATAAAAACACGTGTTCTCAAACTTTAGTTTCCATAAGAGCAGAGGGACAGGTCAACTCTACAAGCAAGTGGATGTATTGCAGGAAACACCAATTCTGACTCCATGTTGGAACCGTTTCTTTGACTTGCTTCTGGTTGCTTTCATTACTATAGTCACACATAACGGTCTGCCTCAGAGAATCCTGTCCCTCTGTCTGACTGTTAAACTAAAGAACCCTGTCCACCTGTAGATGGCAGGAAGGAAGAAATTAACACATCCTTTGCTTGAGGCTTGCCATTCTAGGGAGATATTTGCAAGAATAATTAAGGCCTTTTTACTTTGTTTCCTCACCTTCTCCCATCTTTGACCTACAAAAGAAACTGGCATCCAGACCCCGACAAGATGGTTATTCTGAGACATTAGTCTGCCATCCTCTCAGTCAGCTGGCTTAGCCTGCTTTCCAAATAAAGTCCTATTCCTTCCCTAAGCTCATCATCTCTGATTCACTGTCATGTCATACACTAACCAGAGTGAGGTTGGACTCGGTAACAGATGGTGTGGGAGGATTTAAGAAAGGACTGATGAGAAAGTTCACCTTAAAGAATGTGTCCCAGGCTGGGAGAATCTGGAGATAATGGAAGTCATTCCATTCATTGGGATCACACTTTTCCCAAGCGGTTGGCAGTATCAAGAGAGAGGCAGCTCAGAACAGAATATACAGGACCCTAGGCCATTGCCCGGCCAGTACTGGAGAGGCAGCACTTCAGAACTGAAAAACAGTATTAGTCCCAAAAAGAAAACTGCAAAACTGAATTTAATAAATGTTTAAACATCTACAAAGTGTAACATTGGGCCAACTTGATTGCCATGTTTTTGACTCCTAAATATTTCATCACACCTAAAACAATTTGAAAGTTAAATTTTTCACCCTTTGTAAGATCCTTGCAAAGTGATTGCCAAGAAATTCTAGCCAATCTCAAATTAAATTAGTTATCTGTAGCCAAATAATTTCATAAGCAAAATTACATTTTTTTTACCCTAAAAGTAGGTACAGGTTAGTATTTGAAATGAGGTTGGAGAAGAAGAGAAATTTTCTCTACTCTTCCTGGACTTCTGGCTGCTCTAAAAACTAAGTTGACAGACAGATTAACAGGAGAAAAGTCAAATTTAATTTTGTATATAAGGGGGCCCCATATACATGAGAGAGTCTGAGACAGATAGAATGAGGTATATGTGCCATCTTGAACTGAGAATGGCATAGGGGCCTGGAGCTTCCTAGGACAGGACGGTCATTCACAGGACAATAAGGAGAAGAGCAGATATTTGGTAATTAGATGTTTCTTGGCTATATAGATAGGGCAATTGAGATAAAATTTATCTCTGGTAATCTTTTTTGGGGAAAGTCCTCAATTTAAATTCTTCTCATTGTCCACCACAATGAGAAATCCATACACCATGACTAGAGAGTGGCCCCCACTTGCTGCAACTAGAGAAAAGCCTGAGCAGCAGTGAAGACCCAGTGGAGCCAAAAATAAACATTTTGAAAAAAGCATATCAAGGATTTAAAAATAAGAGGTGACAACTGGCAAAAAAATAAAACAAAAAAAAATAAAACCGTTTAAGATGTACATATGTCAGAACAATAACAACAACAGTTTAATGAGGAACAAGGCTGTGCTGCAGAAAGTTTAGTGAAGGGAGTCACACCTGAGTTCAAGTCCGGCTCCATCCTCTGGAGCTCAGCTTCACATTCTCCAGTGTTGCAGGCAGCTATGACCAGCACCAGCATCTTTCAAAAGTTCTTGGAATTCCCTCACTCTGAAAGCTCTTTGCAAAGATGAGATCAGGGTAAAGCTTTCCTGGTCTTTTTTCCTCTAGCCTTTGCAACAGCTTTATATTTAATCATTCTCCTGCATGAAATCTCCAGGAGTCCTGATTGATCCGCTGTTATTATTACAGTTATTGTTGTTGCTGGAATGACTCCCTACTAGTCTTAGAAACAGGATCTAGTTTTACATACCACGGTGTCCCGTGAATGGAATATGGGGACTTGTGCAGAGATGGCAATGCACCTTGTGCTGCTTCCTCCTTCTTTGCTCAAGGCTGGACTCAGCTGAAAATCACTCTGGCTGAGCATCTTCCTTCTCAATACAGAGCTCCAAACAGCTACGACTTGCCCATAGAAGATGGTATTACATATGAAATCTATTCGTTATTCCTGAGCTAGCTGAGAAAAGAGTGTTGTAAGGATAAATTAATGCACAAATGTAAAACAACCTTGACTTAAACTCTTTGCCCTTTTAAGGATAGAGCATGTGTCCCTTGCTCCTTAGAAGAAAAGTTATGACCAACCTGGACAGCATATTAAAAAGCAGAGCCATTACTTTGCCTACAAAGGTCCATCTAGTCAAGGCTATGGTTTTTCCAGTAGTCATGTGTGGGTGTGAGAGTTGGACTATAAACAAAGCTGAGCGCCGAAGAATTGATGCTTTTGAACTGTGGTGTTGGAGAAGACTCTTGTGAGTCCCTTGGCCTGCAAGGAGATCCAACCAGTCCATCCTAAAGGAGATCAGTCCTGGGTGTTCATTGGAAGGACTGATGCTGAAGCTGAAACTCCAATACTTTGGCCACCTGATGCGAAGAGCTGACTCATTTGAAAAGACCCTGATGCTGGGAAAGGTTGAAGGTGGGAGGAGAAGGGGATGACAGAGGATGAGATAGCTGGCTGGCATCACCAACTCAATGGACATGAGTTTGAGTGTACTCTGGGAGTTGGTGATGGACAGGGAGGCCTGGTGTGCCACAGTCCATGAGGTCGCAAAGAATCAGACAACTGAGCGACTGAACTGAACTGATGTGTTGCTTACCTTCTGCTCACAGGTGTGATTGCTTTTTAAAAGAAAATGTATGAATTTAGGGCATGGAAACTTCTGAAAAAAGTTACTTTCTGCTTTTTCTTCAAATACAGGAAAGTAGAGAATTAATAATATAGGAAATATGAGACCCCATGGACTCTAGTCCACCAGGCTCCTATGTCCATGGAATTATCCAGGCAAGAATATTGGAATGGGTGACATTCTCTTCTCCAAGGGATCTTCCCAACCCAGGGATCGAACCCTGCATTGCAGGCAGATTCTTTACCATCTGAGCCACCAGAGACTCAAAGAAAAGTATAGGAATATGTATAATGATGATGTGACCTACATAACATCTTACAGACGGTATCTCTGTACAATCTGCACTGGTATCCTGGATTTGTGCGTGTCCCAATATATAAATTCATTTCAAAATGAGGGACTTTTCCTTTACTGAAAAACTAGAAACAGAATGTCTGTAAGGTGATCCTCTAGTTGATGGTTTAGAAGTGAGCTCTATTAATGTAATGGTCTTTAAAGTTTTTGTTTTTGATCATAGAATCCTTAAACCAGAAAAGTTCCCAAGGGCTCTGAGGCGCTACCCTCTCTGCCTGAACCTAAATGTCCTCTGACTAATGATCGTCATCTTCTCCTCAGTGACTTGCTTCAAAGTAGTTAATTTTTGTTTTACTTTTATCTTTTTTTTAAAAAAACCTACTTTGTCACTGTTTCTCTGTGATTAGCATATGTTTTTAATTGGCTTACTCATCTTCCCTTTCTCTACTGGATTTTTCTTTTCACTGATTTTTAAAGGATACCTACCCCATCTTGAGTTGAATTTTTCTTATCAAGCCATCATTTCACCTACAGTACTTTTATAGCTAAGCTTCCAATATCTGGGCAACAGTAGTTAATTTTTATGTTTTTTTTATTACCTTTGTTACTAAAGAGTCTGAATTATTGAGGTTATATGGTTCTTCCTGAAACAGTAACATTATCTGTTTATGTGTTAAGAGTACCTTCTTGTGTAATAACACTTGTAGAATGACTATACCTCTAAAAGTAACTATCTTGTGATTTTCATGTTCGGCACAGAGGATGAGACAGTTGGATGGCATCACTGATTCAATGGACATGAATTTGAGCAAACTCCCAGTGATAGTGAAGGACAGGGAACCCTGACATGCAGCAGTTCACAGGTTGCAAAGAATTGGACATGATTTAGTGACTGAACAACAATAAATCTTGTGATTTTCATGTTTGGCAATATTGTAGGTGCTAGTACAGACTTGCCCTGTCGCTGTACACGGCTATTTTCAGACACAGGATAATAGTACAAGACTATAATCCATGATAGAAGGCAAACAAGGTGAACCCAAGAATCACAGTTACCTTCTTTGAAAGCAATTTCTGGACCATGGCCCACAAAAAGGAAATCCAAACAGAGTGCAGTAGTCTTGCTAAATTAAAAAGACAAAGACAGAGTTTGTACAGGCTAAGACACCTGGGATTTATAAGACAGGACTAGAGAAAGATATGAAGAGAAATGGCTTCAAAACTCAATTGCATCTCCTCTATTGTCTTATTCTCTAAGCCACTTTGTTCTATTTCTTTTTTTAGTGTTTTCTCTAAGGTTTACAATACTCATCTTTGACATATTCTTGATATAGAGCAAAAATACTACATGCAAAATATATTATGACCAAACGGATTATCCCAAGAAGCAAGGTTGATTTACCATTTGAAAGTCTATTAATGCAGTTCACCACTAACAGAATAAAAGGGAGGGAGGGTAAATTCATATGAACTTCTCAATAGAAACAGAAAAAAATATTTTGACAAAGTTCAATACAAATTCACGATAAAATCTCTCAGCATATTGCAAGAGGTGAAATTTGTTCAAGCTGACAAAGGGCATCTGTCAAAAAAGAAAAAGGAGCAAATATCATTCTTAGTGATGAAAAACAAAATGTCCCTTTTATTAGTAATAATAAACAGTGTTACTAAGTATTACAGTAAGAAGGAGTGGAACCGTGACAGCTGAAGAGCCCTATTCCTATAGATTAGAGGAATTTCCCTAAAGGAGATAAACAGCTCTTTTTGACTTTACATATATGACTTTTCTGGGCTTCCATAGTAGCTCAGCTAGTAAAGAATCTGCCTGTAATGTAGGAGACCCCAGTTCGATTACTGGGCCAGGAAGTACCCCTGGAGAAGGGATAGGTTACCCACTCCAGTATTCTTGGGCTTCCCTGGTAGTTAAGACGATAAAGAATCCTCCTGCAATGCAGGAGACCTGGGTTTGATCCCTGGGTTGGAAAGATCCCCTGGAGGAGGGCATGACAACCGACTCCAGTTTTCTTACCTGGAGAATCCCCACGGACAGAGAAGCCTGGCAGGCTACAGTCCATAGGGTCATGATTGAGTGACTAAGCACAGCAACAGTATGTACTCTTCATTAAAAGTATTATTTTAGAAAGCATTTCATTGTAAAAAAAATTCAGACAGTGTAAAATTGGGTCAAAAGAGTCTTTACAGCTAGAAATAAAAATCAAACACTGAATACAGCCAAATTTGTCTTCCTAATCCCCTCCTCCATCTTCCTCCTAGAAGCAGACAGTAACCCCTTTCAACAATTTCATGGTTTTTTATTCTGGGGCTTTTTTTTTGATGCATATACAAGCATATATATATATATATATATATATATATATATATATATATATATATATATTGTGTTCCTTAATGTATGGTTCCATATCAAAGGCTCAAGGCTGCTTGCTGCTGCTGCCTTTGATATATGTATGTTTACAAGCACTAAAATGGCCAAAGAGTAAACAGTGGGAAGTAAATGTGCACAGCAAAGCACTTGGTTAATTTGGTTAATCAGCTTTATCATAAGTAACCTGGCCCTGGCTACACAGCACAGCATGCTAGAAGCTCCCAGCAGGGAAGGAGGAGGGAGCTGGCGATGGGGGAAATTAACTGATCATCACGACCTATTGAGTCTGATTCATGTTGCTGTTTACATCTGAAGGGTCTGATTGGAGGGAGTAAGGCAAGAGCAGTTGTCAGCATTTCAGGACATCAGCCTTTCTTGGTTTTAGTTTATGGAGATTCAACATGCATGATTCACAGGACATTGAAAACATTATACCAACGCAGAGTAAGGCTTTTTAGCCTGTTTGGCTCAGTTTCAGAGCCTAGAACTTTGGGGCCTGGGCCCTGGGTGAGCTCTTTCCAGGCATGGCTGGGTGACACTGGAGAAGGCAGATCCTAGCAAACCAGTATCGGTAGAGTGGAATCTAGAGAATTTTATACTGTGAAAGTTTAGATTTCACTTCTTATTAAAGATTTCTTCAGTTCAGTTCAGTCATTCAGTAATTTCCAACTCTTTGCAACCCCATGGACAGCAGCACACGAGGCTTCCCTGTTCATGACTAACTCCCAGAGCTTGCTCAAACTCATGTGCATGGAGTCGGTGATGCCATCCAATCATCTCATCCTCTGTTGCCCACTTCTCTTCTTTCCTTCAATCTTTCTTAGCATCAGGGTCTTTTCCAATGAGTCAGTTCTTTGCATCAGGTGGCCAAAGTGTTTGAGCTTCAGCTTCAGCATCAGTCCTTCCAATGGATATTCAGAACTGATTTTCTTTAGGATTAACTGGTTAGCCTTTGCCCTGCTTCATTTTGTACTCCAAGGTCAAGCTTGCCCATTACTCCAGGTATATCTTGACTTCCTACTTTTGCATTCCAGCCCCCTATGATGAAAATGACATCTTTTTTGGGTGTTCGTTCTAGAAGGTCTTGTAGGTCTTCATAGACTGTTCAACTTCAGCTTCTTTGACATTAGTCTTTGGGACATAGACTTGATTACTGTGATATTGAATAGTTTGCCTTGGAAATGAACAGAGATCATTCTGTCATTTTTGAGATTGCACACAAGTACTATATTTTGGACTCTTTTGTTGACTATGAGGGCTACTCCATTTCTTCTAAGGGATTCTTGCCCACAGTAGTAGATATAATGGTCATCTGAATTAAATTTACCCTTTCCAGTCTCTTTTAGTTCACTGATTCCTAAAATGTCAATGTTCACTCTTGCCATCTCCTGTTTGACCACTTCCAATTTGCCTTGATTCATGGCCCTAACATTCCAGGTTCCTATACAATATTATTCTTTACAGCCTCTGACTTTATTTCCATCACCAGTCAAATCCACAACTGGGCATTGTTTTTGCTTTGGTGCTGTCTCTTCATTGTTTGTGGAGTTATTTCTCTACTCTTCTCCAGTAGCATATTGGGCACCTGCCGACCTGGGGAGTCCATCTCTCAGTGCCCCATCTTTTTGTCTTTTCATACTGTTCACCGGGTTCTCAAGGCAAGAATACTGAAGTGGTTTGCCATTCCTTTCTCCAGTGGATCATGTTTTGTCAAAACTCTCTACCATGACCCCTCTGTCTTGGGTGGCCCTACATGGCATGGCTCATAGTTTCATTGAGTTGGACAAGGCTGTGATCCAAGTGATCACTTCTGATTAGTTTTCCATGACTGTGGTTTCCATTCTGTCTGCCCTCTGGTGGATAAGGTAAGAGGCTTGTGGAAGCTCCTTGATGGGAGAGATGAGCTCTGAGGGAATTTAGGTCTTGCCCTGATGGGCAGGGCCATGCTCAGTAAATCTCTAATCCAGTTTTCTGTTGATGGGTGGGGCTGTGTTCCCTCCCTGTAGTTTGGCCTGAGACCAAACTATGGTAGAAGTTATGGCAGAAATGGTGACTTCCTTCAAAAGGACTTAGGCCAAGACTCTTGTACTCAGTACCCCTGACCCCACAGCAGGCCACTGCTGACCCATGCCTCCACTGGAGACTTCTGGACACTCACAGGCAAGTCTGGCTCAGTCTCTTGAGGGATCACTGCTCCTTTCTCCTGGGTCCGGATGCACACAAGATTTTCTTTATACCCTGCAAGAGTCTGTTTCCTCAGTCTTGTGGAATTTCTATAGTCAAATACCACTGGCCTTCAAAGTCAAATTCCCTAGGAGTTCTTAGTCTCACTGAGATCCCTAAGTTGGGAAATGTATTGCGGGCCCTAGAACTTTCACAACAGTGTGAGAACTTGTTGGTATAATTGTTCTCCAGTTTGTGGGTTGTCTGCTCAGTGGCTCTATGGTGGGGATCACACATCACATCTTCCAGGTCTGCTGTAGCCAGAGCCCCTGTCCCCACAGCAGGCTACTGCTGACCCATGCAGGAGACACTCAAACCCTCAAAAACAGGTCTGGCTCAGTCTCTTGTGGGGTCCCTCGATCCTCGTGAGCACATGGTTTTGTTTGAGCCTTCTGAGCATCTCTGGAGGGTATTGGGATTTTGATTCTAAATGTGATTTTGTCCCTCCTACCATCTTTTGGGGGCTTTTCCTTTGCCCTAGGAAATGGGGTATCTTTTTTGGGTGGGATTGAACATTCTCCTGTCAATGGTTGTTCAGCAGTTAGTTGCAATTTTGGAGGTCTCACAGGAGAAGATGGGCACACATCCTTCTACTTCACCATCTTGTAGCCGACCAGGCTCCTCTTTCCATGGAATTCTCCAGGCCAGAATACTGGAGTGGGTAGCCATTCCCTTCTCCAGGGGATCTTCCCAACCCAGGCATCAAACCCAGGTCTCCAACATTGCAAGCAGATTCTTTACCATCTGAGCCACCAGGGAAGCCCAAAGATTCCTTAAACAATTTTTTTTTTTTTTTTTTTTTGCTTTAGGATGCATTTCCAAATAGTTATAGGTTTATGGAAAAATTTTGAAGACATCTCTGGTAGCTCAGCTGGTAAAGAATCCACCTGCAATGCAGGAGACCCCAGTTGGATTCCAGGGTCAGGAATTTCCCCTGGAGAGGGGAAGACTACCCAACCCAGTATTCTTGGGCTTCCCTGGTAGTTCAGATGGTAAAGAATCTGCCTGCATTGTGGGAAACATGGATTCAATCTCTGGGTTGGGAAGATCCCCTGGAGGAGGGCATGACAACCCACTCCAATATTCTTGCCTGGAGAATCTCCATGGACAGAAGAGGCTACAACCACGGGGTCGCAAAGAGTCGAACATGATTGAGCAACTAAGCACAGCACAAAGCAGAGTCCACTTATTCCCTAATACCTAGTTTCACCTATTATCATCCTCTATCAGTATAGTGTATATGTCATGATTAATAAACCAAAATTGAAGCAATATTATTAAGTAAAGCCCATATTTTATTCAGATTTTGTTAGCTTTTACCTAATGTTCCAAGATGTCACATTACGGTTCGTCATTATATCTCCTTAGACTCCTCTTGGTTGTGACAGACTTTCTCAGACGTTCAGTGTTTTTGATACTCTGGAAAATTTTGAGGAATTAATCGTCAGTTATTTCATATATACACGTGTATATATACTTGAGTTCAGTTCAGTCACTCAGTCATGTCTGACTCTTTGCGACCCCATGAATTGCAGCACGCCAGGCCTCCCTGTCCATCACCAACTCCCGGAGTTTACCCAAACTCATGTCCATTGAGTCAGTGATGCCATCCAACCATCTCAACCTCTGTCGTCCCCTTCTCCTCCTGCCTTCAATCTTTCCCAACATCAAGGTCTTTTCAAATGAGTCAGCTCTTCACATCAGGTGGCCAAAGTACTGGAGTCTCAGCTCCAGCATCAGTCCTTCCAATGAACACCCAGGACTGATCTCCTTCAGGATGGACTGATGGGATCTCCTTGCAGTCCAAGGGACACTCAAGAGTCTTCTCCAACACCAGAGTTCAAAAGCATCAATTCTTCAGCACTCAGCTTTCTTTATAGTCCATCTCTCACATCCACACATGACCACAGGAAAAACCATAGCCTTGACTTGATGCACTCTTTTCTCAATTTTGAACCAATCCATTGTTCCATGTCTGGTTCTAACTGTTGTTTCTTGACGTGCATACAGGTTTCTCAGGAGGCAGGTCAAGTAGTCTGGTATTCTCATCTCTTTAAGAGTTTTCCACGGTTTGTTTCGATCCACACAGTCAAAGGTTTTAGTGTAGTCAATGAAGCAGAAGTAGATGCTTTTCTGGAATTCCTCTGTAGAGTTTTGGCCTTTCCAGAATGTCATATAAATGGAATCAAACAGTATATAACCTCTTCAGATTGACTTCTTTTATTTAGAACATGGACTTAAGGTTCACTCACTTCTTTGCCTGATTTGATGGCTCGTTCCTTTTTATCACTGAATAATATTCCATTATGTGGATGTACTACAGTTTATCAGTTGACCTATTGAAGGACATCTTGTTTGCTTCTAGTTTTAGTGATTATGAATAAAGCTTCTGTAAACATTTCATGCTTATTTTTGTATGAATATATGTTTTCAAATCAGTTTGGTAAATATCTCAGGACATGATTACTATATTGTATATTAGTACTACGTTTAGCTTTGGAAGAAATAGCCAAACTGTCTTCCAAAGCAACTGTACATTTTTCATTTCCACCAGCAATGGATAAGTTCTTGCTGCTATGCAATTAGGATAATAAGTTGGGTGTTTTTTTTTTTTTTTTTTTTTTTTGCCATCTGGTTACAGGTATGTTCTAGTATTACTTTGTTGTTTTAATTTAAATTTTCCTAATAACAATGTTGGGCATCTTTTTATATGTGTATTGGCCATTTGTATTTCTTCTCTGGTAAGGAGACTGTTCAGATCTTTGCCCATTTAAAACTTATGTTGTCTGTTTTCTTACTCAGTTTTGAAAGACATTTTTTATATACTGTGGATATATGTTCTTTATTGATACGTGTTTTACAAATATTTTTCTCTAAGTCTGTGGCTTTTTTCCCCATGTGATTAACAGTATCTTTCACAGGGCAGAATTTTTGAATTTTAATAAAATTCCCAAATTTTAGAGGTCCAATTTTAATACAAAGTATTGTTTAAAAAGTACCAAGTAAAGGTTTTTCTTTCATAAATTATGTTTTTTGATAGTGTATTTTAAAACATATCACCAAACCCAAGACCATGTGCATTTTCTCCTACATTTTCTTCTAAAAGTTGTATAGTTTTGTGTTTTATGTTTAATCTTATTAAAGTTTTAACTTGCTCATGATGTAATTTCTTTTTAGGTGGTTAGGTTTGTGGGAAATGGTAATTTATTTGACAGAGCCTATTTCTCTTTCTGTGTTTGTTTTTCTTCCTTCAAATGGGATAAAGCAGAAAAGATGACTAGCTCAATGTGAAGTCTGATGAGTTCAGAGAGAAGTTGTTTCTGTTATGGATTTAGAAATGGTTCCACAGTGCCTTTTTAATTCGTAACAATTTTCATATACTAATAAGCTTTCTTTAACAAAACATAACGTATGGCAGGATTGTCAGAAAAAAAATGGAGAGAAATATCATCCTAGCTCTAGGGTTGGAATAGGAACTGAAGAACTTTTCTTTGAACAACAACATCAGAAGCAGGGGGCAGATCTCATATAATGAGATCACCGTGGCCCTCAAAAGCAACCTTTTAACTGTCCTCTGATGGAAACATTCTCATAGTCACATCAGTTATAGGGCATTTATTTCCATTTTTATTCCATTGTAAAAAATATTTTAAATTTATACTTTTTTTGAATCCCATTTTGGAACATCCCATAAATCTTGTTATTTACCATTCTTACTGTTGTTGATTTCTAAACTATTGTTGTTTCTAAATTATTTCTAATTTCTAATTATTTGTAATGTTTTCTTCTTGACTCAATGACTCCTTACTCTCTAATCAGAGTGTAAACTGTATACTTTTGGCCTTTTGTAATTTTATTGGTATGTGATCTTTTTATTCATTTATTTTTTGGTAAATGTTTTATTAGTATTGTAAATAAAGGTATATTCTATGCTTGTGTGGTATAAAGTTTGATTTACATTTATCAGCCACCAAAACATTATTAAGAGCTTCCCATTAGTATTTCACTTCTGTCCATTTCTCCTACTTTATAGCAGATTTCACTTTTTGGATTGTGTTTCATTGTGAAATATACTTTCTGACAGGACCTCTTCATTCCAGTTAGTATTTCTGCTTTAATTTCTATCATATTTATTATTTGTATTGTAATTCTTTTTAAAAATGTTTTTGCTTGATATATTTGCCCACTGTATAATCATTTAATAAATTTTTATAAAATAATTTTGTATCTAAAGGTGGTCTTTAGGAAATGTCACATAGAAGAGTTTCTCTTCTTACTACGGAATCTAAGGGTATATTTTTTTAATGAAGGAGATTTTTCCAGTTGTAGTTATAGATGTAATGAACATATCTGGTCATATTTTGCCATCTTATTTTTGGATTTCTCCCACTGGGTTTTCTTTCCTTCTCCTAGTCCTCTTCTACTTTTTATTTCTCTTTCTTCTCTTCCCTCTCTTTCTCCTTATCTTTTTTCCCTCTTTTTGTTTACTGCCTTTTATTAATACCATATGACTATGTTTTCTTTGCTTTCATTGTCTCTAATATTTTGGAAGAGATCTGTGCTGTTTTTTAAGCCACTAATAGTTACCATCATTTGAAAATCTACTTCAGTCCAGGGATGGCAACTATGCAATGTCATTCTCTGCTCTTCCAGGGAGGACAGTGTAAGTAGATCAGAGCAGTTTCCCAGATAGGACCTCAACAAAGCCCCCAGGCAGTCAATGCCAATTAACAGGAGTGGAAATTAAGCTGAAATCTTGATGCCACCCTTGCTTTTTCCTATTTAATGAGTCAAGCCACTGGTTCCCAAACATTGCTGTGTGTTGGAAGAAGCTGAGGAGATTTTAGTTGCATTCCATACCAATTAAATAAAAATGTCAGAGGAAGTCAGGCATCAGTGTTTCATAGAATCCCAGGAGATTCCAATGCACAACAAAATTTGCCAACTACTAACTTTAAGCACAATTTGACTTCTCACCCTTCTCTCCTTCTCATTTATGTCATTATTAATGTTTAAATATCATTCTTAATGACTAAAATTCTCTGTGCCCCTGTGTCTCCCTTCTTCCCTTCCTCTCCTTTTCCCTCTCTTCTTTCCTCCAAACCATTTTTTGTTGTTCAGCCACTAAGTCATGCCCAACTCTTTGTGACCCTATGCATGCAGGACACCAGGCTTCCCTGTCCTTCAATATCTCCCTGAGATTACCCAAACTCTCATGTCCACTGAGTTGGTGATGCCATCTAACCGTCTCATTCTCTGTTGTCCCCTTCTCCTCCTGCCTACAATCTTTCCCAGAATCAGGGTCTTTTCCAGTGAGTCGGCTCTTTGCACCAGGTGGCCCAAGTATTGGAGCTTCAGCTTCAGCATCAGTCCTTCCAAGGAATATTCAGGGTTGGTTTCCTTTAGGATTGACTGCTTTGATTTTCCTGCAGTCCAAGGGACTCTCAAGAGTCTTTTCCAGCAGCACAATTAAAGCATCAATTCTGTCCAACTCTCACATCCATACACGATTGCTGGAAAAACCATAGGTTTGACTATACAGACCTTTGTCAGCAAAGTGTTATCTCTGGTTTTTAATGTGCTGTCTAGGTTTATCATACCTTTCCTTCCAAGGAGCAAGCGTTTTTTAATTTCACGGCTGCAGTTACCATCCACAGTGATTTTGGTGCCCAAGAAAATAAAGTCTGTTACTGTTTCCTTTATTTTTCCCAACCATTACATATATTCTAATTTTAAAATAAGTTTTGAAGTTCGCATCTATTTTATAACCACACTTAAAAATTAATTTGGATCTCTTTCAGTTCTAAATGGTTCAGTGTTTGTGACCAGCCCTTTTATACAATCACCTTCACTTTTTGAAACTTCAAAAACTTTGTTTTCTTTCTCAGGTAGTAGAAGCACATCTTTAATTTTTTTTCAAAAGTCCATGTGAATAGCATATTGCACTTTTGAAAGAACTTTCTTCTGTTTCATTCACACAAAATTTGTCTAGGTTACAAAATGTCTGAGATGATATTGTTTCTCTTTAAAATTCTGTAGACATTAACCCCTTGTGTTTTAGTACCTCACACTATAGAAAAGATGTTTGAGGCCAGTCTCATTTTCATTCTTTTGTAATATATATTTTCTTCTGGCTTCAGTCAGTTCAGTTCAGTTGCTCAGTAATGTGCAACTCTTTGCGACCCCATGAATCGCAGCACGCCAGGCCTCCCTGTCCATCACCAACTCCCGGAGTTCACTCAGACTCATGTCCATTGAGTCAGTGATGCCATCCAGCCATCTCATCCTCAGTCGTCCCCTTCTCCTCCTGCCCCCAATCCCTCCCAGCATCAGAGTCTTTTCCAATGAGTCAACTCTTCGCATGAGGTGGCCAAAGCACTGGAGTTTCAGCTTTAGCATCATTCCTTCCAAAGAAATCCCAGGGCTGATGCCCTTCAGAATGGACTGGTTGGATCTCCTTGCAGTCCAAGGGACTCTCAAGAGTCTTCTCCAACACCACACTTCAAAAGCATCAATTCTTTGGCGCTCAGCCTTCTTCACAGTCCAACTCTCACATCCATACATGACCACAGGAAAAACCATAGCCTTGACTGGACGGACCTTAGTCGGCAAAGTAATGTCTCTGCTTTTGAATATACTATCTAGGTTGATCATAACTTTCCTTCCAAGGAGTAAGCGTCTTTTAATTTCATGGCTGCAATCACCATCTGCAGTGATTCTGGAGCCCCCAAAAATAAAGTCTGACACTGTTTCCACTGTTTCCCCATCTATTTCCCATGAAGTGATGGGACCGGATGCCATGATCTTAGCTTTCTCAATGTTGAGCTTTAAGCCAACTTTTTCACTCTCCTCTTTCACTTTCATCAAGAGGCTTTTTAGTTCCTCTTCACTTTCTGCCATAAGGGTGGTGTCATCTGCATATCTGAGGTTCTTGATATTTCTCCCGGCAATCTTGATGCCAGCTTGTGTTTCTTCCAGTCCAGCGTTTCTCATGATGTACTCTGCATAGAAGTTAAATAAGCAGGGTGACAATATACAGCCTTGATGTACTCCTTTTCCTATTTGGAACCAGTCTGTTGTTCCATGTCCAGTTCTAACTGTTGCTTCCTGACCTGCATACAGATTTCTCAAGAGGCAGGTCAGGTGGTCTGGTATTCCCATCTCCTTAAGAATTTTCCAGTTTATTGTGATCCACACAGTCAAAGGCTTTGGCTTAGTCAATAAAACAGAAATAGATGTTTTTCTGGAACTCTCTTGCGTTTTCCATGATCCAGCGGATGTTGGCAATTTGATCTCTGGTTCTTCTGCCTTTTTTAAAACCAGCTTGAACATCAGGGAGTTCACGGTTCACGTATTGCTGAAGCCTGGCTTGGAGAATTTTGAGCATTCCTTTACTAGCATGTGAGATGAGTGCAATTGTGTGGTAGTTTGAGCATTCTTTTGTATTGCCTTTCTTTGAAATTGGAATGAAAACTGACCTTTTCCAGTCCTGTGGCCACTGCTGAGTTTTCCCAATTTGCTGGCATAATGAGTGCAGCACTTTCACAGCATCATCTTTCAGGATTTGAAATAGCTCGACTGAATTCCATCACCTCCACTAGCTTTGTTCGTAGTGATGCTTTCTAAGGCCCACTTGACTTCACATTCCAAGATGTCTGGCTCGAGATTAGTGATCACATCATTATGATTATCTGGGTCATGAAGATCTTTTTTGTACAGTTCTTCCACGTATTCTTGCCACCTCTTCTTAATATCTTCTGCTTCTGTTAGGTCCATACCATTTCTGTCCTTTATCGAGCCCATCGCTGTATGAAATGTTCCCTTGGTATCTCTAATTTTCTTGAAGAGATCTCTAGTCTTTCCCATTCTGTTCTTTTCCTCTATTTCTTTGCATTGATCACTGAAGAAGGCTTTCTTATCTCTTCTTGCTATTCTTTGAAACTCTGCATTCAGTTGCTTTATCTTTCCTTTTCTCCTTTGCTTTTCACCTCTCTTCTTTTCACAGCTATTTGTAAGGCCTCCCCAGACAGCCATTTTGCTTTTTTGCATTTCTTTTCCATGGGGATGGTCTTGATCCCTGTCTCCTGTACAATGTCATGAACCTCATTCCATAGTTCATCAGGCACTCTATCTATCAGATCTAGGCCCTTAAATCTATTTCTCACTTCCACTGTATAATTATAAGGGATTTGATTTAGGTCATACTTGAATGGTCTAGTGGTTTTCCCTACTTTCTTCACTTTAAGTCTGAATTTGGTAATAAGGAGTTCATGATCTGAGCCACAGTCAGCTCCTGGTCTTGTTTTTGTTGACTGTATAGAGCTTCTCCATCTTTGGCTGCAAAGAATATAATCAATCTGATTTCGGTGTTGACCATCTGGTGATGTCCATGTGTAGAGTCTTCTCTTGTGTTGTTGGAAGAGGGTGTTTGCTATGACCAGTGCATTTTCTTGGCAAAACTCTATTAGTCTTTGCCCTGCTTCATTCCACATTCCAAGGCCAAATTTGCTGTTACTCTAGGTGTTTCTTGACTTCCTACTTTTGCATTCCAGTCCCCTATAATGAAAAGGACATCTTTTTTGGGTGTTAGTTCTAAAAGGTCTTGTAAGTCTTCATAAAACCATTCAACTTCAGTTTCTTCAGCATTACTGGTTGGGGCTTAGACTTGGATAACTGTGATATTGAATGGTTTGCCTTGGAAATGAACAGAGATCACTCTGTCATTTTTGAGATTGCATCCAAGTACTGCATTTCGGACTCTTTTGTTGACCATGATGGCTACACCATTTCTTCTGAGGGATTCCTGCCCGCAGTAGTAGATATAATGGTCATCTGAGTTAAATTCACCCATTCCAGTCCATTTTGGTTCGCTGATTCCTAGAATGTCGACGTTCACCCTTGCCATCTCTTGTTTGACCACTTCCAATTTGCCTTGATTCATGGACCTGATATTCCAGGTTCCTATGCAATATTGCTCTTTACAGCATCGGACCTTGCTTCTATCACCAGTCACATCCACAGCTGGGTATTGTTTTTGCTTTGGCTCCATCCCTTCATTCTTTCTGGAGTTATTTCTCCACCGATCTCCAGTAGCATATTGGGCACCTAATGACCTGGGGAGTTCCTCTTTTGGTATCCTATCCTTTTGGTATCCTTCTGGCTTAGGACTTGCAAATTCTTTCCTTCATTCTTTTAGTGCCAAAGTTGACCAGAATGTGCCTGGATTGGGTCTTTTAAAATCCATTTGACTTGGATGCAATGGGTGCTTTGAACCTACAAGTACAGATTTTTTTTTCATATCAAGAAGGCATTTTTCTTTTTAACTTTGATTGTTTTTTCTCTTCTACTTAAACTGATCTCTCTTCTGGGAAATGAATGATCTATGCGTTCTCTCCATTATATACCTTCTGTATCTAATATCTTATTGGGCTTCCCAGGTGGTGCTCATGGTAAAGAACCCACCTGCCCATGCAGGAGATGTAAGAGACACAGTTCAACCCCTGGATTGGGAAGATCACTTGGAGGAGGGCATGGCAACCCACTCCAGTATTCTTGCCTGGATAATCCCCAAGGACAGAGGAGACTGGCAGGCTACAGTCCATAGGGTCACAAAGAGTCAGACACAACTGAAGCAACTTAGCATGCACACACTCATTTATTGCATCAGTTCAGTCACTCAGTGGTGTCTGACTCTTTGCAATCCCATGAATCACAGTACGCCAGGCCTCCCTGTCCATCACCAACTCCTGGAGTCTACCTAAACCCGTGTCCATTGAGTCAGTGATGCCATCCAACCATATCATCCTCTGTCTTCATCCTTCTCCTCCTGCCTTCAGTCTTTCCCAGCATCGGGGTCTTTTTAACTGAGTCAGTTCTTTGCATCAGGTGGCCAAAGTACTGGAGTTTCAGCTTCAACATCAGTCCTTCCAATGAACACCCAGGACTGATCTCCTTTAAGATGGACTGATTGGATCTCCTTGCAGTCCAAGGGACTGTATATCTGTCCTTTTTCTTGAGAAGGGGCATAGAGGTTACTATTTTTAATTTTTTTTAATTGGAGGCTAATTGCTTTACTATATTGTATTAGTTTCTGCCATACATCAACATGAATCAGTCACAGGTATACACATATCCCCTCCCTCTTAAAACTCCGTCCCACCTCCCACCCCATCCTACTCCTATAAGTTATCACAGAGCACCGAGTTTGAGCTCCCTGCATCATACAGCAAATTCCCAATGATTATCTATTTTACATATGGTACCTGTCCTTTTAATTTGATTTTGCTTCTGCAAACCAGGAAAACTTTTCAAGTTCATTCTCCATATGACTAATTCAAAGATTCACCATATGATTAAGATTTTAGCTATGTGAATTCCATTTTTCACTGCATTTATCCAAAAGATCTATTTTTATTGACATATAGTTGACTTACAATATTGTATTAGTTTCAGATATATATTATATGATTCAATATTTTTATAGATTATGCTCAATTTAAAGTTTTAAAAAGTAATGGCTATACTTCTCTGTGCTGTCCAAAATATTGTACAAAGGATCTTACACATTTTCTGCTTCTGAGAATCATTTTCAGAACATCTTGTTCTTATTTTACATATGTAACTCTTTTATCTTTGGAGTGATATTAATTACAGTTTATTTTTTTATGTTCTCTTCTCTCTGCACATTGTCTTTTTCTTTCAGTTTCCTTTTATCTTTTGTTTTCGCCTTAGTCTTTTACACTGTGGGTTGTTTTTTTTTTTTTTCCAATAGATAACTTTGGTTGTTTGCTCATACTTAACAGGGGAGTGCTAATGGGCTAATAGTGTGTCCTCCAAGTGCCTTGGTATAGTTTATCCTTTGTGAATCCATGAAGAGCTTTTACTGTCTCCATTGTTAATATCTGGGGCTTTTAGCAACGTTGGGTGGCTATATCCCCTAGGGAAGACTCATCCATTTCTCTCTTGAAAAGTGAAGAACTGCATTTTGGGAGCCAGTAGAGGAAGAGACAGAGCTCAGCAACCGTTATGTGTGTTAGTCACTCCAGTCGTGTCTGACTCTGTGGCCCTATGAACTACAGCCTGCCAGGCTCCTCTGGCTGTGGGATTCTCCAGGCAAGAATACTGGAGTGGGCTGCCATGCCCTACTCCAGGGGATCTTCCCAGTCGAGGAACTGAACCTGCATCTCTTAAGTCTCCTGCACTGGCTGGCGGGTTCTTTACCACTCGCTCCACCCGGGAAGCCCATCAGTATGTGTATGTGTACTTAACCCTTTTGGTTGTGGTATAGAACTATAAGGGTATCTGCTGGTGTCCCTAATTCTAGCGATTCTTCATTTTACCTTATCACATAAACCTCAGCTTCAAATTTTTCAGTTTTTCTTCTTCTGTTTTTCACTACAGAGATATACATATAGTACTTACATGCATATAGTACCTATATGCAGAGATAGACATATAGTACTTTTATAAGGATTTTGCAAGGGGTGAGATGTTAGTTCACAGCTGCATCTCTATGTGGAAGTCTCATTACCTTTCTATATCTTTTGGGATCTTTGTTAATTGAACTGAATTTTAAGCTCAGCTTTTTGTCTCCTTCAGCACCTAATTTGTAGTGGCCTGTCTTCCTGAATTCTTCCAAGGATTCCCAGTGATTTCCTGGTGTTATCTTCTGAGTCTCATAGTAGATCCCTTCCAGAATGAGCACCTGCCTTGAGTTAAATGTTCCCACTTTTTACACTGTAGTATTTTCTTTCTTGACACTCATTAATGTTTGTAAAAGTATCTTTACTTGTTCAAGAACAAGTATAAATACATCCAGCCTTGGAAAAGGAGTACATCAAGGCTGTATATTGTCACCCTGCTTATTTACCTTATATGCAGAGTAGATCATGAGAAATGTTGGGCTGGAGGAAGCACAAACTGGAATCAAGATTGCTGGGAGAAATATCAGTGACCTCAGATATGCAGATGACACCACCCTTACGGCAGAAAGTGAAGAACTGAAGAGCCTCTTGATGAAAGTGAAGGAGGAGAGTGAAAAAGTTGGCTTAAAGCTCAACATTCACAAAAACAAAGATCATGGCATCCAGTCCCATCCCTCCATGGCAAATAGATGAAGAAACAGTGGAAACAGTGACAGACTTTATTTTGGGGGGCTCCAAAATCACTGCAGATGGTGATTGCAGCCATGAAATTAAAAGACACTTGTTCCTTGGAAGGAAAGTTATGACTAATTTAGACAGCAGATTCAAAAGCAGAGACATTACTTTTCCAACAAAGGTCCATCTAGTCAATGCTATGGTTTTTCCAGTAGTCATGTATGGATGTGAGAATTGGACTATAAAGAAAGCCGAGAGCCAAAGAATTGATGCTTTTGAACTGTGGTGTTGGAGAAGACTCTTGAGAGTCCCTTGGACTGCAAGGAGATCCAACCAGTTCAGTTCAGTTCAGTTCAGTCGCTCAGTCATCTCCTTTAAAGGAGATCAGTCTTGAATGTTCATTGGAAGGACTGATGTTGAAGCTGAAACTCCAATACTTTAGCCACCTGATGCAAAGAGCTGACTCATTTGAAAAGACCCTGATGCTGGGAAAGATTGAGGGCAGGAGGAGAAGGGGACGACAGAGGATGAGATGGTTGGATGGCATCATCAACTCAATGGACATGAATTTGAGTAAACTCCAGGAGTTGGTGATGGACAGGGAGGCCTGGCATGCTGCAGTCCATGGGGTCGCAAAGAGTCAGACACTACTCAGCAACTGAACTAAACTGAACTTGGTGTTTATCAGTAGGGAGCTTCACAGCTTTCTACTCTTTCCATCTCATTTACCACTATTGGGTCATGGGAGTCTAGGAGAACCAATATCCAGTACTTCCAGCCCCTAGGGTGTATGCGAGGGTGGGTGTTTCAGCAAGAAGGAAGGTGACAAGGAATGCCTGTGACATAAGCATCAAACAGTCCCTGCTTCCTGCCCATGAAAATCATGACTGTATTCCCTATAAGTAAATCATGAATACTCACTAAGACAAGTCAAAGACCTCTTTTATGAGCAAGATCTGTGTAGTCTCCATACTTGGTATAGTCTTTCTTTTCCTGAGCAAGATCAATATAGATACTGTTAATAGTGAAAGTGAAAGTCACTCAGTCGTGTCCAACTCTTTGTGACTCCATGGACTATACAGTCCATGGGTAGCCATTCCCATCTCCAGCGGATTTTCCCAACCCAGGGATCGAACCCAGGTCTGCTTCATTGTAGGCAGATTCTTTACCAGCTGAGTCACCAGGGAAGAGTAAACCAATTTTGTTTGATTTTGTATTAGGTTCAAGAAAGCTCCAGGACAATTTTATAGCTCATCACTGGTAAACATTATTTCTCATCATATATAATATTTGAACTTTCAGCTTCACTTGAATTCCCCCTCCTTAATTTTCCCAATCCCATCTCATGCAAGCTGTTTTATTTCATTTTGACTTATTGTATGTATTTTTACAAATACTCTTAGCCCTTAGATCCTTTTGGAATAAGGCCAAATCTAAATAACAATTAATTAGCTACTGATGTTTTTATAACCTGGTATTCAATTTTACTCTAGAATTAGAATTGGGGCTGCATCTTGCTGATCTCTGTATCTCCTATGTTTCTATATATCTGCTGCTGCTGCTGCTAAGTCGCTTCAGTCATGCCCGACTCTGTGCGACCCCATAGACGGCAGCCCACCAGGCTCCCCCGTTCCTGGGATTCTCCAGGCAAGAACACTGGAGTGGGTTGCTATTTCCTTCTCCAATGCATGAAAGTGAAAAGTGAAAGTGAAGTTACTCAGTTGTGTCCGACTCTTAGCGACCTCATGAACTACAGCCTACCAGTCTCCTCCGTCCATGGGATTTTCCAGGCAAGAGTACTGGAGTGAGGTGCCATTGCCTTCTCTGTAGCACCCAATAAATGTTTGTAGAATTGAATTGATGCATCCCCAGGGCCACATGGGTCCTCCAATCCCCTGAAAGTGGCCTGCCTTTAATTTTCTAAGGGCTTTTAAGATTATAGGTATCAACTATCTGAGCTTGTGTTCATGGGCAGACAACTAGAAACAAGTCATCCTCATCCTTGTGGTCCAATGTGTGAATTCCTGGACTGGCCTAAGAATATTGTATCCGACAATACTTAGAAGTATTGATCTGATTTGACCAAATATTAGCTCAGCCAAGCCAGCACACAGCCACCAGAGTCACACTGGGCCACAACAGCTGGAGACAGGCAAAGGAAACTAGAAATTATTCAGTCACAGCCCCTCCAAACCACATTTGACACGCTATTTATCTTCTCCCACTGAAACTCACTCTTTCCAAATAAATGGGAGTGGGTGATAGCTCGGGGTTGTTTACCTTCTACTGAACAAACAAGTCTGAATTAGGAATTAGAATCAGCAAGTCTAAAATGATGAACGTGCTTACACTGTCATTACTTAGAAAATGGGAAAAATAAATCAGATTACTACTTGGAAGGACTCATTGGTTTGGAGAGCAGCAGGGACTTAATCGCAGGTCTAAGGCAGCGCAGCCTCCAGTTTTCTTCAACACAAGCTAGGACCTTTCTCAGGGCAACGGGCAGAAAGGGGATCCCTTAGAAGGTTCTGCAATGTGCAGCAAGCCAGCAGAGACAGAGCAGGATAAGATCTGTAATTTGCCCGCTAATGACACGGCGATGCCACCTGGTCTTAGGCACTATGCTTATTACCTGGCCTCTTGTTTAACACACTGACTGTCTCGGAGAGCCTCAGGACACATCTTTTTGTGCTAGGGGGATGTGTGAGAAGCAGCATCATGAGAGAGCTTGTGAAGTGAAAGAAAAGATTTTTATTTCTTAGGCAGAATAAACAGAATGCTTTACTCCATCAACAGCTGTCCTTGATGTGGTAAATTCTCTTGGAATAACACACAACAACATAATGCAGTTTGCTTCAACTTCTAATTAAAATGAGGTACTTGTCTCCTGCCTCAGCCAAATGAAATTATGGAACAAGACTTCCAAGCAGCAAGGACTCATTTCAACTGTGTAACTAGCCTGAAAAATAGGAGTCCCTCAGCCACAAAGTCAGCATTCAGAATCATGGGACTTGTGGTGACTAGTGGTCCCAGCTAACAGCATGTGTGTGTGAGTGTGTGTGTGCGCACACCTGCATGGTTATACATACAGAATAAAAAGCTGATGCTTCTAAATACTGTACCATTCATGGAGTAGTAATTGAAGTTGTGTTAATATTGACATGCAATATAATACACCAGAAGCTTCACATAATGCCAGCCTTCTGTTCCATGGCATTGACTGACCTTTTTAGGTAAAGCCACCTTGAAAAGAATTCCATTTGTTACTTTAGTAATGACTGCTCTGGCTGATGCCCAAGGTCCACCGGTTATATGTTGCCTCATCAATAAAATCCCAACATATTAATATGAATGGCATTCCATGTCTCCAGATGATAGTTTTCTGTGCTCACAGGTATATTTTAAAACCAGATTCTGTGCGAAACTAGAAGAGAGTGTAGTAAGCCATGGCCACTCATAACAGTACCTTTTTTTTAAGGACATAGAACAAATATTTTGTCATATAGTTCACCAAAAATAATATGAGCTGATATTGTATATTGATGAATACCTTCTAAATGTCAAACACTATGTATCATCCATTGCTTCCCAAAAGAATCCCCTGAATACTGTCATCATCCACCCTTAACAAATGAAGAAGCGTATTCAAAAGGGTAAATTACCTGCTCCAGGTTGCCCAGATAAGATGTAACAGACCAAGAATTTGAATTCAGGCAGCCTATCCCAGACCCTGGACTCTTCAATACAAATACCAATAGCCAACACTAATATAATTCTGTGGCGCACAAAGTGCTTTACATTTTTGAGACTCATTTAACCCTCACATTGACATTATAAGGTAGGTGTTGAAATTAACCTCATTTTATTGGTGAGATGAGGGAATTACACAGGAGCCATGTAACATGCCCAGTGTCCCCCACCTGGTCAATGGCAAGGTCAAGTGGGACCAGAGACAGTTTTAGCTGTGAAGCTCTCCTCTCCATCAGCCCATTCCAAGATCTAGAAGCTTTCAAAACACACTTCTTCCAAAGGTTCTGCTGGAACTGCATTTTGTTGGTTTTGATTTATATCTTCATTTTTAAAAGCAAGAAAAGCCATTTTTAAAAAAAAAAAAAAAAAAAAAAAGAGGCTTCCCGTAATTATCCTTTTATATTTGCCTGTGCTTTTCCTTTGTGGATGGCAGCTGGCAGCTAAGAGAAAGAATTAAATAAGTGATAGCAGAGGATGAGATGGTTA
Organism: Budorcas taxicolor; assembly: GCF_023091745.1. Classification (NCBI taxonomy): domain Eukaryota; kingdom Metazoa; phylum Chordata; class Mammalia; order Artiodactyla; family Bovidae; genus Budorcas; species Budorcas taxicolor. The sequence continues at coordinate 137,041,983 of NC_068911.1, read as the reverse complement.
GACAGCATCACTGACTTCATGGACACGAATGTGAGCGAACTCTGGGAGATAGCGCAGGATAGAGGGGCCTGGTGTGCTGTAGTCCATGGGGTCACACAGCTGGAAGCGACTTAATGACTGAACAGCAATAACAACACAAGCTTAGGGCAATGTGGATGTTGCTGGACAAGGGGGTTTGGAGACCCCTCCTCATTTATAAGTCCTAAATGATTTCTTGGCAATAAATGAGTGGCCCAGCCTTAGCTATCCCTTAGGCTGATATGGCAGGTATTTCTGTATAAATCTGAGTGATCAGGTGCATAACAGGCTTGCTGAAACAGCTGAAAGCTAGGAATCAAATGAGGTAAATTAACTTAAAAATGTGTTCTCTTAGAAGCTCCCTCTCCCTAAACATGAAGAGCAACCCGTGCCAACAATCACACCATAATATAAAGCTGAGAACCTGAGTTAGAGACAATTATACAGATAAATTTGGCCACAGAGGCAGTGGGGGTGGGACAGGGAAAGCCAACTCTCTTTGTAAGCCAGAGTGATAAATCAGGTTGGACATCTACATCAGTGTGTGCTCAGGGAATGCCAGTTAATCTCACTATTAACCTGGGAGCCTAGAATTAACAAAGCATAACTCCTTGCATAAACTTCCACATCATATAAAATATCCAGAAGTAAACCGGGAATGTGGTCTGTGCTGAGTTCACTTCTGGAGACGAATTACAGATGTAGACCAAAGGTTGAGGAAACTAATACAGTGAGTGGCTTCTCGTGGTTTCAATAACAAGGAGACAGAAACATTGACAACATTCAAAATCAACAAACTGTGGCTTCTATTTATATATTCAGTTTCATGCATTGGAGAAGGAAATGGCAACCCACTCCAGTGTTCTTGCCTGGAGAATCCCGGGGATGGGGGAGCCTGGCGGGCTGCCGTCTATGGAGTCAGACACGACTGAAGTAACTTAGCAGCATTTATATATTCATCTGATTTTTGTTGTTGTTGTTGCTCTTTGGGTTGGACTTCTGTTTCTGGAAACTGCTGGTTCCATACCTGTCTCAAGTTGTGGAATTCAGATTATGGACTCACAAATAATAAATATCACTTATCGGGCACCTACTAAGTGCCAAGTATTTTTTAGATGTTATCACCTTTATCCTCCCAACAGCCTTCAATGATCGGTAATTGTTATCCGGATTTTACAGGCAAGGAAACTGAAGCTTGGTGAGCTTGCCCGGGGAGCCAAGTGACTGAGATATAAATGCAGGTCTATCTCCAAAGTACTGAGACCAGTGTCTCTAAGAGAATATATTTGAAGAGTACTCTGACTATGAATCTGCAAAAATCCCACAATAGTTGAGGAACCCTTTCGGAAAGGAGGTAGCTATAGTTAATAGAATTATAAAAGCAGTTCTAATCCAGAGACAAAAACCTAAAAGTATACTTGTATACTGGCTCTAGAATGTTCAGAGTTTGAAACCAGAAAAATAAAATAAAAATAAATAACATCTAATTATTTATTAATAATTAAGAGTGTCCGACTCTTTGCGACCCCATGGACACCAGGCTCCTCCGTCCATGGGGTTTTCTAGGCAAGAGTACTGGAGTGGGTTGCTCTTTCCTTCTCCAGAGAATCTTCCCAACCCAGGGATCGAACCCAGGTCTCCCGCATTGTAGACAGACACTTTACCGTCTGAGCCACCAGGGAAGTTCTATATTTAATAGAATAATATGCAAATATCCTATGATATCCTATGGAACATTAGGCACCTGTACTGATACAGAAAAAAATCTTCAAATCATATTCAATGGTCAGTCAAGTTGCAGAACAGTGTGTATAGTGTAATCCAATTAATTTTTTTAAAAGATATGTAAGCATGTACATGTATATTTAGAGAAAGAAGGAAATGACAACCCACTACAGTATTCTTGCCTGGAAAATCCCACGGACAGAGGAGCCTCATAGGATATAGTCCTAGGGGTTGCAAAGAGTTGAACATGACTTAGTGTCTGAGCACATATATTATACAATCATAGGAACAGAATTGGAAGGATTCATCTGCTTTCCTGGAAAGGATGTGAGAGTTTAGAAAGAAAAAAGGGGGAATGAAAGGCAACTTTCAAATTTTTCTCTGTAAGTTTACATAAATGTTTCAATCTTTTATAGTGAGAAATAACTCATTATTGGTTTATGGGATTGAAAAAAAAGGAGTGGACATTGTGACAACTACAGTCAGCTGGAGAAAGTATGTTTGTGTTTTCTTAAACTTCTAAGATATGTTAGTGTGCAAGATATTTTCTCTTTTAGAAGTTTGCTAAATCCTTTCAATTCCCACCCCTTTCCCAACCTTTAGACAATTTCTACAATTCAAGCATATTCCAGCCATGGATGATTAATACTTATTTCAGATAAGAGTCTTGGTTTTGTTCTGTGACATGTTACAGGAACAACATCAACAAACAATAATGAAAATCAGTAAGTTTAGGATCTTTGTTTAACAATTTCATAAACTAAATGTACCATTTGGGAACAGCCTCTTGATGACTCTAGTGGCCCCCAGCGCAGGCAAGAGCATGTGGGGACTCATTGACCAATGTTCCGTGACTTCTGCATGAGAATATTAGAAATCCGCTTGAGGACCTGAAAGCATCCATGTGATCTTCTCAGAAGAGACTCAAACTGGAAAAGGAGGTAGGACACAGGACGGCTTCCCAGAAGGAAATCCAGGGCCTAGAATTCACCACCCTGGATAGTAACAGAATCCGTATTCATGGGCCTCAAGCCAGGGAAAATATACTAGGTGGGCACATTCCAGCACCCAGTCAGCACTGGGGGTTTGGTGTTAGAAGTATTCTCTATATTAGATTGGAAGGTTGTGGGACACAAAGAAGCTAGTACCATCTTGCATTCACTAAAAAAGAGAAAAATGTGACATTTTCTAGTTTTAGAAACAGCTAATCCCAGACCTGTCTATCGTGTTGTCCAAGTGACAATTCAAATGGACTAAAAGATAGCTGAAATGACCAGGCAGCCAGGACCACTGTCTCATTATTTTGATAGTGCAAACATGGCCTTTAATAGCACCTTGTCATCGTCATATTTGTCTCAGGAACATTAGATGATGATGGCTGTTAGTTTGCATTTTAAAAATATGCCTGGATATCTGACAAAGTTTATATACAAATTAAAATAATAACAAGAATTCAGGCCAGTGGCTTGTCCTGCAATTGTCCAGGGCAATATGGTGACATTTTCCCCACTGTTAGTTCCCAAAGCTACAGAACAAAATCTCCATAATAATAGCTTCTTCTGCTTTTAAAATGTGAAATATTGAAACAAACAAATAGAACACACCATATCAGATACACTGCCACAACACACAGAGAGGCTGCTTAGGTTTTTAACCTCAGGGATAAAGACATATGAAAATATCTCATTCTTAACAATTCTAACACATCATGCTTATTACCCCCCTGAATTTGGCTTTTGTTTGGGTTGCTAATTATATTTCCTTCTAATCTGCAACTATCAATTTGCCCATCCTGTTTTACTTTATCCCATTATCCATGTAAGTATCATCTATTTAAGATTATTATCTCATGTAGAGCCACCATCAGCAGTATTTTTGCATCGTAGGCCAGAGGGAAAGTGCTTGAGAAAGGGGGTGAAGATGGAGGTACTCAGATAGGCAGTGGTTCCAGTGTAAGTGGCTGCAGCTGGAAGACTGCATTGATGTGACCTCCCTCTGCTCCTGCCAGTCCGGTGGAGGTGGCCCACGACAGTATAAAGAAACAAAAGCCTACAAAGACACGTGGCAGATGGTAAACCACATGGGGACCAAGCAGCATCATGAGCCAGCGGGCAAGAAAGGGCATCCTCAGTGCCCCCTTGGATGCAGTTGCCGTCCTCTGCCAAGGAGACCAGGGCCCTGCCACTCTTCTCTGTTTTGTTCAGGGCTCAATGGTGCGCCATGCCGCAGAGGCTTGTTAAAATATATATGACAATGGTAAATACTGATTACAACAAAGTGCTGAGAAGCCAAGCCTATTAACTCACCTTGAGGCTCTCGCCCTGATGGAGAAGCCAGGCAGAACAAATGGGCCTATAATGCTCCAAGCCAAAAGCCCCCAGTGGGAAGACTTTGTGACCAGCATGTGTGAAGGAATTAACTACACACTCCCTTTAATGTTCATCAGAATTGAACACCGCTAATTTACAGCACTTTAGCATTGCTGGGCCCCTTAGAGTCTTTCCAATTATGCTAGTGGGGAGGTGACTGGCCCATCCACAGTCCCCATGGTGAGACTGTGGAAACAGAACTTGGCAACAGAGGCCTGGGGCCCCTGCGTCCCCGTCCTAATGAGGTGCATTGTTCGCTCCATTCGTCCATTCTGTGACCCGGCGCTCCTAGCATTCACTTCCTGTACTCATTCTGGAACAGGGAAGCAGCGTAGTCACATAGCCAACTCTGGGAGCACAGTGTGTATACCCTTGTATTTCTAGTTAAAAAGCAATAAATCTTAAGGCAGGTAATGAATTCCATTTTGAGTAATCTCATTATGGACATCTATTCAAAGAGTCTATATAGCACAAGCAGGATGACTGGAAAACCTAGTATAATGTGCTGGCTTTTTTCCCTGTGCCAAATTAACAGTGAAGGCCTCTTAAAAGGATGCTTCATTTGGGCTGTCTTATTATCAGAAATATTATACAAGTTGGAATCGGGGCCTGAGTGCAGTCACACTGCTGAGATAATTCCTACTGTTGGATCAATGGCTGGCAGGAATCCACCATTAAAGGAGCTCTGAGCAGCGACTCAGGCTCCTACCCAAAACCCCAGTGTGCTGTTCTCTGCTGGAGCCTAGAAGATGAAGAATGAATAGGGGAAAGAAAGTCTAGGGAGGTATTTTCTAAGATTATCTTGCAGGATCAAATAAGGTGTATTGTGCAGGATCTGTTATATTCAATCCATCCTATACACAATGATCAAATTTTCTTTCCAGAACCTAATGAATTATGTCACCACTCTATAACCTTCAGCTGCTGCCCATTATTATCTTAAAAACTTTAGGTTTCTCACCCAGAAATCAAAAGGGCTTACCAATATTTACATACCCATACCCATCTTGTTAAACTCCAATCTGATTCATTAATTAGCCATGGGGTGAGGCCTGAGATTCAGCATTTGTAGTAAGCATCCAAGCGATGTTAGTGTAGTAAACAAGGCTGTGGACCACACTTGGAATAGCAAGGCTCTAGAATATTGAGTCTCCAACTCTGACCTGCATTCCAACCACGAGAGGGCTTCCCAGGTGGCACTAACGGTAAAGAACCCGCCTGCCAATGCAGGAGACCTAAAAGACTTGGGTTCAATCCCTGGATCAGGAAGATCCCCTGGAGGAGGGCATGGCAACCTACTCCAGTAGTCTTGCCTGGAGAATCCCATGGAGAGAGGAACCTGGCAGGCTACAGTCCACAGCCAGAAAGAGTTGGACATGGTGCAGCAACACAGCACACAGAATCACCAGAAAATGTTAAAACTGAAATTCTGCTCCCCCCTCGCAAGAGTTTCTTATTTAGGGGTCTGGCGTAGGGCCTGAAAATGTGCATTCCTTATAAGTTTCCAGCTGATATTGATGCTCCTGGTCCAGGGGCCACACCTTGAGAACAGCTTCTCCAGGGCACCAGTTCTCAAACCTGACTGCACGTTTATCCTATGTACTTAAAAATATGAAGCGTCAAAGACATACTGATTCCCAGCTCTACCACCAGACAAATGAAATGAGAATCTCTGGGAATGCAGCCCCAGTGTCAAAGTCATTATCAACTCTTTAAGTGATTTTTAATATGAATTGAGAATCCCTGCTCTAGAACATGGCTTCCAAAATAACTTTCCATACAGTGTCCAGACAGGAACACAGGATGCCGTGCTCATCCTCAGTGTAGCTTCTGGTACTCTCACTTTTCAGAATTTGGCTTAAATGGACTTTTCTTCTGAAATACCTTCTGTATCGACCATCAAAACTCCATCTGCCTTGCACAGTTTACCTCTAACCCTATCTCTTTCTGAAGCCTTCTTGTAAGTCAAAGGCCAGCTCAGAGGCATCATTTCTTGAGCTTCTTAAATACATTGCTTTCTAATTCCAGTCACGTTTGAGATTCTTACTAACCTCACCTTGGGCCTTCTTCCTTCCTGTCCGGACAGCCCTCCTGAGAACATCTTTTGGAAACTTGTGCCAGTACTAGGGTTTTTCTGTATATCCATTGGTCTTCCCTCACAGCTCCCAAGTGCCCTGCAGATAGGAGCTGGGTCTTCACCATCCTACTTGGCTCTCCCAAAGCTCTGGGACACACTGTCCTACCCTAGCTGCCACTCAGCACCTATGAGTTGTTCTGCGTGTGCACCTCTGTAGATCTTGACATCTGTGTTCTCATAATCTTGGTATTTGTGTCCTTGTCTTAACCCTTCCTACTAGTATAACCTTCTTGAGGGCAGGGACTGTACCATACACACCTTTATGTCTGCCCCGCCCCCACCCACACACTCCTCTGGGTTCTTACTACTCAAACTGTGGTCCACAGACCAGCAGCATTGGCAACATCTGCTGCTCCTTAAAATGCAGACACCTGGGCCTTACCTGCTGCTGCTGCTGCTGCTGCTAAGTCGCTTCAGTCATGTCCAACCCTGTGTGACCCCATAGATGGCAGCCCACCAGGTTCCCCTGTCCCTGGGATTCTCCAGGCAAGAACACTGGAGTGGGTTGCCATTTCCTTCTCCAATGCATGAAAGTGAAAGTGAAAAGTGAAAGTGAAGTTGCTCAGTCATGTCCAATTCTTAGCGACCCCATGGACTGCAGCCCACCAGGCTCCTCCGTCCATGGGATTTTCCAGGCAAGAATACTGGAGTGGGGTGCCATTGCCTTCTCTGGGCCCTATCTAGACTTACTGAATTAGAATCTGCATTTTAACAAGATCCTCAGGTAATATGTATACACACTAAAGTTTGAGAGGCACTGCTTTAGAAGGTAAAATAGAGTGGGTTCTGATCTGAACTTTGAAGCCTGGGATCTCGAGTGAGTTATGTCTACCATACCAGTTTCTGCATCACTAAATAAGTCTTCATCTCAAGCGACAGAGGGAGCTTTACACAATGTAATGTAAATAATTAAATTGTGTCATGTCAGTAAACCCCTCAGAACGTTATAAGCCCTCAATGACACAGTATGAACTATTATTCCTCAATTAAAAATGGTTAACTTTAATTGATTTTGAACTGCCACCCAGAATAGATAAGAAAATGAAACCCAATTCTGCATGGATTTCAGAAACATGAAATGTAAAAGGCAATAAATAAAAATATTTTTAAAAAAAAATCCTTTTGCAAATGCAAAGGAGCATGTCAAATCATTCCTGTGTTGAACCCTAAGCAATGCAGCGGCTGGAGATTTTAAATGTACCATCACCTAATTTTCTGCTGTGTCACCAGGTTTTCCTCTACTGCGCAGTTCTTTCAGGCCGCCTTTATTCTGTTCGACCTAAAGAACAACTTTGTACAGAGCGTTTTGTTTCTCAGACAAATCTCTTGTTGCTGTGGTGATTACCTCAGCAGCCATAAAATGTGCAGCTTGCTTGGCTGAAACGTATGCACACACTGCCCCCTAGGGGATCTACTCTGTCATGACCCTCAAAACCAAAAAAACCCCAAAATCTCTGGGCGTTGGGGGTGGGTGAAGTTGGCTTAGAGGGAAAGGGCTGACCCTCTGACTGTGATAGTCTGTAGAACTTTGAAGTTACTCCTGAGCCAGCATGAATGTTAAAGAATAATCTAACACCACGGTGGGGCTCACTAGAATTTATGAAATAGAATTTGATACATATGACCTGGGTTTGATTCCTTCAAATGTTAGGAATAAGGGCATTGACTTCAATGAACATCTGAGATGACAACCAACCTTTGAAGTGAAAACTTAACTACACAGTATTTACTGAATGAAAATGATACATTTATACCTCACAACAAAGTCACCAGATCAAGACTTTTGGGAGAATAGGGTAGAGTTGGCAAATGACGAAATGCATTCACCCAATAGTTATTGAGAGGCTACAGGTACATGGTTGTTGGGGACTTGGCGCTTCTCACTGAATCAGAGATGAAGATCCCTGCTCTCATGGGTCTGGAATCTAGTTAATATCAGGAGTATCCCTCTTGTACACCTGCTGTCTCCTGCTTGGGTGGTTCCAGGAGACACTGAAAGGAAGACAAGGGCAGTCAGTGCCGCCATGAGTACTTCAGAGGCAGCTCACAGGCAAACCCTGCCTCCTTGTGACCTAATGGGGGTTTTCTTCTTCTTTCCTATTTGTTTTCTTCTTGTTCATTTTTTTTTGTTATTGGCTGTTTTGATGTAGTATGAATATCATACACAGCTGACTCCTGAACAGCACTGTGTGTTACGTGGTATATGTGTGTTACGGTCATATGTGGATTTTCTTCAGTAGTTAACACTATAGTACTATGCTATCAGCAGTTGGTTCATGCCACTGGATCCAGAACCACAGTAGGGAGGGTTTGTGAACTGCGTATGTAATATATACAGGGAGGGCCAAATATATATTACACGGAGATTTTCGACTGCATGGACCGCGGGTGCCATTAGCTCATGCTGTTCAGGGATCAACTGTACACATATCTATGGATTCATCAGTAGGTAGGTAGGTAGGTAGATACCTGGGGAATGTGCTACAACACATCATGGAATCTGATCCTTGTCTTAGGCCTGGAGTTGGGAATGGAGAAGAACTTTAAGGAGTCTCCTTGGTAGCTCAGTGGTAAAGAAGCTGCCTGCCAATGCAGGAGACACCAGTTCGATCCCTGCTCTGGGAAGATCCCATATGCCACAGAACAACTAACTCCGTGCGCCTCAACAACTGAGCCTGTACTCTAGAGTCCAGGAGTCGCACGCAACTGCTTAGCCCGAGTGCCGCAACGACTGAACCCTGAGTGCCCTGGAACACGTGCTCCACAAGAGAAGCCAGTGCAACCAGAGAGGAGCCCCTGCTAGCCACAACTAAACAAAAGCCTGTGCAGCAAGGCAGACCCAACACAGCCCAAAGTAAATAAATAAATTCAATTATAAAAAAAAAGAAACCTCAGTGGAAGGAATGCCGTGAGGCAGTCAGCAGAATCAAACTGACTTCTGCTAAGAGGAGGCCCCAGCATATTCACCAGCAACTAGGGTGCAAAGGCCCCATTTGAACCCACACACTTGGTGTGTCAGGACTCTGTACCCACCTCCCGGTCGCCTCCACTGCCTGCTGACAGTCTGTAATTCCCTCCTCATCACCACTGTGGAGACGCGTTGGCTATGCCCCCTTGCTGCGTCTGTGCCGTGGAGGTGGCTGGAGTCCCATTGCCTGCAGGGTTGCTAGGGGCCAGGTCTGCAGTGACTACTGAACCCTTGCCTGGAGCCCTTCCGGAAACAGTGCTCCAGCAGACAGGGGGTCTGAGGGGACATCATCCAGCCCAGAGTGGTCTCACGTGCGCAGCACCCCTCCCACCTTTCCCTAGAAGCTCCTGAGGTCCGTGTCCTTCCTCTTCCTCCAAGGCTGTCTGGCGCCAGGGTTGAGAAAACTCAGTGAAAGAATGTCTTCCTCCACACAGTTCTCAGTTTGGATTCATTGCTGAGCTCACATGCCCTTCCCATCAACCGATCACTCTGGCACATTAATTGCATGCCCCGTGTCCTGCTGCACGGTATCCTGCCTGTCCTGCTCTCTGCAAAGTCTCTCTAGTACTGTAAGTGTGCGCCACGTGATAAGGCACTCAGTAAGGAGATGGGATAGGGACTGTCCAGGGAGCACTGGCTATGCACAGGGCACTGTCCATTTCTTGTTTTAATTCATCCTCATGCAACCCCCATTTTTTTCTAGCTGAGAGACAGGAGTTATACAGAGCCTAAGTAACTAGTTCAACATCATCTAGCTGTACATGGTGAGGACAGAATGGAAACCCACAAGTCTAACTTCAAAGCCTTTGTCCACTATGGTTTGCTACATCCCTTGGGGTCAGGGTCCCTATTTGAGCCCTTCCTGCCTCCTTGTTTGGGAAGTAAAACTGATAATTCATTTATTAGGGAAACTTCCAGCAATGTAGGAGTTGAGGGTTAGTCCTGAATTCGAGAATTCTTTCTCATTTCTTCTATCCTTCCCTCTTGGACTGCGGTCGCAGCATTTCTTCCCAGCTCTGCCCCTAGATCAATACAGCCTTTCAGGACCCTCTCCTCCTCTCCTCAAAGGCAAATACCAAAACTTTCAGCTTTGGCTTCTTGGCACAAGACAGAATATAAACTCTGCAGCAAACCAGGTGCCCCAGGAACCAGCTGTGGGAATTGCTCTGCTACCAAACACTTTATATGCCTGTCAGTGATTTCCTAACAAATGGCTTCATGGAGACCTTTCTCTTCCAGGTCAGCTGCTGCGTGTCCACCCCAGGCTGCTAGAGGCCTGGTTCCTATACTCTTTCCTGCTCTGGGAAATGGCACAGAAACCCTAATGAGCCTGGAGGAAGTCAACCAGACAGGAAACAAACCCACTTGGGTGTGTGGGCTTGTGGAAGAATTTTGGAAGACCTTTCATCCCTTGGGAAGACATGTTTGATACAATCATGACCAGCAATTCTTCACCCTCTCATTGGTGGGGGAGGCAGGTGGGGATTGATTTCCAAATGAACTTGAAGTTGAGAGAACAGGTAGGGTGTGACTCTGAGAGGCTACTTGACAAGGGCTGGTGGTGATGTAAGAGCTTTGGTCAGGATTTCCTGGGGCAAGGGCAGAGCCAAGGAACTTTATTTTTAGATGGTATTGATATTTTTAGTGAAAGTTCAACAGCGTCTCCATTTTAGGGGGTGGGCTGGAGGGCGAAGGGATGATTTCCTGGAGTTAGTCATTTCCTTTTTGCTGGGGAAGACATTTAGCTGTGCTCCTATGTCACAGGAAGTGCCTGGTGATGGTAAACACTACTGACATAATGGGAACTCACACTGCTGGCCTGTCAGAGTACACGTATTCCTTCCTGGCCCCTTGGCCAGGTGAGGGGAGATGCTTCCTGTTTTTTGGCTCTAGGAGGAACTTCCAAATTCCGAGAGCTGCCTGGAGAATAAATCACAAGGACTGCTGGGGTGAGCAGCCAGGGCACAGACACCGGAAAGTGATTTGGTGGCAAGGATCGTTGGATGTGCCCTGGCAGCTCCCGGAACTGCTGAGTCGTCATGCCCTCATATGAGGCATCCGTGGAAGCCAAGTGGGTTTGTTTCCAAAATCATAAAGCAGTCCTGCTTTGAAACTTGCTTGTTGGCCAGAGATGCCCTCAGTGCCTGGATCTCATCCATTCCTAAATTCCTTCAGCACGTCCTACTGATTTCACCTCCAAAACCTCTTCTGACTCTGGTTCCTCTGCTCTAGCTCTGTGATGTCACTGACATCTATCATCTCTTGTGCAGATGGGCAGAATCTCTGCTCTGCCTGACGACGATCCCTTCCATGAGGTTCGTCCTCCACGGTGCGGGTAGGTGCAGTGTTAGGGAACACACAGCAGCTTTGTCAGTCTTTCCCTTCTTTCTAATCCCTAGTAGACAGTGCTAATCAGTCATGGCCCTTTAAGTACTAAGCCCAGACATGAGTGACCACATGGTCTTTCTTAGCATTGTCTTTCCTGCCCTCATGACCAATCAGTTGGAACTGGCATTTGACACAACAATTTGCCATCTTGGTGCTCAGGTTATCTTCCTGAAAATGAAATGCAATTGTGTCTCATCCCTGGTGTGAGGCTTCTTCTGTCTCTCGTGTCCGACTCTTTGCAACCCCATGGACTGTAGCCTACCAGGCTCCTCCCTCCATGGCATTCTCTAGGCAAGAGTGCTGGAGTGGGTTGCCATTTCCTTCTCCATCTGTCTCTCTAGTGTCTTCAAAATGAGTTCACACTCCTTGGCCGGGGTATGGGGGCCTTTCACATCTCACTTCTCCCTAATTGTGTAGCCTCATCCTCTCACCTCTGCTCCACCACCTTGCCTCACCCCTGCACACAGAGGCCAGGAACTTCTCCTTCTTTCCCAAATACACTGTGCTCTTGCAGGGTTCTTGGCCTTGCACAAGGTGCCCTTCTTTCGAGATTTTCCCTTCTCCATTCTGTGAACTCTCACTTGTTTCTTCAAACCCTCAATACTCTTCTTTTTAAGGTTTTCACGATTTCACTAGTCAAAGTCAGTGCCCCCTTTCTGTGTTCTCATAGGCTTCTCTTTTTACCTCTATTAGAGCATTTGCTATTATAAGGCACGTTGTATATATGTTATACTGTGGTTATAATAGTCATGCCTTGGTATCTGCGGGCCAGGAAACCCCACATCTGTGAAGATCCCCATAGTCATGATCAAGTCTGTAGACAGCCCTTCATACCTACTGTTCCACATCTGTGGGTTCAGCCAACCACAGGTCATGAAATACTGTAGTATTTATTGAAAAAAATCCATGTACAAGTGGACCTGAACAATTCAAATCCATGTTGCATGAGGATCAACTGGAATTGTATGTGTTATAATTATGGTCAGATATTTGCTTTTTCATTCAACACATTTATTGATCTATGTGTTGTGTTAACAACAGATAAATTAGTGCACAGAATAGATGTTTAATAGTATATACTGAACGAATCATTCCTAGTCTAAGATAACTTTAGCCTTTGTATCTTTAGCTTCCTCTAAAATCCCAGGAGTCTGTAAGTAACACTTAAATTTTTCCTTAAGTCTTATAGGGATTTGTGAAAATAAGTATTATTACAGCTTTATTTTTACAAATATGAACCCAGATAAATAATTTCACATGAGTGTATGTATGATTACATAATTTGAATCATATTTCTCTTTTTGCTTGCCTTCCCCTCCTCACTGTATACATTGACATCTCTAGGATGACCAACCATCCCAGGGTACTTGAGACTGTCCCAATTTCAGCAGAAAACCCTCCAGTCCCAAGAAAACCAGAGTGATTGGTTACCTTCACTCTCTACACCCCTATATTTCTTTCCTAAGTTATCAATGTAAAAAATCTAAAGTATACACATCCATATTTTTATCTGTATTAATATAGTATAGATTATATGCTCTAATCTATTGTATAAGTGCTTCCTCATTCTGACTTGCCCATGAAATCAACCAGGTCAACTGATAAACAACCATAAAGTGAACCAACCAGAGCTGTGATACTCTGTGTTGTGAATATTCTACGACATTTTGGCTATTTTCTTATTGATGAACATTTATTTTATTTCCAGAGAGTATTTTTGGTCACTTTGAACAACAATGGCACACAGGTATGCACACAGGCACACACAAATATCTTCATGTATTGGTGCTTTTGTTTCTATTAAACAAATTTTCAAGAGTAGAATTGCTGAGCTGAATAGTAAATGTAATTCCAATTTTTGTAATTATTGCTAAATTGCTTTCCTAAACAGCTGTAACACATCACATTTCTGCCATTGTATGTACAAATACTCTTTGCATTTCATCCCTACCAGCCCACATCGCTTGGCATGATGATTCTTACTAATTTGTCCATGAGATGGTTATAAAATGGCATATCATTGTTACTTTAATTTGCATTTCCATGACTACTAGTGAATTTGAGCACTTAAAAAATGCCTTTGGCCATTTTAGATGTTTTCCAGTGATTTGTCTATTTATATCTTTTACTGACTTTCTCTCAGATTGTTTGACTTATTCTTGACAATGTTAAGATTTTGCATATTATAGATACCACCACGTTTAAATCTGGTACAAACATCTTTTTTTTCATTCTGATATGTGTTTGTGATTTTTGTTGGGTCTTTTGCCATACAAACACTCTTGACTTTTATATATTCAAATATGCCTATTTTCTTATCTAACTTCTGAATTCCTAATGTAGGTTAGGAAGTTCTTCTCAGTGCATAGGTTATATGTGTGTATGTATGCTAAAGTTGCTTCAGTCGTGTCCAACTCTGTGTCCCTATAGATTGTAGCCCTCCAGGCTCCTCTGTCCATGGGATTCTCCAGGCAAGAATACTTGAGTGGGTTGCCATGCCCTCCTCTGGAGACTTCCCAACCCAGGGATCAGACCTGCGTCTCTTACATCTCCTGCATTGGCAGAAATATTCTTTACCACTAGTGCCACCTGGGAAACCCCATAGGTTATATGGTCTCCTACATTTTCTTGAAATATTTTTTGTTTTATGTTTTATGTTAAATTCTACTATTTTTTTTTCTTGTGTGTTTTAATTGGCCCATGGCTGATTCTTCTCTGGTTTCTGATCTGATTGTTTCAAGTGGTGCTAGACCTTCCCCATTCCCTGGAAGATGGGTCATTGCTAATATTCTCCCAGGTATCCAGAACTCCAGGTGAGTCTCTTTGCCCAAGCCACCTCCCTTCTCTTGCCCATTCCCATACGCCTTTGACTATGTCTCAAACCCCAAATCTAATATCCATTGATCCCTTTCAACAATGCAAATAGCTCTACTCCAGGTTGCTAAAT